>NC_054546.1:12482687-12795187 GCF_017654505.1 Polyodon spathula | reverse complement strand
ATCACTGTATAGTGAGACTTGTACATTAAATGGCTAATACATTGAATGGCTTTGCAGTGAGCATTCACCAGCAAGGTTAATGAAGTTCATTCAAACCGTGATAAGGAATGTCTTAGCTGTGCATAATTCAGCAGTGTTTAATGTTTTGCCTCCCAAGTAAACATCTGCAGGGTGATGCTGCTGTTTGCCCAGCTCCATGAACAACAGTCACGGTGACTGGAATTCTTCGAGGAAAATCTTACATGTTGCTGCAGCACTCACCACCGTCCATCAATGAATCTTCTGAATATTGTCGGATCCGATTTAACGGATCCATTCTAGTTGGACAATAAAATCCCAATGCTAACAAACTTGACACTTTGTCAAGTGCTATTTTGCTTACAAGAAAAGCAATACACTTTACCTGTGTTGTAAGCCTTCTTTGCCTATTTGGATGCTTTTCATTTTCTTTGTAATTTATTTTTATGTGCAATAAAATGATCAAATGTAGAGACTTGTCTTTGTTGGCTTATGAGGATCAGTAGAACTGAACACTCATTTGGGAAAATTACTAAACAATAATATGAAAGGCTCCTTAAATTATTGAAACCTCTTTATCCATATTTATTTATCCAGCTTGACAATCACATGAATTTGTTCAGTGTTGAAAGAGAAACAATGCAAATGAAAATAATTCAAGCTCACCTTAATACACCTCCATATTCAATATACTGAATACTGAATGTAATGTAATAAAGTTGTGTAGCAATAACAATTCATTGATGCAATGTACTTTGAAGTGTTTTGGCTCCATCCCTCAATCCTGATTGCTCTTTATGTAATAGAACATCAAATAAGGACAGAGAGCATTTTACACAGCCAGCTCAATATGCTGAAATGTGCTGGATGCTGTGAAAGAGTTGCCTTTAGGCTTCTACAGTATCACCCCTGGACTAAGGATAAAATTACTTCGAAGTTGTAAATTTAAGTGAAATTAACTATGAGGTACAAATGTGCAATCTCAGATAACATTTACATAAGACATAACCCAAATTTGTGAATCGAAATTCACAACCAAACATTTGGCAATTACAAAGTGATGCAAGTCTCAGCATGTTTGATTACATTAGCATATGTTCTCCAAGTAAATGCTTTGAAAATATTGTATTCGTTGCTTTGTTTCCAAAAGTCAAACAAGCGCATTGAACTTGCTGAAACCTTTAGCACTATTGCATGCATTCAAACACAACAAAACTGAAAAACAGTAAACAGAAATACAACACATAACTGCCCCTGAAATGACCTTTGAAACACAGCAGCCCCACAATGGTGGTTCTGTACTGTAAGGGACAATGATAGAAAAAAAGAAAGGTTTTCTATTGCAGTAGCTTTTGTATCCATCTGGGCTGTGCTCAAGTACCCAAACAACATCGACACACTACGTCTCCAGTTTGGTAGCTAGACCGTAGTTTAAACAAAGAAAAGCAGTAATATCAGCCCTAATGCACAGCACAATAGTTCCAAATCCATGGTGTAGCACTGTCGGTAATGCTGGTGTCAGCTTTTGGTTCTTATAGTTTCTTCAGGGTAATTACACCAGAATTATAAGGATGGTGACATTCTCTAGCCATAGAAATGTTTACCTTAATCACGTAATTCACTCACTGCCTGAACACTAAGTAGTCAGAAAATAAAGCTGTGTGTAAGGTTGGAAATGATTAAATAACACAGTGCCACTTAGGCAGCAGACTTTTGCTGGCATTTTGCAAAGTAAGCAGTGTAATCAAGTGGCACACATCCAGTAATGTCTTTTGCTGAAACTTCTACAAGATACTATAATAACAATGCACAACGTTTGAATTTATTAGTCATAAAAATAAAAATAAATCTTCTTTAAATAACTCATGAGTTAAAGCTTTGTGAATAAAGTGCTCATTGTGTCTTTTTCTACATCAGTATTAAAGGGATCATCTCAGAGTTCATAGTGATTTCTTGTAACATCTTTAACATGTCTATAAGGCATGGTTAACCCTCATTGGATAGTAATTAGGTAGTTTGTTGGTAGTTACATGACAACAGTTACATGACAACAGACAAGTTTTCATAAAAAAAATACAAGCTCACAATAATATCCCTAAGCTATCTTAAACAGCTCTAAAATAAGCAATGTAATGGTTTATTACAAAGAGAGAATAATTCCAAAATGGCAAACTGATAGTAGAAAGCAAAATATTCACTTTTAGCATATCAATAGTATTGCAAACCAACACACAAACCAATGCACCCATTGCAATACCATAGTATCGTATCAGTACTACTATGGAATTGTTGTTGCCATACTGCTCGTGCTGTTGTCAGCCAAACTTACTTGACCAATAGCACAAGTGCATGATGTCATATCTCGTTGTATACTAATTAGGTGAAGTCATTTGAACAGGATTTGCCTTGAGCTTCAATATTCCTTTTCTGAGTACATTCTTCACGTCCACGTGTGTAGTGCTTGCTGCAAATTGCCTCTCTTATAAAATGCACAATTACCATCCCAGTCATAGATTATAAGGTAAAAAAGTAAAATAAATCAATAATATGAATATCAAGCTGCTAACTGTATTGCTGCTTTAGGTAGATGAACCCACTTTGTTAGAGCAGCAGTCATTGTTTGTACTACCTGTGCCACACTTCTGTTGAAGCACATCAAGGTTCCTGAACAGCCAGTCTCTACACTTTCTTCATTTTATTAACAAGCCACCCTGCTGCTCCAGTTCGCAGTTTCAATATAACTGACTAGCCTGAGCCAGCTGGCAGAACTTATGGATGAAATTACTTTTATTTATGTATTAGTTTCGCTTGGCAGTTTGTTGAATATGCTTTTTCCCAGTCTGTGGCAGTTTGTATAATAAAAAGAAAGAACTGGCATGTGTTCTGTCTTTGGTACACACTACTTGAGAAATGTTGGCAGCAACACATATGTGTTTATTTCTCTTTGTGATCTTGCAATGTGTTAGTTTGGTAACCCTCTTTGGCACCTCACTGTCCAGCCTTGTATTATCATGTCACATTTCCAAAATACTGATTTTAACTCATTAGCACAATGGCAATGAGTACTGTAGCAGATTTTATGCAAAAGTAAAACTACTTTAGAGATGCCCATGGAAATTATTGCATATGCCCCAATTTCCATTCTGCATACTGTATGTTTCCATAGCTACAGAACAGAGCAGGTTTGAGTCCCAGTTGTTGTCTCATAAATAATGGTTCACTATGAACCCCAATAGATCTTGCTTGAGAGGTAAGTAATGTTAATTGCGCTTCCAGAGTAATTATACAGTGACACTAAGTACAGCTGGTCTTTAGATCACTTTTACTGAGGCAGCTCAGTGTGGCTTGTCTGCCATCAGCTTGATTGGCGATCTAACTTTATGTGCATTTTAAGCTGTCCAAAAGCTTCTAATCGTTTTAATTACTATTCAAATGAATATCCTCTAATTATGACCTGAGACAGCCATCGAATTTCACTGTGGACAAAATATCCAGTCCAGTGAGGCTAAACAAGATATTCTGTGATATTTTGTGTTGCACCAGGTTTTCTAACCTTTGTAATAGTGTACCAAAAAACATGATTTATCATTTCTCAAATTTGAAAGTGTCTCAGGTGACACATTAAGTATCCCTAACTACATTGTAATTAATTGTAATAACCCATTAACTATGCACACTGTTTCGTTGATAAATGCAACATGCTAAATTACAAAATGAAAAATGTTGGCAGTTGTTAGCTCCTTTTGTATGTACACTGTATGGTTGTGTATTAACAATATCATTACTATGTAATTATGCACTGTAATTACATTGTAGTTACACACTCTTAATGTATGATAAGCCAAGTTCCCTGACATACATTTATGGCCAAAAGTTGTGCATCACCCTATAGAATCAATTTTACTAATTTTACTTCATAAAGTCAAATTGAACCTGCTGAATAATGGTACGTTAACATATTAAATTACACATCGCTTTGTAGTTTTCCATATAAAAAAATGACAAAACTGAAATACAGTACTACTATTATGGCTTCCGGTAGACTTTTGTGATATCATTTTGTAGTTTCTTTGATTACATGATATTAAATAAAGGATCTAAATTATGTTTATATAGTTTTGTTTAATTATGTCTCAATCCTAAAATTCTAGGTGATGCAAAACTTTTGGCCGTAGTTGCAGTGTTACTAGACAATTGATTTTGTGAGAGGATTAAGATCTGTTAAAAACATTTATTAATTTAAGTACATTCTGAAGTGAACATCTTAAATGCAGGGCTAAAATTCCTACTGGTTGGAATGTTAAATCCCTCGATATATTAAGAAGGAAATTCCAAGCAAGTTCAAGACAAAAATTTTGATATTTAAAATGAACACAAATCTACCGATCTGTACTGGTCAACAATAGAGTTTTGAATGATGAAGTTAACCTATAGCAAATGTGTTCCTAAATGTGTGCTTAATATCCTTAAAACAGGTGTTCTTAGTTATTACAGACTTCTTTTACTCAAAGAATCCTCTGTTGGTTAATATTTCAGTGTGATCTCCATATACTGATTTTGCTTAATGGGAAGTGCTCTTCTCAATACAGGGGAAATATTTAATTTTCTTTTAGGTTGCTGTTTCCCTTAAGTTTTTGTATTTTATTGTATTTTTTTGTTTCATGTATCCTGAATGTTTTTGTATACATAATGAACTCTTCCTCCTTTACAAAATCTGATTCCAAGGCCTTTCAAGATAACTGTACCCCCTGAGTAATTAGTTTCAGGTCAGCAAAACAAATCTCTGCCGCTTTAGGAACACACTCAAGATGTGACACAGCCATTACTTTTGACTGGCTTTGGCAGGAGGAAACCTAAAAGAACGTAAGAGCTAACGCTGGTTGTGGTTAATATGGTTTCACCTGAGAGCATGATGTCATCCAGCATCTGCTTTAGCTGACCCAGAACAGCCTAAACAACTGTTTATGATAGATATTCTGGTAATCAGATACCCCTCACTGTAATAATAACATGCTTTTATTCATAACAACTAACTTACATTTTAATGTGCCAATGTGGAGTGTTTATAAGGAACATAGGTGCCATTAAATCAAAGGCTACAGAGCTGCGATAGCTTAATTTGGAAATAGTTAAGCACCACCATCATTTTGATTTATGCCCTGTACATGCTGTAACGTATTTGTGAGGACAGATTTGGTATCTCCCGACCTGACCTGAATAATTGCGTAAGATCCCTGCTTTCATTTTATTTAAGATTTGAGTGTAGCTTATTGCAGTGTGGCTTTCTTTCTTTCTTTCTTTCTTTCTTTCTTTCTTTCTTTCTTTCTTTCTTTCTTTCTTTCTTTCTTTCTTTCTTTCTTTCTTTCTTTCTTTCTTTCAGGAAAAGAATCTGGCTTTTCTTGCTCAAACATAACTACTGAAACTGTTTTATCTCTGCATCTTTAATTTGTTTGTTGCCACAAACACTAGCCAGTCTAGAGTTATACCAGCTTGAAATCAGAATATTATAGTGCATTCGTTACTGCCTTTGGTGTAACCTCTGACATTTGAGTAGAAAAATATATTTATTCATTTTGGAGTAAACGATTCAATTATAAACTAATTTATGAGCAACTATTATTTTAAAGTGTGAACACCATAAATGTATAACATGTAGTATAAATCCTCTGTCTAAACTGAGGTCAGTAAATAATGCATCAGTATCTCTACAGCATGATCACAATGCTGGGGTGGTCTTCCCTCCTAATGCATTCTCTAATTTTAGTGTGACTAAAATGAGCAGAGAAATGAGTTGAGTAACGAGATAGCTATGGAGCTGCTGGCTCTAAAAATGTCCATCAAACAAGGGAAAACAAAAGTAAATCAGGCTCTACCCATAGCCTGTGGGTAGGAATGAAATGACTTCCCACAGTTAAATTTCCCAGCCCTTCAAGCTAACAAGGGGATTTTAAAAACAGGTAAAATTATGCAAGTGTCAGATGCTGGAAACATATCTTCTGATCGGTTGCTATCCTCTAACTAAACAGTCAATTAAAATATTATACTAGTATACACAGAGTGCTGTCCTGCTAGTACCCCATAATAATGAAACCAGCATAAACTTGTATATTTCAGTTATTATGTTTAATATGGAGATACCTTTAGACTCAAGGCAGCATAGGAATCCTAATGATTTTGATATGTTCTGTGATAGCATTTTCAGTAGCTCTAGTGTAATGTTTATTAGATTAGGTTTTGTATGCGCTTGTGGTTTTCAGGTTGAAACATAGATGGAGAAAATATTCCATTATTGCAACCAATTTGAGCCTTATAACCATGTTGAATCCAGCATACCTCTTAGACCCTGCAATATAAAACAGCAGCTTTCAACTTCATTAGTGCAGAAACAGTCACGTGAGAACTAGTGCCAGAAATATGGATTCTCTCCAAGTGAAATTACTTTAAACATTTACAGCCTAGAGTTGCAAAAATGTGACACTGCAAAGAGGTACAAGTGGTTTTCAGTAGTGTGTTTAATATTTTGAAATGTTTTGAAGCTTATCGTACCAAGTAACCCTCACAGTAAAGTAGTGAGGTCACACCATTTATTTTATGTTATACAGGTTCTACTTTGAAGTTTCTTTATTTAAGAACTTGTTATTTAATGTATGGTATGTCTAGTAAATATGCCAGCTATTAACAGTCCTGGTTGGTTTAATGGTGTGTAATCTGAGTTTTGAGGGTTTATTTTACTACAAAGACCAGCTGACACAGATACAAGTTTGCATCAAAAGCAGGTTAAATAGCTGGTGACAGGGACTGACACGAGAGGGGATTTGTGTTGTTTCTTTAAAGACTATCTGTCATGAGCAGCTGTTATATACATGTAACAAGATTTCATCATGCTGCTTGAAATAAAATGGACAGGCTGCTTGCTGTTTTAAACATGTTTTTGTTATTCACTGGGGGAGGGGGGATGGAAGGTCCTCTGCTCTTTATGATGCAAACTAAATGTAATTTTGACATTTCTTTATACTAAAAAAAATAAATAAAAAAAAGCACATCTGTTATTTAAATTAGAATGTAGTGTGTATACAGTACCTGTACACAAAAAAACATGTTTTCATTGTATACCGTTTTCGGTTGAACTGTTTATTAAATAGACAGCCAATTGTAAAATGGAAATCTTGAAGTTCTATAGAAAAGTGCTGTGTTATACATATAACCTTTTTGAGAAGTATTTCTAGTCAGTTAATTATTTTTAGATTAGTCTCCTTTTTAACCTTTCTATTACCAGAGTGGAAATGCTGTTAACATTTCACTGAATATGTATTCTTGAATTGATAAATGTTTATGGGTATTAAATTATATTGAGTTATACTGGACCAAAATGTGAGGCAGTTTATATACATAAGTTATAATGTAATTCTTACTTAATAAGGGAAAGCACTCTGCCACAGAGCAGTGGAGCACATTGGTGATGTCACAAAGGAGCAGCTACCTGAGGCAGCCTGGCTTGCAATTGCTCTGGGTAACTGTCACTGTATAACCACTGACCTCTAATAAAAAAAATAAATAAATAAATAAAAAACTAACTAACAATAGTGTTGTCTGTTAGTTCTCAGAATTTAAAGAAAGGCTGGAATGGTTAAAATAAGTTACCTTGACGGTCAAGTTTTTACAAGTGTGGACCATTTTTAATATATGAATATCTGGTTGATTCTAGATAGACTTTTGACTTCCATATAAATGAAATACCAGTGTCATCATACCATACTTGTAAAATCGGATTACTGTAAAGAAACAGGTTCCATTCATCACAATTTACCATTTTAAATGTACTGTTTGTATTATGGACATTAAAATAAAGTGTGCAGGTTTGTATTAATCTTGTGATACCCACCATTGTTTCCTATATCTGGGTTGGATTGATATTGTATGTAATCCAGATAAGAAAAGGAATGGACTGGTACCCATTTCTTGTGCTCTCCTTAACTGCTAAACAAGTTAGAGGGTGATATGTTTTCCAGTACCTACTGTATCCCATTGTATCATAACCAGGCACTTATTCATACATTTAGAGGTAAAACTGAGTAGATAAGCGCTTTAGCTACTGTATTTTTATGCCCCAGTGCTATAGTTTATATCTGCAATAGAGCATGCCATGTAGCCAGTGATTCTTGCAGCATTAAGTAGCACAGCCAGCTGATAGACAAGAACTCACCCTACATACTAAACTGGTGTCTGCATGACAAGACTTGAGTAGGTCTTCTCCTTGTCTTACATTCACTGACATCCAGACAATCTTGGCCTGGTATTGGGTCAATAGGCACACCATTCATATCTCCCACATGACCTACAAATAGAAAAAAAGGGAAACAATGAAACAAGGAATAGATATGGAATTCTCATTGTATCCGTAATATTAACAGAATTCTCTGAATCTCACAAATTTTAGAAGAATATCTTCGAGTTATGTACAAAGTAGCAATTGACTTTAAAAGAAGTGCACATTATATAAGGAGGTATTAATCTATAGGCTGCTCAGTCATGCCCGTTATACACATATATTCAAAACATTACAGTATATGTAATATTCATACCGATGCAGCCACTAAATGCCACAGGCGTAGGGATGACATGTCATTGTATAAATGATTATATATATATATATAACCAGAGAGAGAATTGGGTACTGGCAGTGGCAATAAATTTAGCACCACCTGAAGCAAAATATCTAGAAAAAAATAGAATACCAACAATACTAAGAACATCTAGAGCAAAACGTCCCGATAAATAATAAAGGAAACTAAGATATGTTTCAATTAGAAGACCTTTAGGCTTTTATTTTATTTTGTTTTTTTTAGTATTTCAAAATTTAGCAATATTGAGTATTTTATAGTGATGGAAATATGAGCCAACATATGTAGACATCTAATCAAAATATGTGTTTTTTTTTTTTTTTATATATACTTTGTAAGAACATTGCTATCTAATTAAGTGGTCTTTTAGCTGGTAAATTATATTTGGAAATTATATACAAGAAATAAGTCACTCGGGGTATATCCACACAAGCTACATCTTACCTATCTGACACACAGTACAATGGGAAACAAAACAACGCAATTAAATAAACTGAATTGATTATGCCCTGAGTTATAATGTACCTATTCAGAATGTTACTTTTAGCCGAATAACATTTTGGATAAACTGAATACAGCTCGGCAGATCAAAGTGTCCTCTTATAAACATGGTCTGCTGGTCGTGTCAAAGTTATTTCCATTGTAGTTTCTTTGCAGTTGCTGCTCGACCTGCAGCTCAAAGCTGCTTCCACAGCCTTGGTATAATGCCAAGTCCTGTTCACAGCCACAGCTTGAATCTGAATTTGGGTGACAGCCACAAAGCTTTTTAGTGGTAGCCTCTGCCTCTTCTCTAATGTATCCTTCGGACTGACCTCATTTATCTTGTTGACAGTTCTGAGGTGTTTTGTCACCTACACAGCTGACCAAAATGAGCAAATATCGGGTAGCTTAAAAAAGACACTATGGAGGACTGTAATAAAGCACTGCCGTGGAGAAAATAAGACAGACTTGCATAACCCTTAGCGACAGCCAGATAAAACACAACCATACCAACTAAAATATTTCACATATTACAAAAGAGTTCTTTTCTTTTGAAGACCATGCTTCCTATTCTCCCTCTCAGGCCTTATCCGTCCCCAGATTTCATTTTAAATTCCAGCTCTCAGAAGTAACCTTCTTTACCCACAGTCCCTCTGAAAACCATGTACATCCCTTGTTCCAAAATAGATAGTATGATGTGACAGAAATACAATGGTTCTTGGTGGTAAATCTCCCTCCCGACCTGTGAAGGCTCTAAGTAACGGGAATTAAGTACTCTGGACTGCTTGGCCTGACACTTTGTTCCGAGGGTTAAAAGGAAGTCGGTCATGTAGAAAAGAGACGGAGCTTCAGTACAGTAATTCAGTGACCCGGAAGGGAAATGATGTGGCAGCCGCGGATAACAGGAGCGGCTGCAATCGTTTACCAAAGGGTCATGAGTAACGGTATAAATAGCGGTCAAAGCGATGCATCTGTTCCTTTGTTTGGTTTAAAAATATTTGAACTGTAAGGACTGTGAGAGACCATGTGAGAAATAAAAACATTTGCGAGTGTTTTGTTTTGTTTGTCTGCAATTGTTTTGTGTTATATATTACTAGACGGCTAAATACGATTCCAGAGCTGTCGCCAAGGGCCAGCACTATCCCAGAACAGCACTGCACGATTGTCATGAATAAACTGTATCATCCACCACAAGCACTACTGCACGCACCCAGGACTGGTGACCGTGTCAGTATTATTGTGGGGCAGATATTTCTGTTTATTATTTGGAACTGCAACCCGTTATTATTTACTTCACATAGTACACATTGTTGTTTATTGTCAGGGTCTTATTATTTGGTCACCAGACCTGGATACAATAAAATACCTTTGCAACTGGATTATAACTTTCCTTGTTTGTTTATTGTGCACTGCATCACTCCTGTACTTGTACTCAATCAACGACTTTGCCACAGATGGTCAATGCTTTTTTTTTTTTTTTTTTTTTTTTTTTTTTTACTCTGAATGGAGTAAATAGCAATTCAAATTCTAAAATGAAAAGAAACCACTTTGATTAGAATTATCTAGTAAAATATTCAGTTAGTACATGAATGTAGAGAAACAGATTAAGATTAAGTACATAGATAATTAATACAAAATTGTAAATTAAATATATAACAGGAAACAAGACACACTACCATGAAATAGTTCCTTGGAGAATATCACCCATAAAAATCCTTAATTTGTACACTTTGGGATCATGTTGTCCTGGTGTCGCCATTTCTATCATTACTTACAACTGTCAGTAAAAATGTAAGTCCAATATCACCATTCTATATGCACTGCCAACCATGCCACCTTCTTCCCAGTGGTCTACTGCTGCTATCTGCCAAGTGTTACTGCTCTTTGGTGCACAGCTCTGGCATCTATGTGCACTGGTCCAGTAAAGACATCGATGAGTAATGCTTTATGGCCATGTGTGTGCTATTTGCATGAAATGGACAAGTGGCAGTAAAAGTGCCAATTAAACTTTCCTTTGTTTCTCCAGGACTTTTTCCAAGATAATTATTGTACAGTATTTTTCTATCATAATTGTTTTTCCATTTCTGCAATGAGTGGGACAAAAAAAAAAATCCAACATTTTAAACCATCATTGTGGTTTAAATGACATGCATCCAGTTCACGTCAGGCTTAGCGGTTATAAAAGTAATGCATATTCCTTGTTTAGTTAGGTATTCCCAGTCAATCCCATTTACAGTTTTCATTTTGGAAGGGGAAATATTGACATTTACAGTCAAAAATTCTCTATAACCATTGGCTCAAGCACAATATATAGTAGGAAGGCTTCCATTCAGATCCTACCAGTTTGTTGAAATTCCTCCTCTGTCTGTCAGTGATTGGTCTCACATTGGAACTGGTCATTTTCATTAGCTCAGTCTTTCTGACTCAAAGTTGTGCTTTGTATCCACTACTTTAAACACACAACCATGACATATTCAGTAAAGCTTTCTTCAAATAATACTTTCCATAATTACATTTGACAATAGATATATTATAAGTAGCACAGAACCTCATATAACTCAAACATATATAGAATAATAGATGGGCTTCAGTGAGTTACCCACACAGGTGGTCCCATAGGTTATAAAAACAAATAGATTATACCAGGAGAAGTCACTCGATGTCCTTTTATTAAGGTAGATGTGTGAAAGACACTACTAAAGGATTTGACGGTGTCTTTTGATACTCCCTTTACCTTGTTTTAGGTGTCCGTTCACCTCTCCCAGTTTTTATATTACATTGTTAATCATAATAACACGCGTCTGTACTCTGGTGACCCCGGAGACATTTAATTTATTAAAGAAGACGAGGTTCAGCAGTACAGTTGGGTTTTTTTAAACATAGTTTTTTTTAGGCGTTCTATGTCGTTATCCATTACTGCTTCAGCTTTATTTGAATGATTGCCTTTACCTTGTTTTATTTTCCTGTTCCTCTCCAGTCACCCTGAGATTCTCATTGTTAATCATTAATGAACATTTCTGTACTGTGTGTTGTCGAGTGAAAACGAGACATTTTGCTTTTGAATTTAAGTGACGGTCTCGAGGAGCCAAATAGGTCAAATGGGTCAAGTATATTTTCGTCTAGAGGAATTATTACTTTTTTTATGGCAATTCTGTGGTATTATCCATTTTTTTAGGATGGCTCAGGATGCAAATATAGCCTTCATCCATGTATTATAACTGGATATATACATAGTATTTAATACAATTTTAGATATATACCACATGGTCGCCAAGAGAACAATGGCAAGTAGCTTGAAATGTGAAAATATAAAAGTGTCTGATGTAAAACATCAGCCTGTGCCATATGAGATGGGTTTGTTTACAACAGGGGGGTCTTTCATGTGCCCCTGAACCAGATTTACAATAAACAAATGTATCTACTATGCTGAGATGTTAATAGGTGCTCAACTGCCAAGTTGGGTTTACAGGATGCCAAATTGGAAGACAGTAGGAAACAAGTGCTCCAGATAGTGATTAAAAAAAAAAAAATGTCTGATGTATAAAGTAATGATTACCTGCTATTAACTCACTTTTAAATATTAGACTTGTGAGGGACAGTTACACAAGTCCCCTGTAATAACCAAATAATGATTACAAATATAAATACATTTTATTATTTTATTCTGCATGCTTCTCACAAAAGAGTATTTTTAATGCAGGTATAATAAATTCCCCAGTATAATAACAAATTATTTGTTCCTGTTTAGATCCACTTTGTACACGGTTTCATGTTCCCTCTCAGTCACCTCAATATTGCTTTTACACCAGAGTGTAAGAATGCATTAGTTCAAGAGAAAGAGGCTTTAAAATACATATGTTCTTATTTTTAATTTCTGTGTT
Source organism: Polyodon spathula (assembly GCF_017654505.1). NCBI lineage: Eukaryota > Metazoa > Chordata > Actinopteri > Acipenseriformes > Polyodontidae > Polyodon > Polyodon spathula. Next base: position 12,782,187 of record NC_054546.1, on the reverse strand, counting down.
AAGGTGCTTTGACTATGAGTTCAGGAGCAGCTCTTCAGTTCCCATTGCCTGCCATAGACAAATGTACAGCAATATAGGTTAGATGACTGCAAGTCTCTTTATATTAGTAATCAAGCACCAGTACCTAAATTAAAAGAAAACTTGTTTCAAAAGTGGCGCTAGCTCTTCTTTCTACAAAGATAGTTTGGCTAATCTAGCCTAGGTTACATGTATCTGTGGTAGGCAAATAGAACTGAAGAGAAGTGTCTGAACTTAGGTGGAAGTTACTCAGATTTATCAAAAATAAAAGAAAGAAAGAAAGAAATATGTGGGCAATTAGAACCATTTGCAATAATTGCAAACATCATGAAAAGGTTAGGAGGAGTAAGAGTAAGCTCTGGAAAGATTCTGGTTGGGGGATCTCAAGCACAGTAGAAAGAAAGTTGATGTAAAGGAAGGTAAGTAAGCTAGTCTTAGCTGAGTGGAGGACAGAGAGGGGATGATGCTGGGAATCCAGAATTACTGTCGAGCCCTCTAAGGTGTTGTGGGCCAGTCGATGAAACACCAAGGATGGAAGGTGCCCACTTGAAGACCCCAGAGAAGTACACTGCTCAGTCCAGATGGTTTTCATGCTGATGCACGAGGGAGGTCGCACTGTGGTTGATCCCTGGAGCCAGCATTACACTTCAGCCATCAACACCAGGCAGAAGGACATCTACATCATCAGATGAAAGGAAACGCAGATGGATCACATTAGTTTACAGTAAAAGAAGCTACGCCTTAGTTGGTACTTATCTTGGTGAGAGCTGAGTCCAATATTAGCAGGAAGTTTTAACACCTACTGTCATATAATGGAAATAAATAATCAAAGAACATTTGCATGTGTGCTGTACACTCATTAAATAGTTGTATTTTACTATGATTTAACAGGTAATTTTCATGAAAACAGTTAATTTATTACTTAATACTTATTTTTTGTATCATGGAATTAAGAAAAATTCTAAGCAACAGTTAAGAAGGATTTATTTAGCTTTCATGAGCGCTTTCTTTAAATTGTACTCTTCTAATCAGTTTTTTAGATAAAAAAAATGTGCTAAATAAATTCAAGCGCCATAGAACAGATACATTTATCTCATGAAGCATTGAAGTTAGCCTTTTGAAATAACATCAGCAGTAAAGCATAAATTATCAAAGCAGAATGGCTACCAGCATTTGTATGGCTTTCTATCTGTAAACATTTCAAACTGAGTCTGTGAAAAATATCCCTGACCTCAGTAGAAACCCACTGTGCATTGTATTGGTTCTTCTATTCACTGAATACATCCTTATGTTCAGACCTACTCCCAGTGGGAATGAATATTATATTGTGTGTGTGTGTGTGTGTGTGTGTGTGTGTGTGTGTGTGTGTGTGTGTGTGTATAGATTAACACATTTTTAAATAATTTGATCGCAGGGAACATAGAGATACCTGGTGGTTGCATGCTATCATGCCATGTATTATTGCCATCTTGAGATATTCATCTTCTATTGTGTATCTATTTTTAAAACACAGATGACAAAACCTACCAGGATCCTTTCTGGTTTTTTTTAACCCCTCCAAATTCATATTTGTTACTGTTAGCATAGCTTAAAGATGATTGCCCTTAATGTCTATTAATTTTGGATACAAAAGACATTTACTTTTTGAATGCTCTTTTGTGATGCATGTGCTGTATGTGTTTTCCATCACTGTTTACTATAGTAACCAAAGCAACAGATTGTAGACCCAGTGCGAAAAAGAAGTGTCAACAAATTGCTTCTAATAAAATAGATTTTCCTTTAGAATGCAGTAGTTTAAAATGTTTGCTGATTTAGAAGTATACAGACAAAGTCTGAACATTGAAAAACTAAAATTAAAGGTCAATTTGAGCAATGTAATCATGCAATTGTGGCTCACTGTAGGAAATACAGCTTTATGTGACAAAGGTAAGAAATCCTTTACTTTATTCCCACCATCCCCTCTCATTCTTTTGCTGATCATTGCTTCCCTACATGTTCCTGTACTACAGCCCTTTCTGTTTGATTTTGTGGGTTATTAATGGAATTTTCCTAACTTCTGCATTCTCTTTTTTATAGCTTTTAATTTGGTTCTCCCTGAACACTCCCTAGATGCTCAGGCCTCCACACTTGTGGTCGTCTTAGGCCTCCAGATTGCAATTTTGACACCAGAGATCACGACTACGGGCCGAATGCATTTTCAATTATACAGACCACTTAGGGCAGTGAGGATCATTTGGAATGACATGTATTACTAAGTATACAAAATACCCAGCTCACCTGTGAAAAACCGAACAAATAGTTACTTCCTTTTCAATTAACCAACTTTGTGTGCTCAATACCTGTTGCTGGCAGAAAAGGTGTAGCTACTGTAAGAGCAAAATGGAAGAGCATTGTTCTAATCAAGCTCTGCTGAATAACATTGTATTTCCTGCAGGGGGACTCAAAAAGAAAAGCACCAGAAAGTAATAATCCAATGCAATAAACGAACCTGGTTGTAAACTTCCAAGAAACCATCTACAGCTAGGATTATTTAATGCTGACAGCATGAGCAATTTCGAGTTGGAAGGTGCCATTGCCATCTGAGACACCTGCTGAGCCAGCCTAAGCGACTCATTGGATTCCCTGTGGAGACCTATATGGTAAAAGCAAGCGCTCACAATGCACCCAGTGCCCTGTCAAGCCTGTCCTCCAAGTAATTAATCATCATGTCAGGATTCGGAACATGAAGTCACATGCAACATAAACACTGAATCATGCTTATTGTCGCTCAGATATGTCCTGGTGACATCGTCATTATTTTTAACTGTGTGTCAGATGGTGAAAAGCATTTATTAGACACAAGCTCGAGACACCAGACCCAGCACTGGGTAACTTTTTGCAGGGGTTGTTATGATATAGCCCATCATTAACCCACCAGCCTGTGTGGATAGGTTTTAAAACTATAAACGGCTGTTACTTTTTCAATGCTAACTCGAAGACATGGCTTCATGAAAGCGATCAGTATGGGTTGTAACTCTTTGCTGCAATATATTAACTGAATGTTGCATTACTAAGGTTGGACAAATTAAAAATAAATAAATAAATAAAAACACCTGCAATTTGTAGCTCACACTTTTTGTATAGTTGCGCTGTCCTTTACAGCATATATACCTACAACTGTTACATAAACAGTTTTTTTTAACTCCCTTTACACACATTTGTACCTATTGATCATTTTAACTGGCTACCATTTTGCATGCAGGCCTGTGAGGTTTTTCCATTACCTCTTATTCCTGACTCTTGAGAGATCGTGACCTTTAAAAACTGTTGACTCCATCAGCTGCAGGGTAAAGCACAGCATCAGGTGGAGTCAGTAGAACAGAGCTGCAAGTTATTGCAAACATGAAAAGTTAAAGGAAATGAAAACAATGAAATGGCCTCCAAGCCAGGTAGACATCTATTTTGTAGTCCAGTCCAGTTGTCACCTATACAGTTTAATATAGGGTCTAGGACCTTTGCTGAAACCAGACACTTTAAATTTAATTTTTAGCTACTGTTAGGGTGCTTCTACTTGTGTGCTGACCACTATCGCCATCTGTTGGCAGTGTACTGAAATTAATTGTATTTGGAAAAGGTAATATTTTGAGTCAACAGGAGAACATATGGTAAGTCCTACAATAATATATGCATTTTCTTGATACTTGGGGGTAGATGTAAGGATACATGCAAAGTAATTTGCGGGTGCAAACTCCCCATTTTGCAGCCACAATTATTTGCACTGCGCCTATATTTACATCTACTCCTTGATGTTTTACACATACAGTATATAGGTAATGCCGTAGATGAGCCTGTACTGGATATGTAGACACAGATATTTGTTTTTAAATGAGTACACATAGTGGTAGATGTAGACATAGTGCAAATAATTGCTGATGCAAACTTCAAATTGTGGAGCACGAAAATACAAACCAAAAAAATAATATCTCGCTCAATCCGGGTCAAAGTGCTTCGACCCACGTAATGAGGTTGGTCGGAATTGTGACCTGGGTAGCCAGAACCCGGGTCAGGACCCGGGTAGGAGTGCCAGTGAAAAAGGTGCTTAAGTAGTGCAGACAGCAGCACTTTCACATGTGCAGGGATAGCAGTCCCTAGATTGACGCTGGGGCCTAGCTCATCCCTCAATTCAGCTATTAGGTAAAGGATGAGCTGCTGAGTGAGATGCTAATGCTTTAGCATCGCTTCCTTCAGCACTGGGGGTAGTGCAACTATACGGGTATCCTTACATCTACCCCATAACTGTATTCTTATTAATTGTTAAAAAGTACTTTTTTCGATGTTTGTTGATTAAGCAACAAGAATGAAAAAAATAAGTGATACTAATGTAATATTGATATATTGCTTTGTTGCTATACTATGAGTATACTTAAGACATCATCAGACCTAATGTAAACTATAAGAAATTTCAGACGCACCAAAACATGTGTTTCAACATAAATAGACAATTGTTTCAGGCCGTGCACTGATGAAGAGGGAATATCTGTCTACCCACATAAAAATAATTTTCCCATAGAGGCTAAAACTGTGGGTGCAGTATTGAGAGTAGCACTGAACCACCACCTTCACATACTACTTTAACTGCCTCTCATTCCAAACAGCAGCCTGCAATTGCTGCTGTTGCCCAGAGGGGGAAAAGCAAGAGAAGGAAATACAGTACAGTACAGAAGGCATCCCTAGAACTATTTCCAGTGAAGGTTCTAGAGAAATGACCATGCAATTAACTGCATTCCTAATAGGTCTGTTGTGTGGAGAACTCTAAAACAAGGAACACCATCATTCAAGATGTTCTTGCATGCATCTACTCTTTTCTAGGAGTAGACGTAGAGGCATTTTATCTAGTTTGAATTAATCAAAAACACTGAATCTGAAAATCTGAAAACACAGACAATCTGGTGAATGTGCTAGGGGCTGCCTTCTCTCAGAAGAGTGAAGTCTGGCCTGGGTGTGACAGCCCTGCTCAGACCGGTGCTCGTAGCACGGGACTAAAGGTTCAATTAAAAACAGCAATACAGCCAAGCAAAATACAGAACATATCCTGTTCTGTATTACCTGGAAACAGAACATTGAACTGGGAACTCTATTGAATACTTGAAGAGAAAGTAGAGTGGTTCTGAAACATGTAGCGTTATACATCCCCACGTGTTGCTACAACTGTTTAAATAACATACCTGTCATTTTTTTTCCTTGTTAACCTCCTGACAACTTTATACACTATAACTTTAAAATCTGTTTTAAAGCTCTTTTCAAAATGGCCTCTGTAGCGCACTGATGATAGTGTAAGGATTACTGCCCACATTGTCAAACAGATAACACAGCAATAATCATCCATGATGTGGTACGGAATAGACAAGCCACAGTACTTGTTATTTTATTTTTTTAATTGCTCTTCCTGCAGCCCATCTAAATCTCAACCACAAAGCACACCATTTGTGGCTGCAGGTTTGTAAGCCAGGCAGTTATGAGGTCCACAGAGGATGGGTGTTGTATCTGGTTATGTTGGGGCTTGAATAAATTTCTTTATTGTGCAGGCTAAAAATGATTTGGCATTTATATAACATTGAAAAATATATGTATTGTTCACAAAGTAGTTGGTGTAGAACTACTGGTATAAATGTACAACTGCTCTTATTATAACGTGTACACTTCACACATCTGTGCATACATCTGGAGAGAGGCTTCTCCAACTGTAATGAAACTTAGTTTAAGTTACTGAGAGCATCAGATTCAGGTATATAGAGATGTCTGTCTGCTCATCAATCTACTGTTACACATTTTTATATGTATCTGGAGAGTCGCTTATCAAATTGTGATTAAACATTTCATTGGTAAGTCTTATTCTGTACAATTGTGTTCATGTTGTTGATATACCTGATGGCCACCACCCTTATCATCATACTGACAGCTCTAACTAGGAATTTAAAGCTGGTGGGTTTGATGGCTGTTTATGAAAATATTAAAACCATCGAGGAAGATTGTTTTGTATTTGTTACAAAGATGCATTTAAGTGAAAAGTTTTTTTTTTTTTTTTTTTTTTTTTTAAACGGAATGGTGTTCTGCTGTGTGTAACGGTACAGTTCTAGTGAGTAATCCATTCTCAGTAGCAAGCCAACGCAAATTTTTTGTTTGCTTGTTTTTTTTTTTTTGTTTGGTTTTTTTTGTATGTTTTAATACTAAAACTAAACCAAACAAATGTATAAAGCCTATACAAAAAGGCATAGAGAGAGCATTGTATTTTAGTTGTGTTCGTGAGGCATATAACTTTCATTGGTTTCATGTTTGTAATGTTGGTGAAAATTATTCAAATAGAAATGATGTCTCTTCTCATGAACAAAGACATGAAAGCAACGGCAACTACAAAGCAAACACAGCTGCAAACTTGTACCAAAGAAGTCCCGTGTACTCTCTAATAATAAATCACAGCCTCACTGGCGGCGCTACGACGTCTACTGTTATTCACGAAACACTGGTAGGCAAAGTGGTTCAAATTCACTACACAGAAAGTACGCAGCGACCCTTTGCGCACAGACATCTTACCGTACCGTATGCAAGACAGTTTCTATGAACCTCCTCTAAACAACATGGCGCCACGGTTTGCAGCTGTAGGGGGATAGAGACTAGAAAAAAAAACATATAAAGCAGAGCAGTAGTTATTTTATTTTATTTATTATTTATTTCTTTTTTTTACTCTTTCAGACTGCAATGTAAGATAACCGGGCATTCTGCATAGCATCATTCTCCAAGCACTCTTAGTTGTAGTGTGTAAACACGCGGCGATGCAGTCGAAGCTTTAGCACAGAGACTTGCGATGACAGGTTGCGTATAGGGTACTCACCTGTTATGACAAGGAAGTTATTCTGATGATAGAGCTGTCTGACTCCTAGGGAAAAGAGCGAATAACTTGATGTCTAGAGAGGAAATTAACTCCAGATACAACAGATGCTATGGGGAACAAAACGTGCGTTACCATTAGGCATAGTTTCCAATAACGCATGTCCTCTGGGACACATAAAGCAAGATATCTAATTTATTACAGTCAGGGTTAGAGAAATAAGTTCCAAAATGAATGAAGACAGTTTTTCTTCCCATCCTCAAGAAGAGAAAGAAAGAAAAAAACTTCCACCAATATTGACTCCTGCATCTCGAGTAAGTGATAAAAACGTATTTATGTGTTGCCTCATTATTTTTTTCTACTAGCTTAACTAAGTAACTTAGCAATGGATTACATTGTGAGTCATGTTTGTGTAATATCTGGAAGGCTACGGAGTACAGCCCATGTTAATTTATGGGGAATTGAAAAAGAGCAACAGCCGTCGAGCTTATTGTCTGTTAGTTTGTTTGCAGTTAACAAATTGTAGTAATTACATAATATTATACTTTGCTATTGATAAACAATGTATTTATGTATTTATTTATTTAAAAGGTGATTAACGGTGAGTGTTATGTATCAAATCGTTGTCTCGAGGGGACAAACAGGATGTAAAATGTAAAAATTGCAAAGTACAAAAACAGTGACACAAAGTTTGAAACAAAGTATATATATATATATATATATATATATATATATATATATATATATATATATATATATATATATATATATATATATATATATAGTGACATACAAAAAAAAAAAAATTGGAGGGAACGTGCTTGTTAAAAAGACTACTAAAATGTACAAAAACCAACCTACAATGCTGTGTTGCGTTCAGTTTATAGGAACAATTACTTTTAGTTTTGGATTATACCATTTTAACACAAAAATAAATACATAAGATTCAGTTTGAATTTTTTATAATACAACATTTTCTTGATTAGTGTTTTGTTTCTTCTTTTGAATAAAACAAATGTCTTAGAAAGTGTGATAAGCAAGGGGTATGTTAGCGTCTGTATGCCTGTGTCGATTATTCTTTAATGTTATTAACTGAAGCATGTCACTCCCAATGTCATGTGTTTTGTATGCTTTTCAAATGCGTACACTTGGAAACATTTTATTGAACCACCAGATCTCTTTCTTTTAGATCTATTTCCAGCATGCGTTGTTTTTCACGTTCACCGTTGTGAGAAAGCCCTTTCCACCATCCCCATTTTGTCCTACAGCAGTTTATCACGTCACACAAAGAACTGTCACTGCATCAGCTGAAAAAATCAGTTTGAATTGGGCAAGTTCCATCTTCTCAAAACCAGACTCATTACTGACAGAAGGAGTGTCTGAACCCGAGGTATCTGGTATGGGGTTAAATAAAAATACGCACAGTAGGGACGTCTAACTTTTTTAAAAATTATATATATATATATATATATATATATATATATATATATATATATATATATATATATATATATATATATATATACTATACGCTTTTTTTAAGAGTGTCTACAAGCCGGTGCTGGGTCAGTATTTATAGCGTTTTCTTTGTCAGATGTCTGAAACTGAAAAGGGCAAAGGAAATTTAAAACCATTTTAGCACAGACATTTTGTGTAATTAGCTGTAATGTCCAGGCTTCTTGCATATTTACCAGTACCTTCTATATTATGCAATTCAGAATCTCAAAGGTTTTCACAGAAGCCTGCAAAGATAATTGTTGGCATTCAACTGCAAACAGATGTTGTTTCTTAGGCTCCTCCCCTTTGGTTTCCTTGGTTTCTAAGGGCATACAAAACATGTTTAAAAACAAATTGCATTATCAAATACCTATTTTCAGTGAAAATCGGATGTTGTTTTTTCATGTTGTTCCCACTGATTTTGTTTCAAGTACATGTTATATGAAAAATATAAGGTGGTAGACCTCCAGTTTCTCCTCTTCTTTATACATGCTACTTTAAACTCTTTCAGCACAAAGTATCTCATTTATCGTTTCAGTGTATTGTTTAAAAAGGCAAAACAAAAAAAAAGCAAGCAATGTTAAAAGAGTTAAAAAAGTGTCTTGCACAAAAAGGACCATCCTCCTGCGAGAAGTGTTTAGTTTATTTTATTTTTAGCTGGTATAATATTACCTCATCTTCCACCCAGGATTCAACAGTGTTTGTAACATCATTATGGGGGGCTGTTGATTAAGGTAACTGAGTGTGCTTAAAGCTACAAAGTAAGATGATTCAGGACAGGACAGTCAATTTTCTTTGAGTGGTTGTTAATTCCTGATAAAAATGAGAGTAGATTAGCAGCCCCCGTACAGCGTATCATTTTTCTTTAAAGGAAATGCTGTAACTTTTAGTTTCCACTTGTGCTTGTTTAGCCTACTATCTTGCTGTAGTTACCAGTTTAATTTTGGAGATGTCTCTCAGAATGCATTTTAAAAAGGAAAGTGTAAGTGTGAGCTACTTTTTTCCAAGAATAGAGGCAGGCAGTTACATTCAAGCAAATTGCTAGTTTTGGCAAGCATTTCGCCTTTTACAAGACCAATGAAAAGGAGAGTTGTAATGCTGATTTGAGCCAACAGAAAGGAAATGGTGTAATCCCAGAGCATAACAGCCACACCAAACCCAGTAATTCAGAACATTGACAAACCAAGGAGACAGTGTGCTGCAGTATGGATCAGTGTAGAAAACCGGAGCAGAAAACGTATGTTTTTTAATGAATTGAATATGCTTTTTTCTGACGAGAACTGATCTTTAATATTGTTAATCAACCCATTGCAGCAAACAGAAATGTTACAAACTGATAAAGTAAATAATGTTGGAAAATACAGTTTTAATGTGCTGTGCAGAAACACTTGACCCCTTCAAAATGACAGAGGCATTGTTGTGAATTTCTCAGAAATCCTTGACGTGGCAGTTTAAGTGGCCTTATTATATATTAAGTGGCCTTAATATATAATTGTCAAAATGATGCCTTAACCAATTCTGGCATCTTATAATATGCACTAAAATGAATGTTTATATTGTCTAGATTTTCAGATATTAATATCTGTTTAATATTCTGTTACTAGTGTTATGTAACACATATATATATTATATATATATATATATATTATATATATATATCATATATATATATTATATATATATATATGTGTGTGTGTGTGTGTGTGTGTGTGTGTGTGTGTGTGTGTGTGTGTGTGTGTGTGTGTGTGTGTGTGTGTGTGTGTATATATATATATATATATATATATATATATATATATATATATATATATATATAGATGATTGCATTAGATTACCATTATAGTTAAAGTTAAGGAGTCATTTTATCTCAGAGAGCATTTTCCATTGGACAATGACCACTCTGCTTGGATTCTGAGTGGCTAAGACATCTCTCAGGTTCATGAAAAAATAAAGAAATAAAGCCTTTTATTTTCATGTCAGCTGTTAAGCATATGCTTACTGTGACTTTGCTTTCCACTCTCCTTTTTAGCTTCCTTTTGTCAAGATGTCAAAGCCTGCTGTCTAAAACGTGGCACTCAGATTACAGTCTATAGTGGTTAGAAAGCCTTTTCTGGACAATCAGCGAAAAAAAAAAGATTGTCGAACACACACCACAGCAATATTGGAAAGCTTTCAAGCTTCAGTTCTTTTTTTGGCATTCTTGTAATTGGCCAATTTTCTATATCCCAGTAACCTGCCACTCACTCTCCGGGCTGACATATCTTAGTCTTCGTATATATTGTACTGTATTGTAAAATGATTTACCACACCAAGAAGCCGTCAAAGACAGTAATCTTTGAGAGCAATTTTGGACAATTGCAGGGTTGGAAATTGTAGGATTTATAGGCTGTAAGTAAATAAAAAAAATTTTCTGACTCTTAAAAGAATGTGCGATAGCAGGTTGAAGGCTTACAGCAAAATGTAGTTGTATAGTATAAGTGTAGCCAAATATATGCAAGCAAGGAGTTACTTGGTCAAGCAACTACTGTACATATGCTGTTGCAAACTTATTTGTATCAATATAGAATCATTGGCTATAATAGTTAAATAAAGTGCCACTATAGGTTTAAACCATATGGCATTGTAGATCAAACATTACTAAAGTGAGTCAGAGATCTTCCAGTGTTTACCTGCCATGAAAGCTTTCTGCATCATTACTCAGCTCTATAACAGCTATCACACAAAACAATGACATAGCTATTTACAGGACCTATACCGGGTGTACTAATTACTTCATTCATGTGACATGTTTTTGATGTAGGTGCATATTAGAAGAACAATATGAAATATCGTATACCTGAAATGGAAACTTTAGTAGGATGGTCTTTATTGACAATAGACTGCTGGTGGTTTTTAACACAGGCCCTCTCAGGCAAAAATTGCTGAGCAAATACATTAATAAACAAAATTGTAATTCATATTTGTGTACCCAGATTAGACTGAAGTAACCGGACACCTTTGTTATAGACTAATAAATCATTCACACTGTGTGGAACAATGGCAGATGCTTAAAGGGGTTTTATTGTTGTGGACCGTAGTGACCTTAGTGATATAATTGTATTTGTTAAAGAGCCTGGGGAAAGCCTCCCTCGACTACATTTTCAACAACCCCTCTTGAGATTAAGGACTTCTGTGTGTAGAAAAAAGTAGCATAAATATAACCTATATTTAATATACAGTTTAAGTAGTATTTTTCACTGAAGAAAAAGCTGTCCAAATGTGCAAGGTGCATGAACAGTAATATTTAACTAGGTGCAGTGTTAATCTGCACATACACTGCATTTCCAGCGTTGAACAGGTCTTTGGAGGGTTGTTTTTTTTTTTTTAATTAAAAGCTAACCTCAATATCCTGCAATATTTGATGCATGTGATTAGGGAATGTTTGTTCAAAATGGTTTTTAGGTGATGTTGTTTGTGTTGGATAAAGCCAATCCCCACTGCATTTACAACAACATAAAAGGAACACATGTTGGTGTGCCACTAATGTGCATGTTTGTAATTAAATGTTTGATTTTTGCATGGCAGGGCACAGACAGAGCGACAAAAAGCCACTTCACCTTCAGTAGTTTCATCTCAACCATCAACCAGAAGAAAGAAGCAGCTAGCAGGCCAAATCTGACAGCACACCTTGTCAAACAAAATAGCAAAAGTGGTAAGAAAATGTACCTTATTGTCTTACGTTTGATGGACAGCAGCTGATTCTTATAACGATGAATCCAAGGTCTATACTGATGATTTGTATACGGTGTATTTTTTAATCTTATTGTGAGCACTACTGTTTTTGGTGATGTGCTGGATTGACAACACCGGAAACTGAAGTCTGTTTAACATAAAACTTATAACAAACGTTTCAGCTAATGTCTTTAGCATAATTAAGCTGGAGGTCACCCCCTTCTTGAGGATAAAGGAGCCATTCAGTCTCTATGTCCAAACCGGGGTCCATCTTTTCAGATTGCCAAGGTCCTCATTGCTACAGTAGTTGTGCCAAATTGTCTGGTTGTTTTGAGAGGAGGACTACTGGCTGGAACAAGCTCTTTATGTGTGATTCTTTACCTTAAAGGTTTCTGTTGGGAAAGGCTCTTCTCTTTTGAGAATAGTAAGCTTGCCACTCGCCATGAGTACCATTAGGCACAAGAAGCTGGATTATTTTCTTACCAATTCAACACTTTGAGTTGTTTATGCCATTTAAAACATTTCTTCCTAATTGATACTTGTTTGATAATGAGATTGTTAAGCTTAATTCAAACAGTTAACATGTTTGTCTCTCATATTGTGAGAATGTTGTCATGAGTTCCTCTGAGTACTGTGTTTTAGATGTGGAACATGAAAGTGGCATTAGAAAAAATAAATAAATAAATAAGGAATGTGAACAAGGAACGAAGAGTAAATTTATTGATCATTTTGCCGAACCTAAAGTAGATGCAGACCTAAATATCATTGCCAGTGATTGGTTTTCAGGAAGTACTCAGGCAAAATGTAAGTGGGCAGGAAGCTTGTTTGAACAAAGGAGATGCAAAAGCTGGGTTTAAATCTAACGTCCGTGTAATCGATGGAGATTTACTAAGAGATAATGAAATTGCTATTGTTGTTGAACTTGTCCAGAAGATATGTGAAATAAAAAGGGGGTGTTTATGTGGAAATTAATTTGTAATTATGAAAACTGTTTTTTTTTTTTAAAAAAAACATTATGTTAATGTATAATTGTTACTTTTAGAAAACAATATGAAGTGCTGAATTGAAATCGCAAGCCCTTTTCTAAGTGTTAAGTTTGAAATGTGTAATACTGTAATGAACTAATTGTTGAAGTGATTGTTGCATACTAATATGGTATTCACTTTTCTGTTGAACAGTATATCTGCCCTGCACTCCCCTTCTTTTCAAAGCCACACAGCCACGTTTAGTTAAAAGATTCATAGATTAAATCAATTGAAAGATCACAAGGTGTCGTCACAGAAATGTTTTAAACATTGAAAAGCACTCTGCTCACCCATGTACAAAAGCCACTAGTATACAGAATTATATCAAGCATAAAAAATGTAAATGCTCAGATCTTAAAAAAAGACTTGCATTACCTCCCTTTCAAGAACTTCAAAGCAAGGCTTTTTAGCAACTTATTTGAATTTCAAACTGACACCATTCAGCTTCTTTGAATTCATTAGGCTCTCTTTCTGCTTTTTGCTTTTCTCTACAGACAAAATGAAACACCTATAATGAACAAATTGTAATAAAACTGGCATAAGGCTGTTCGAGTCACAGGCTTCAAGCCTTTCATCAGATCTTTAGTATATACTAACACATCTGTATGGTTTAAAGATGCCCTAAATGTTTTAATGGTAAAACCCCCAGTGCGTTGTGCATTACCATGATCAATGTATATAGTGCAGGTCACTGGAGTTCTTCTTTCAATACAGCCTTAATTGTCCTGCGATATTTGCTAAGTGTATTTAAAGGATTGTTTTCAGAAGGGTTTTAATCAGGTGGTTTAGTTTGTGTTGGACGCAGATGTTCCAGACTGTATTGAAGAGCTGGAGTTTCCATGGCAACATATGTATGTCATTCTTATAGGAACTGTAATTTGAAAAGCATTTCTGTTTGTATTTGTTTATATAGTCCATACATTGGTATGGCAAAATGCAAACACTGCTTTATTATTTAGTATAATCTGGCAAAGATGTCCCTAACAAAGAAATATATTTTAAACATGTATATATGATGCTTATTGTAGACTTCTGGTGATATAGCAGATTATTTTTCATGTTATGCTTTTGCTTTATTTTTATCTTATGCCAGTGAGAGAGCTGCCTCCCATCGTTCCTGATGTCCGACAAAAACAGCGGCTCTCCATCGAGACTCTCCCCCCAGAGATGAAGGCTCCTATCCCCCCAGAGCCTGTCATTCCAATCCGCACAAAGACAGTCAAAGAGTTTCAGTAAGCCCATTCTATGCTCAATACCTCTTTCACTAATAAGGTATTGTAGGTTTAATACCATTGTACAACTTAGAGTCATGCAAATTGAAGCAATAACTCTTATCATAAGTGTCTGTTTATATTGTTAATTCTAGTAGCCTGGATGTACTAATATTACTTTTTTTTTTTTTTTTTAATTATTACCATAGGTTTTGTAATCTCTGACATGGTGTGCTCTTTATTGTACTGTATCTCACATTCTTTGACAAGCACCATCTTGACACTCTGGCCATCGCTGGACTCTCTGCACTGAAGCGTAATCTCCGAACACAAACAGGCTTCGAAACGTACTGCCCAGGCTTTAATATGTACTACCCAGAGACATAAGACACGCTAACTTACTTTTGTTGTTTAAGTTCTTAGCTTAAAACCTGTTTATTCATGCCTATGACTAACGGTGTTGAGGTTGTGTGCAGAGCTTCTTTTGCATGAAAGTCTGAACTGGTTTGGTTGTAATATTAACTTATTAGACAACATCATTTCTGCATGTCATTTTGTTCAGGAGAATTCGCTGAAGAGTTTTAGTTCAGTGTAGTCATAATGGCGTAATTGCTGAACTGACAGGAAGTAGAATTTTTGTAGTTTTTTTTTTCTATAGATACTAAAAAGTCAATATAAAAAACACTGCTATTTTGTTAAAGACGTTATTATACATGCATGGCCTTTTGGGGGGCGCGGGGTTCACTGTAGTTAAAAAGAAAAGTTAAAAGAAAGTAATTTCCTTCTCTGAATAGTGTTGGTGATGATGTCACCAATGTGACAGACTAAGTAAGTGCTGTATTTGTAAAAAAAAAAAAAAAAAAAAAAAAAAAGATGCTTGTTTTATAAGCTGTGATAACCTAAATATTCAATTCATTATGTTCTGTGTTCCAGGGAGGATATGGAAAAAGCAAAGACATCAGGGGACTGGAAATCTGTGCATGATTTCTACCTCACTACATTCGACTCTTTTCTGGAATTGAACGCAGCGTTTAAGGTATGGACAATCAGAGTGACAGTAGGTGTTTTCAGCATCCATTTGATGTTTTTTTGTTTTCTAGTTTTTATTGAGGTCTTCTATGTGATTGAATATTTACATTTAATCAGCTGAAAGTGTACAATTAATTACACATTTGAGGTACACTGAGTTTTCTTGGGTTAGAGATGATGTGTACTACATTCCATTTAAAACCAGTGTCAGGCATTTTTAAAGCCAGCTTGCTTTAAAATCTAAACAAAGCCATATAAGCAGCTAAATCTTGGTTGCATAGCTGCCCACAGAATATGACCTAATGACTGGCAGTGATTCACTGTTAATTCCAGTCTGCGCCAATAAAAAATGCAAAAAATCAAATAGGATTTATCGGTCAAAAATAAGTCTAGAGAAAATAGCTTTTATCATTCACCACCACCTGTATTAAAAATAACAAAAATATGTTTATCTTTCAGAAAGATGCAAATGCTCCATTTAACACCATTGAAGATTCAGGGATTAATGCCAAATTTCTAAATGCTGTTTATGATTCCATACTTAGTACCGTAAGTAAAGAAAAAAATCAACATATACAATATATTTCATGCAAACTTACACCAATGAGCTATATTTGTGTGTAGAAAGTGATATTGTATTGCTTCATTATTGCTGTGTGGATTGCATTTTTAATTATAATGTGTTAAGGAGGTTCTCTCGTTACAGGAAGGTTTTAAAAATCGATAACCAATATAAATAGGGAGATATTTTCATGTGTATTTAAATAAATGTGTAATGGAACAGAGAAACAGACTTATGTATTTAAATAGTATATTTTTTGAAGCTATCCCAAACAATGTAATGAACACTACACGTAAAGGTAAGATTTTATCGAGGAATACAATTATTTTATAAAATAACATAAAACTAACAAGAAAATACAGTCATTTTGCCACCTGCAACTAAACAGTTGCTTGGTTTTATTCCTCTCAGAAATGTTGCCCTTACATTGCTGTCCTTAGAAATATGAATCTCTTAGTTTAAAATGATGCATCTTTGTTTTCCATTTGTAGCCACCGGACACACAAAAAGCTGTGCTGAAGGGCATCATTAACAGTTTATTAAGAGAATGGAAAGGGTATGTATCAATTCTGAATATGTACCTGCTGTTGTTAAGTTAGTGCTCTGGTATAAAGTAGAAAATAGTAAAGATTCAGCAACAAGCAGCACCAGCCATTTTCAACCACGCTATACGAGAAAGGGAACTCATGCTTAAGCTTTTAAAAATACAGTGCTCCCTCGCTATAACAATATATAGGATATATAGGAGCGTTATATCCGAAGAGCGTTATAAACGGGAGAGGGGATGGGGAGGCGTCGCGGGACACGTATTAACACACATCTGACTAAAATACAAAATAAAATAACTCCCTGTCTATGGTGCACATATAGTGAAGCAAAAATGTAAGTTTCTGTGAATTAACCATGCATAAAGCACCATGTAATCAACACTACATTTTTTTCCAAAAAGGTAACATTCCCACTCATGAATAATTTTAATTAGCAGTTTTTAAACTATAAATAGCCTGGCTAAATGGCAGTTTGAAATGACAGACAAGCAAACCAAGTGCGAGAAGGAGAGCGGGTCGGGCGAGGGGAAGAGGGAATGGGCTCGTGCCAGGTTCGGCTGCCGGAGCGGGGGCTGAAGCGAAGCTGAAGCGTCTCATCTCCCTAGAGAAAGCTGCAGCTCCTCTCATAGCAAAAAAGTAAATGCAGTAGGAAAGATAACCATGTCATAGGCCTAATATTTATTTAGTTATAAAACGAATGCTGAATAAGAAGTCTGTGTTATAAAGTGCCAGCGCAGCTTTTCTTCAGTTCAGATACAGTATCAAAAGGGAGAGACAGAAACAGAAGAGACTGAGAAGTTGCTTGTAGTTTGAACAACACCGGTACTGTATTTACTGTAGAAATATTGCATGAATCACTAGTATTGGGTATTGGGGGGGACATGCTGTAGTAGCATTATATCCAAGGCACATTATAACATTATAAGCCTTATAGCGAGGGAGCACTGTATATCATTATGTTGTGTGCGTTAAATAAATTGGCCAGGCAATGTGATGTTCCGTATTCTGTCTTTAAGCTATAAGTTATTGAAATACAATTGTCTTGATGTTTTCTGTGGATATGCAGAGACCCAGACCCAGCATGTAATAAAAGGCAAAAGCTTGGCACATAGGCTTTTGTGGTTTACTGAGACTAAAATAGCTAATAATTAATGTCTGAAGGGCATGACTCAGCCCAGACAAACCTTAATGAGTAACTTTCCCTATTTGCCAGTCTATCAGAGCGGACAGGAGGGAAGTCAAAAAAGGACTAACTGTGACAGAAAGCTAGGTACCATAATGGGTAATTTCAGTTGATTTTATGCCACTAGAAACTTATATTATAGTAGCTGGGGAGGGCTCTGCTTATTCACAGAACAAAGGCACCATTTAATTTAACTTTCTTTTCAAACGCATGTTGTCACTGTAAAAGAACCAGGGTTCTCAATGACCATCATATTTTATTTAAATGTATTTGTTTGGGAACGTATAAATAATTCCTTACTTATTACCACCATATTGAGGATTAAAAAGGCCTATACAGCCTGGAACAGGGTTGGAGGAATATCGTCAGACGCCTGTCTGATAATATAAACAGTAATACTGCCAGTCTTTAACTCTGTACATGTAGAACCCCTCTTGTGCCTTTCCCCCCATATTATAACCATTGTAAAGACATGGTGAATCCGGTTAAACCATGCCCACTGCACGAAATCAAAGTAAACTACAAAACTACTGTAGTAAGCTTCATTAGGGTAGGTCCACAATGGTTTTAGCTCATCGTTTGCTTTATTTAGATTTCAAGGGCCATGTACTTTCTTGGCAGTTGTCTGATTCTACCACATTGTATAATTGCATTTTTTTTTTTTTCAGTGCTCGGACTAAAGATGACCTTAGAGCCTACTTTACACTTGTACAGGTAATGAGAAATAGTTTTAAAATAAAATGTTATGTGGAGATACTACCTGAGGTGGGTGGTAAAATGTTGGCTGACTACCTCTTACTTTAGTCATAAGTGTGCCGTTGCTAAAAAGACATACATACTACTTCTATAAGCCTATAATAACCAGAGGACACATCTTGTGTCAGACAGCTCCAATGTGAGCAAAGTACATGTACCAGTGGTTTTAAGAGTAAATACTAGTTTATTATTATTATTATTATTATTATTATTATTTATTATTATTATTATTATTATTTACCTTTTGCGGTAATACATATATTTATACAAAACATCAGAAGATATTAAAATGAAAACAGGATAAAACAGAATACTGATGTTTTTTAATCCATGGTGAATGATGACAGCAGTGGAAGTTTTCTACACAAGGCCAAAGTTTAGCGAGTTTTATAACAATTCTTAACTAGCCAAGCTCTGCTGATTATTTTCTGCATCAGCCTGGTAACTCAGTTCTTCTGTATTAGGCTTCTAGATATAGAGTCTTATGTTAAATCAAGTGCTTAGTATGGAATTATAGGCTGACCCTGTTAGCATAGCGGTACGCATATCTGCATACACAAGGCATTTAAAGTTCACAAAGCATAAATCTGTATCTAATATGTGATATATTTCAGCAGTAGTAGTGTAATAAAGGGGCATAGTAGTTTTGGTTGCATTACAAAAAAATTGTATATATTGTCCATATTGTCCATATTGTTGCCCCAGCCGGGATAGACAGTGATTTTCTCTGTGGGACAGAAAAAGAACAGATAATCATTAAAGAGCTTTACCATATACAGTATATAGAGGGCATTTTCCAAGAAATTAAACAAATACAGGTTGTATAAGTGAAATTAAATGCACCTGTATGTCTGGACTGTGCTTGACATTGCTTCACGTTTCACTTGTGACTGTCCAGACTGAGTTATTTAACTAAATGCTGTGCTTTCATTTTGTAGAATCCTCAGTACACAAGCACGTCAACGTATGTCATCTTCGCTCACTTGCTGAGACAAATAGCCACCTTGGCTGAAGCTGACCACCATTTCTTAGTTCACTGGTTTAAAAAGTAAGTTGTTTTTACACTATTCACCTCTCCAGTACTACAGTAATATCTGTGTCATACTCATTGTCAAACTAAACTGATTGGTCCTATTCAAAAAGCTTTACAGGACTGCTTGTTTGGGAATGTTTTTTGAAGAGTATTTATAAACATCCTACGTTGAAGTGCTTCAAAATTAAAACAATCCTCTCTGAAACCCTCTTTTGAATATGACCCAATGTTTGTAGCACACAAAACCCCTTTCACCTTTAACAGAGAGGGCTTATTGGTTTATTGTCATTTTTCAATGCACTGTTTAACTCGAAAGTAAACCTCAAAAAACATTCCTTTAAGTTCTGTGAATAGGGCCTTGTCATCTTGTGATATGAACCAGTGAACAAAACTTGTTCAATTACTTTTTAAAGCCCAATTCAATTCCTTCAGTTAAGTTTACAGTTCATGAAACCTCTTTCAGTTGTTTTAGAGAGGGTCTGGTGTGTTCTCAACAAAGCACTGCTTAACACAAGAACATTTTTATGAGTACTGTTTTGTCCTAGGGCGGCACAGTGGTGTAGTGGATAGCACTGCTGTGTCACAACACCAGGGGTCTAGATTCGGATCCAGCCTAGGGGGTCTGTCTGTGTGCATGTTTTCTCTGGGTACTCTCATTTCCTCCCACAGTCCAAAGATTGGTTGATTGGTCACTCTAAATTGCTGTGTGTGTGGTGCCCTGCAATGGACTGAGGTGTGGTCCCGCCTTGCACCCTGTGCCTGCTGGATTAGGCTCTGGCTCACCACAACCCTGTAAAAAGAAAAAGCAGTTATTAATAATGAATGTTTTGTCTTAGATCCTAAATACCTAAGCTTATATGCGTTTGACAATGTTAATTAAAATATACCAGTATTCCCACACTTTAGTAACATTTATTTATTTTTTTTTAGATAGGTTGAACTAAATGTAAAAATTTGAAATTATGTGTTTGATTATGTGAACATAGAAAAAACTGTATGACTTTTACATCAGTTTTAGTGCCTGTATGTATTAAACTTTTGTATTTGGTTTCTTTTTTCACATTCCTGCCAGCTAAGCACCATGAAATTGATGTTTTATTTGTTCCTCAACATTCTGTGACATTTTTTTGTGCACAGTAATGGTTTGTTTCTACTGGTGCTCAAAACATCTTTTACAAAAAAAAAGTAAAAAAGAATGCGCAGTTTTCAAAGAAGAACTTTTATAATACAGTATATCTTGCCTGTTTGTCAGGTGGGCTGAGTAATTGCATTGCTGACTGCTTTGTTTCCTAGGCTTTCTCAGAGGAGGTTCAAACAGCTGGTTGACAGATTGCTTCAGTTCATATCCCTGCGACTCTTTCCAGCAAAATCTGAGGAGCTTCCACCAATGGGGAAATGCACCTGGTGGAATCCTTCCGCAACCAAAGTCCTTGCTTTACTCAGTGAGTGTTTACCGTATTTAAATTATTTTATTGCATTTGCAATTTAGAAAGTAACCACATTCATTTATAGATGTTTTTCCGGTTAACATTTAGCTGTAAGTAACATTTAGGGCCATATTCATAAAGTAAGGATTGGGAATTGCATATAGTCTCTTGCCATTGTTTTTTTTTTTTCTCTAGTCCACATTAACATATGATTGTGTCTTATTTATCGGTTCTTTTTTATAGGCTGGTGAAGTTTGAATCACACATGTATTTATTGTGTTGCTTGTATTTGTAATTGTTTTATTGTCTACCAGGACCCCGTTGTAAATGAGGCCTTGTCTCAATGGACAGATCTGTATAAATAAATACATTTGTTTTTGTTAAACAATCTACCAACTGCCAATGTGACAGAAATAGCACAAAACAACAAATATGCGATGAGTACCTCTTAAATTGACCTTGTTATTCATTTAGAGCATTTGCATGTTCTTTTCAGAAAGAAATGGTATAAAGTTATCACAGTGATAAATGCTTTGTCAATATGGCCCTTGACATTGTGACTGCCGTGCAAAAAGTAAATTTGTGTAAAAATGGCACTTTAACACCGTTCTGTATATCAGTATTGGAAAGAGAACTGGAAATGTGAACGGCTTACAGTGGATCAATACGATGATGGGTAACACATTTAAGACATCTGCAAACAGTTTCTGAGCTTTCATCATACATTTCCTTACTAACCATTATTATTCGGATGCATTTCTTCTGTGTCGTACAGAATACAGAATATTATGCTGAGATTCTGAAAGAAAGGTGATATAATTGATTACACAGATAAAATACTTAATTATACTAATTTAAATGGGATACATGTTTCCAAGCTCCAAGTAATTCCTAAAGGAGATATGCACCAATGATTTCAATTGACAGTTCTTAATTGCGTTTGACAGAGCCATGCACATAAAGGAACATGATATACATTGTGTCCCATGGCCTCGTCCATTGGAGCTCTATAG
Source organism: Polyodon spathula (assembly GCF_017654505.1). Lineage (NCBI taxonomy): Eukaryota > Metazoa > Chordata > Actinopteri > Acipenseriformes > Polyodontidae > Polyodon > Polyodon spathula. The sequence goes on along the minus strand of NC_054546.1, from coordinate 12,760,309 downwards.
ACGTGCCATGAGCTGGCTGAATAATCATTGATTGATGACAGCTATAGCCAGCGGGCTGGACAAATGGCACTCTGGGCCACCTTCCTCCTGGACAAGGCACGCTGCAAGGTGGAGGCAGGGGAGGAGGAGAGGCAAACAGAAGGAGGCATAGGCAAAAGGCTATTTATAGGAACAGTTCGATTACATGTGATTAGAGGGAGGATCCTCCATTCAGAAACACAACATCGTTTCCAATGGATTTTATTACAAACCTCTCTGCCAGAAGTGTATAGAGTAAATTATTTGTGTGCAATGAGATCAGCAAATTAACAGGTGTTTTTTTTTTTTTTAACCTGTTTTTGTTAAGAATCCCCAAAACGCTAAATATGGATAACAGATACACCTCAATTGCCAATTGTTTTTTTGTTGTTGTTGTTTGTTTGTTTGTTTTGCAGACGCAGCCAATAGCATTTCAAATCCTCCAATTATCCCTTTCACTGATTTCTATAACTTTACACTGGATCACATTGACATCATGGAAGAGTATAACACTTGGCATTCCTGTGGGAATTCACACAGGTAAGGGACTAAGACCAGGTGTGTCATAAAGGCTCTCATCCTAAAAAGAAAAGATGAATTTACATGACAACAGTGACTTCTGTTTAGCTTGAATTTTTTCATTAAATTGTGTGAGTTTATTATTTGTTTGTGCTTTTAAGTAATTCCATACAAAACTGAAGTCCTTACCCAGGAGGCAATGTACACTCTGTCAGTAAACAACTTTCCTTTCTGTTTTACTGAATACGTGTCGTTGACAGAGACGGAAAATACCCACTGGGAAACAACGGCTTGAGAAGGAAATATTTCCCTCTCAGGCTGCTGTTTCCCAGTGGGTATTTTTGTATTACTCCTAGCAATGTATACTGTAAATATACCATCATTCTGTGAATGCTGTTTTCAGTAATTAATTACCACTTCAAAACCAAAGAGAAACAAGCAGCTTGTGTTCCATCAGGCTTATTAAATTGTATTATGGGATGCTCCTCCTACTGTATGTTCATTAGCTGTGGGGTTCATTCTGCTTACACCTGATGTTTTTCATTGTGGAAATGGCATTGGCTGTATTACAGTGACATCTAGTGGTGTAAAGGTAAAGTGCTGTCTGATGTTTTTGTTTTGTTTTTATTTACACTGATAGCTTCATCTTCACCAAACAACCTGTAAAGGATTATCATATGAATACTTCAGAAATCATTTTAAGAAATTCAGAAAGGGAGGGATTCTAAAGTGCGCTCATTACAACCGTACAAAAGGATCGATTTTCACTAAGTGCTTACATCCCAGTACCACTGCCATACCAAGCTTGCATTGGCTTTTACTCCGAAGTCTAAATTACTCTACATTTTTGGAAGATAAGAAAACACCCTTACAAGGTATCAAAAGAAACAAAAAATATATATCTAGTTTTATAACTCAACAGGTATTTTCTACATTCTGTAGTTTGGAGTAAAAAGCTTTGACTGTCATTGTGTCACTCCACCTATTTCCAAGAAGCCCAAAGAGAAGGATGCACAGATACATTTAAATGTAGAGATCATAGAAAAACAGTACATTGAAAATAAAACCAGAAACATGTTAACACTCACATTATTTGGTTCTCAATTTGGACACAGATCGTTTTCCTTCATGCCAGCTCCATCCTGTGTTTAAAATGTGAACTGTCAAAGGTAATATTGAGCCTTAGGCTTATTTGACTATTTGTGAATAGCGTTGTTGTTCTTAATTCAAATTGATACAGTTTATGAAGTATACCTGCACCATGTAATGAGGTATTTCTGTTCAAAACACTTCAGAGTTATTGCCTTGAAACCATGATGTTTGGCTCTCTAGTGCATTGCAGTGCAATGAGATAGCTCTGTGTTGCTGAATCTTAAACAGGTAATTTAAGATTGTTTTATGTTTAACATGTTTTCATCACCTAGTTTTAGCTAATGACTTTCTCTTGTTGTTTTCAGGTTCTCTTTCTGCCAGTTCCCTTTTATTCTTTCAATTGCAGCAAAGAAAACCATAACCCAAAGAGACTCTGAGCAGCAGATGATCAGTATCGCCAGAGTGAGTGTTCTGTCTCATCATGTGTCAATGGCAAGACCCCTGAACAGTGTTATCTCCCTAAAAACACTATTTGAATAGAACAATGTAAAATTGCCATTTTTTAGAAAACTGTAATTTCACCTGGCAGCAAAAATATTAACTCTTCCACACGGTGACCTCATATGGGGACATAAGGTATACAAAAGGTACAAAGACGTATGGAAGGCTCAAATGCATAACGACCTCATAAGAAAATGCAATTTTTTTTCCCTCATATAAAGCAATGGGGGGGGGATCCCTTGAAAAATATATTTATTATCTGTTCAAAACTACTTTTTTCCCCAACTATTTTTAATATTTAATCCATGAAAGGGCTAAGAATTCCGAATACTTTGAGCTGGTGGTAATGAGCTGATCAGTAAGAGCTCCTTGTCTATATACTATGCATGTCCTACAGGTTCTGCTACAGTAAGGGGCTCATTAAGTGTAAGGAATTGGAACCCAGGTACTGTGAGGTTAAAATAAAACAAAAAAAAAAAAAAAAAAAACACTTCCTGCTGCATACACTATATTAAATGACTAAACAACATAAACATGCTGTTAAGACATTTTCACTCTATTTTAGCAAAGCCTTGTGGACAAGGTTTCTCGCAGACAGAGACCTGACATGACCCTGCTGTTCCTCAACATTCAAGTAAGAAGGCTGCATCTTGTTAGCGATTCCCTGGAAGAGGTAACTTCTGTTTTTAAACAGTGGCCCAGAATATCAAAGCTTTTCCGACCATCGGGGAGGGCTTTTGTGGCAGGGTTTAAATTTTCCGACTTTTTTTCGTGTTCTGAGCAAACATCAAAATATGGCCAGGAAGGAGGAATGTTATGCAGATTAAGTGGGTACCTAATTAACATACTGCCCTTGCAACAATCAAAAGGGTGCTGTTCCTCAACATTCAAGTAAGAAGGCTGCATCTTGTTAGCGATTCCCTGGAAGAGGTAACTTCTGTTTTTAAACAGTGGCCCAGAATATCAAAGCTTTTCCGACCATCGGGGAGGGCTTTTGTGGCAGGGTTTAAATTTTCCGACTTTTTTTCGTGTTCTGAGCAAACATCAAAATATGGCCAGGAAGGAGGAATGTTATGCAGATTAAGTGGGTACCTAATTAACATACTGCCCTTGCAACAATCAAAAGGGTTGTTGTGGTCGGATTGAGTATTTTCCGTCAAAAATGGTTCCACCTGCTTCAATGAGACCTAGTGGAGATGGGAACCTATTTCAAACAGGCTCTGTGCTTAAAAAAAAAAATATTGATAGTTCTGATGTGGGTGCAATGATTCTGACTGGTGATGAATCTCCGTGTGCTGCTAGAGGTTGCTGCGATTTTAGAGGATGAAAGGGATAATGTAGCTAATCCCCAGTAAGTAATCTCAGATGATGTTGAGTGGACCTTGCAGAGGAGCAAGTGCTACGAAGATATCAAATGCATAAGGCTAGGATATTGTATTTAGGAGGGTTTAGGTCCTGCATTGCCAGTATCACTCTCAGCCTTGTCATTCTTTACCACCGGTTGTTTATTTGATATCCTATTATACACTCAAGTATTATTAATTTATATAAAGTTCATGTAACTATAGTTTAATAAATACAGAACATACATTTACAAAATTACACTATTTTTTGCTCTAACTACTTTTTTCTTCCTTTTTCTTTGTCCTGATGTACTTGCTTTATATGTTCTATTGTATCTTCTCTTTCTCCACATCTCCTGAAACACCTGTTTTGTTTTTCTCTGCCTTTTCCTACCTTTCAGTCCCACCTGTCCATTGATTGAAATCCTGAACTGACGTAACCTATAGGTTTCTCATTTAAACCCTGAATAGTTATTCCGCTACCTTTATGCAGATTGCACCCATTCCACCTGTCGGAAAACAGCAGAAAAGCATTTCATTTTGTGATGGAAAAAACGTTCGGGATAAGAGTCTGGTTAAAAGTTAAGAGTTTTGGACTGTTGGAAGACACTTTTGATATTCTGTGCCTGTGTGTCTGCTGTTTGTACTAAAATCAGAGCGTGGCCTCACATCATACAGCAGGGGGAGCCACACATGCTGGTATATTGAACATAACAGCAATCTCACTGAGGCTGTTACAATTGTGCGTTGTCCCTTTGCAGTTGACAAGAAAGAGAGCAGATTTAAAGAAGAAACTGAAGGTCACCTTTGTTGGGGAAGCAGGGTTAGACATGGGCGGCCTGACGAAGGAGTGGTTTCTACTCCTGATTCGACAGATTTTTCACACTGACTACGGTGAGACAGCTGAGGAAACAGTTATAAATACATGATTCAAACAACAACACTATTTATATCCACTGCCATTCAGATCCGTTGAATTGATCAATATATTACATTATTGGAACAAAGTACATTGGACTGACAGCTGGATCACCAAATTCATAGCACTTCAGTCTCCAGTGCTATCAGCACAAAAAAACACCCAAATAAAACTTCATGATAGAGAAACATTAATGAATGAGTAAACCTACTCTTTTTGGTATCTTTTTTCACTAACCATTTCTGTGTTATTATTATTTAATTACGTTTAATTAAGTTTAAGTTTGGTTCTCGCTGTAGAAATAAATGTTTATTTCATAATTTGTCACTTTGCAGGTATGTTTGCATATCAGATGGATTCACAATGCCATTGGTTTAGTAGCTTGAAATGTGACAACTACTCTGAATTTCGATTGGTTGGAACTGTATCCTTTTTAATACAAAATCAATGGCTTGATGTTGCTGAATTAAAAAAAAAAAAAAGAGTAGCTGAGCATTGTTTACATTGGCTGGCTGAAGTTATGTGGGTGGATCTTGGATGACAAGAAGCCTATTGCTTTTTTCACAGAATACAGCTTTTTGGTATAAAGTAAATTATCCTTCTCTTTTTCTATTATAAAAACACAATGATATGAACATTCTCAGATGCACAAGCACTCAGTGGTCATTTTGCATCTATTATTCGGGCATGTTGGCCAAGTCTTGAAACAACTACTATATTAATAAGTTATATTAACATTTGTTAAATACTTGTTAAAGTGATAGCAGTTAGAAATGTGACAGTGTGAAGCAATGCACATTCACTGTCTAAAACTCCTCAGAGGAATAGATAGACACAACACCAAAGGCAAAAATGATTTGAACATGAGTCAAATAAGGCAAGTCAGCACCAGTGAAGCTTGGCAACAGGGAGAAATGTGGAACAGTTTTGACTACACTTTCCAATACATTGCCAGGTCTTATAGACTGCATAAACAGGGCTTGCCACAACTGAATAGACCACGACTAACAAAAGCAACGACTTGCTGAAGCATCCCTTCTAGGGGAGCCGGTATGAATTTGCAATTCTACAATTTGTAACATTTCATAAATTATTTCTAACCCTAAAAGCTAAGCCTCTCCAAAACTGTAGAAAAATGATTATTGAACTACAAACTTGATTTATTTAATCAAAATAAATAAAAAAAAAAAACAGTTCTTAGCAAAACATTTCTTAAAACAGCCTCTACATTTTGTAAATAGGGCACGTTGACTCCATACTCAATTATATTCTGTGCTTTTCTCTGTCAAGTACGTCTTTGCGTAAGAAAAATGGTTTTGTACATGCAGGCCATGGTGATGTACTTTTTCATGTTTTTACCTTTCATTTTAAAGCCATGGCAGGGTATGTTACTGACATACTGTACACTGGTGAGTGATGAGACAGCATTGCACCATTTTGGGCAGGATGTCAGTGAGTGGTGATGTAATAGTGTCGATGTAATAGTAATTGCTTTGCAAGCCACTGTAGTTTATTTCACCTTCCTGTCAAATCACAAGTGCCACTTAACAAATAAATGTGACAGTCTGTATATTAGGTGTGACATGATATCAAAGACACACTGCTGTTAAAGACTTCTTACTTATCAAATTCCTTCAGATTTTTTAAAAAATGATTATTGACATGTGCTATTAATAGGTCTTTCTTTTGATATTTGCGCATGTGGATTTTCCCACTGAGTGCACCATCACAGGGCACCACTGTTTTAAAAGGGGCTCCAATGAACAGTTGAAGTAGCGGCACACCGGAAGCATTAGCCTGTTAGATTATGAATTGTCCCATATGGAACTGTATGTAGGTCACAGCGGCTGTTTGCATTTACATAGGGGCCATATCAGAACGGGAAGAATGTAACCAAGCAAAATAGCTCTATACCTGCTGTGTGCAAAGGTGCCTTTTCATTTCTATAATCCAGATCAAGCCTAATAAGAAATAAGATTAACATGGTCACCATGACAGGGTTTAATAAACACAATACATGCTTTGTGTAACTTAATCTAAAGCAAATACCTCAAAGGTTTGTATACAGTAGGAAACATCGGAGTTATTTGAACTTTTCTTATTGTTTATAAGATTAGTTTGGCGTCATTTTCTGCTATAGTCATCACATCCAGGTAACTTTTTAAAGAGAAGTTTGAATCATCCTCGTTCTCAGAATCATGTCCAAACACTAAATACACCAGGCAGACCAGTGTAACCAATAACCTGTCCCCCTGCATTCTGCACCTAGTGGAAGTAAGAAATGCTACATTTGCTTGACTTGGGTTGTCTTAGTTCTAGAGTAAATGTGTGCTGTCTTGCTTTTAAAAGTTCCCCAGGATGTTATGACGAAACAGAAAACGTGAATCTAAACAACAATATATTAGCTAAAATAAATGAAATATTGTCCTTACTATACCAAGTTGTCCTTTAACATGTAGATACATCTATAGACTTTATTTATAAAATACCCTCGACAAACCAAGCACATTCATTGGCTGAGTCTCATGCCACATCTGTTGGTTAATAATGCTGAGAATTTGATATGATGTGCTCTTTGAATGTGATATTACAGTACTGAAGGCAACACACTGCAAAATGAGGCTCTACTCCCATGCAGCACTGCAGCTGAAATCTGCTATACAGAGGAAGGGAGCTTTTATCGTACTCTTAGATTTGTTTTCATATGAGAAATGTAACCTTTATTTGACCAGAATGGTGAGTTGTATACAAGAAGTAGGGTTGCCAAAAATGTTGGAAGTTTCTCTTATGAAAGTATAGCACAATACATTTCTCCAGTAATTGTTTTGCAGTCATGTGATGCTTTCATGTGCTTACCATGATTCCCTCTGTTCTTACTACACTCTGCTATGCTTGTTTACCATGGTAGACCACAGTTAACATTAATATGCCATTCTTCGCCTTGCACTGTACTTAACTAACTGTAGCTGATGGGCCTGGCTGTGTATAATAGCATCACCCTGGACATTCGGTTTCCACCTTGCTGTTATAAGAAGCTGTTGAGTCCCCCCATAGTTCCATGTGACCAGAGCACTCCTGTTGGGATCGCAGCTGTCAGCCTGGATGACTTGCAGTTAGTCATGCCTGTAAGTACAGAAACAAAAACTCAAGCCTTTCACCACACACTCTGTATACCAACCTTTTTCCATCATATGGGTTGTCTTTGTCAATGCAGGAAGCAACCAATCATAATGGCATTTAAAACTGCAAAATCCACAATTCCCTAATAGAAACTTTTTTTTTTTTTCTAAAGGGAGCATATTTGGTTTGTAGTGACTAAAATGCGTAATGCTATATTCGTAAAGCTGTAGCATGTTGATCAATGCATACAGTGTGACTGCAATGTACTTTGCAGTATGGTTCAAAATTTCGAAAGTTGTCAAAACTGTTACAAAATGTGACTTTTGAGTTGTTGCCAAGAGCTGTGGCACATTTCATGTGTATCATATCATACAATGCTGGTTAAGCTTAGTATTCCTCTGGTCACCAATACTCTGGTCACCAATGGTTACTTACATCAACTCATTTCAATCTTTAAAATAGACAAAAAGCTATTAATGATTGTGGGGTCTTTTTAAATATTCTCAACAGCAGCAGATTTAAACCGTACAACTCATTTATCCTGTTGCTTTTTAAGAGCATTTATATAAAGAGCAATACTATTTACCCTGTACCCTAGTTTATAACTGTATGCTTCTAACTGAATGATATCTGTGTATGTAAAACTGTTTAAATCATGTCATGATGCTCTTTACTGTATTTGTATTTGTTTCAATGCTTTGTTTCTGAAAGAATGGGTTTACAGATATTAAACACAATATTTTATATTGACATCCCTTTCGAATAATTGTATTTCAAAATGCAGTCATTTCTAGTAAAATGTCTGTTTTACATCCGTCTTCACACATGTAATATAAATCTAATTGGTTGCATTTAAAGCAATATCATATCGACCCCACAGGGCCCCCCTGGTTTACCCTTTTTCTTGGCAGGCATGCTGTATTTTAGGGGAAAGAAATCAGATTGTTGTGGGGCAGTGGATGTTGTCAAAGCTGCCTACTCATGGATACTGTTAACTTGCAGTTAATATTTGGGCATTCCAGGGGAGTCTTCTTCTGAAATCTTTATTTTTATTTTTTTTAGCTATCTGTATTTGTAATTGTACAGGGAAATTGTGAAATGTTTCTTATATTTTGAAACCAACACCTTCATACAGAGCTATTACTGTAGTTAAGACAGTACTTCAGATAGTGCCATTTGGTCATTGGAAATTATGGGTGCATCATAAAGCAATTATTTTCAGATGGCAATTATGCTGAGTCTTATGTTGTGGTCTGCAGTATCCCAATAAAACTCTCATGTTCAGAAAATCAATTTCTGTGCAAAGCAATCTTTAGTAAATGCAGTTTCAGCAGGTGTCCAAGGTTGAGAAGGAGATTATCAAACTTTAACCGACTCATGAAATCTAGAATCAGGCTTCCAACGGCTTATAAACCACATGCCCATTCATAAGAATGATGAGAACTCATATTTTAGTAAAACATCTCTTCATACAGTAGTTAAATACTGTGCATTCTTTATAGAGCAGATATAAGAATTCAGGCAATGCGTAGCTGAACATCAAAGTATCTCAATGACTGAAGAGGAGAATTTGCAGATAATTAAAGTGTAGAAAAATATATATTGCTATTCTTTAAGTTAACTCACAAGTTAATTAAGGGAATCCCATTATTGCCTCATAACAAGCTACAGCTATGCCATTATTGAGTAATAACAGAATGGCTGACCTCCATAGAAAATAATGGGATAGAAGTCCAGTTGTAAAATGTATGAAAATGTTGAATTTGAGCCCTGTTACTGTGACTAACACCGTAGTCCTTTTCCTAAAAAGCCCCCCGAATTGCTCTTTAAGTTCCACCTGTTGTGTTCTTGAATCTACAGGAACTGGCACACGGGCTCAATGAACTCTTAGCTTACGAAGGCAATGTGGAAGAAGACTTTTATTCAACTTTTCAGGTGAGAAAAAAAAGAACAGCACGCATAACTATTTAATATGAAAAAGGAAAGTTATTACATGTAAACAGGTGTTCTGTTGAATTAAAATGTGTGTAATGTTGAGGTACTGAACAGTGATACTTCTAAACTTATGCCCATTAATTCATTCTTCATCACTGTGATTCTCTTGTTCTGCCAACCATTTAAAAAAACTGTAAAACTAACGGGCCAGTACCACACAGCGCTAATTGTCACATTTATCAAAAAGGAGTTAGGACATCTGTTGCAAAGTGGTTTGCACCGCACAGGTGTAGTGGTGATGTGATTATATAACAGAAGACAAACAGCAAAGTTCACGGTCCAAACAATATGTTTATTTGAAATCTTGGTCTCGCGACCACAAAGATTAATCCCAGACAAAACACAGCAATGTGTTTGCACTGTTCCAAAACACCAGGTTGCAGTCCCGAAATAATAAGACACAGTTGGTAAATAATAAACACAGCAGAACACACACAAAGAGACACGTTCACAAGTCCAGAGTGATTATTATTAAACTAGATTTTTCTACATTTACCGACTTCCACCTAAACCTGGGAATGAATTGTCAGGCCATCCAGTCCAGGACACTCTGTTCCATTTACACTGCAACGTCAAAGGTCGGGAGGGAGATTTATCACCAAGAATCATTCTATCTCTGTTACAACATCATTCTCACTTGACTGTACCCTGTCTTAGCCTGTATTCCATACGAAATGTTGTCACAGTCTTGAATTATCCAGTGGTTCGTATAGCTGTGCCCAACTTCAACTTGACTTATTTCAAAATCACAAAGCAACCCCTACAATTTTTATGCTCATTTCAGGTTTTCCAGGAGGAATTTGGAGTCCTAAAATCCTATAACCTCAAACCAGGTGGTGACAGAATCCCTGTTACCAATCAGAACAGAAAAGGTAAGTGTGTTACCTGCTGGTACGAATCCACCCGGTCAACTTGGCAAAGAGCTGCTTCAATGCTAGTATCATGCATATGCTTCTTACATAGAATAGTTCCTTTAGAACACCAGTTGGTTTGGCAGTGTTGTTGTTTCTCCGTCCTGTATTTTCACTTCAATAAAAGATTCAGTCAGAACTACAGACAGAGTTGTACTCTTGATCTTTAACCAGTGGGTGTTTATGTAGGACAAATAGGGAACTCTTTTATAGTTCCTTTTTTGTTGCTTTTGTAGTATAATAATGTGTCCAAGTCAAAAAGAGGAGTTAAGTTTCTGATGTTTTAATAAATGTTATTTACAAATTAGTAATTCTCGCTACAAGATTAACCATTATGGTTTCATCTTTGTTTGCAGAATATGTTCAACTGTATGTAGACTTCCTCCTCAACAAATCTATGTACAAACAGTTTGCAGCTTTCTATTATGGATTCCATAGCGTCTGTGCTTCAAATGCACTGATGGTAAGTATCATTTAAATATCTGAAAAATAAGTGTCAGCAGCATTTGGAATAGAAACAGCAGAGATATTATGTCATTGAACTAGATTTTCTAAACAAAATGGGTGACACATTAAAACAGCGTCCTGTGTGTTCTCTTTGTTGACTTAAAAGATCCCATTGCACTTTTCTAACTAGCTACTGTACATTTTGCCATTTTCTCACATGTTTCTCAATCAGAAATGTGCCAATATTATCAGCAAATAGAAACACATGGTGCAGAAATGCCCTGCCATGTTCCCACCCCATCAGTAGTTTCTCAGTAACTTATTATATTGAAAGCCTCTTATAATTTTACAGCAGAAGCTAACAATTCAGCTCCATCTTTTGAAGACTCATAGTTATAACATAAATCCTTAAATATTTCCGTTTATTGTTTGTGTACAGTCTGACATGATTCACTCTAGTCTTTCACTGGCCTTGACATCATGGTGGCCTCAGAAAGGTTCCAATACGACGGTGCCCTGCTTTTCAATTTGACCCAGAAAGCTGACAAGAAGGAAACTAAATCATGGCAAAACGCTTGTTGTTTTCCCCAAATAGGCACAGTGAGCCGTATATTTGTTACGTATGTAGAGCATTTAGAGAGCCTTGTTATTTTTGAGTACAAGTACCCTTTAATCCTGTTCAGTAAACCTGAATAGTTTTTTCAAAGTATATTGATGTTACAAAATGCACATAATGTTATCTAGTCTAGTTAAGGTAAGTAAGAAGTACATATAAATAAGAATATATAAAGCACTGATCGATGACTTGATTGCATTCAGTTAATGTTGTAGTGGCCAATGGAAGGCAGAAAGGAGAGTTCTGTTGATTTTGTGGTTTGTTAAATACTGTAATACCTAAAGAGAATATCTAAAGTATGTATTAAAAATAAACAGTGCGGCAGAGCGTTTCTGTGCTGTAAGTTTGGAAGCTCTGTGATTGGATCTCTCTGTGTACCTCTAACTTCAATGCAAGTTTATACACTTACTGCAGTTTGTTTTTGGCCATGTTTCTTCTAAACATCTAGGTTGGAGGCCTGAATTTGTTTCAAACTCCTATAGAAATAGTAGGCTTTTCTCCAAGGAAATACTTAGGCAGAACCCCTCCTGAATTTTAAGCAGCCTTCACAAAAAGATTTCAGTGTGCATATCTACCTAAATTGTGATTGGATTTGCCAGATTACTGTTGTATTTTTTGTCTGCATTTGATAGCATTTTTTTCTACCTCGCTCAATAATGAGAATTCTACTTCCTCAGTCACTTGGTAGTTCTGAGACATTCTTTAGCCATAACAGATCATGGTCTGTTGCCGTGCTGTTTGTCATTGGAAACAGATCATGGCAAAACTTTTATGGATCAGGCCTCTGATGCAGCCTCGGTTCTCTAACACATACTCATTCAAGTTACAGTAGTGTTTTGTGCTGTTTTAAATATATCTGCATTTTATTGCAGATTTTTTTTTTTTTTTTTACATATCAAAATAAAACATTTGCTGCTTTTTTTTTTATATTGTGGAAGCTTGCTTCATATTGCAGTTACTCTTTCAAATTGCAGTTAGTCATTTCAAATGCCATTCTTATATGGTCATGAATGAGTTTCAGAACACTTAACTGGGTTAATCAATGGGTTAGGCATTCTGTACAATGACTTGTTTCAGATCTTATCTCTCTTTCAAAATTCCCCTTCTGACTATCACCCATTATACAGTGGAACCTGTCTTTCCGTGGAATTTGTGACTATAGACAAGTTAGGGCAATGCAGGTGTTGCGTAGTAGGAAACCAAGTGTAAAATTGCCTCAGGCACTCCTTGTTCTTCTGAAAAGTTCTCTAAAGGTTAACACAGGTATTCGCCAAATGCTTTACTTTTCTTAAAACACATTTAATTGATTAAAAATCATTGACAAAGTGGTTCACGTTAAATGTGTCCAAACCAAAATAATTTCGGATGGTTAAACCATAAGTTTGTCCAGTCTTTACGGATTTTGGCAGGCAACAGTAACAGGGGAGCTGAGTCTCTGAAATAGCAGCACATCTTTATTGAAGTAACTTAGTGTTCATTGGACTACTTCACATGGGCTGGGATTTTTAAGGCCCAAGTCACATGCTTTAGAAGGATAACCTCTGTGTAAATACTTTCACAGGCTGTAACTATTCTCCTGGGGATAAATATACTAACAGGGATTGTAGACTCAGTAAATGTATATTGAAGGATTGAGTAAATTGTATCTTCTAAAGATAACATACTATAAGAGTTACTAGAATCTGGTATTTCAGGAAAGAAGCATTGCTCATTAAGAACCACATCTTAATGTTTGTTTGTTCTTTGCTTTTGTTTATGGGTAAGTAAGGAAGCGTCATCATTGTAATTGCATGCAACTTACAGTTTTAAGCTGTGATTGAGAGAGTCTTTTACACTGCACAGCAACCTACAGCTACTAGTGTCTAAACAGTATTGTAGTATTTGTTTGAGGAGGGATAAAAAAATACAATTTGGTAATTAACGATGATCTGTCAAGTCTAAACTTAGCGGACAACACGCAACAAAAAAAATGGTAGACAAAAACAGCCTTTACCGATTGATCTTTCTGCACTGCAATTCAGGGATAACTTAAAATATTTAGTATTATCACACAATGACAAACCATTGTAGTACCACGATCCCATTGTATACTGTATTAGAAGGACCATACAACATCTAAGGTATAACTCTATAAGGAAAAAGGTGGCAACACAGAGGTACATTTCTTAAAGGTATAGATACCTCAGATAGTTAATGGAAAATGTTACCAAATTAAAAGGGGATATAAAGGGAATGTAGAGGATATCCAGTAAAGGCAATATGCTATGGGAAACACTTCTCTACTGAGCCATTTTCATTATTGTTCCAAAACCATTGTGTTTCCATTTCAGCCTACTAATTGCAAAATGTGATCTAACCTTCACATACACATTCTCCCTTAACAGCTTGATAGTGTTTGTTTTGTACAAAAGCATTGTCTTTTTCCTCATAGCTGCTCCGGCCAGAGGAGATTGAGATCCTGGTGTGTGGCTGTCCTGAACTTGACATGCATGCGCTACAGAAAGTAACCCAGTATGAAGGATACACCAAGACAGACCCAACCATCCGGTAAGCATGCTTTCATCAGTATTCATGGGGAGGCTCACTAATCTAATAACGTAAAACCTCTTTACAGTCAGCAGAACTAAACCAGCCAGTAAACCCACAAAAATAATGGGTACCAATCAAGACCCCCTCTCTTAAGCAGTCACAAATGTTTAATTCAGGTTGAATTTTATACTGTATGTAGTACTTTATCAAAGAGAACGAGGTAACACATTGGGTGAAAGAGATTGTGATATGAGGTGGAAAAAAAAATAATAACCAATAAAACAGGTGTTAAGACAAATAACTAGAACCTACAGTGTTGACAGTGTTATGACAAGCGCTTCTATTTGTTATACATGGCTAGTCGTTTCTAGTTAGATACTCATTCTAAAGATTTAAGATGTCTAGCAGAAAACTGTAATATATATATACATTTTTTCATTTTCTTTCAGATATTTCTGGGATGTGGTTTTAGGATTCCCTCTGGAACTCCAGAAGAAGTTGTTACATTTTACCACAGGAAGTGACAGGGTACCAGTTGGGGGAATGGTAGACCTGAACTTCAAAATTGCAAAGCATGAAGTCTCGACTGAGTGGTATGTTATTTTATACAATTGGCTCCTTATAATCATTATAAAAATGTAGGAAATGTAAATGTAAGGCTGGGTGTGCATACTGTACATGATCTAAGTGTATTTTTGTAAATGTTTTTACACAGTCAGCGCCTCCTAATCAGGATACTGATGATCAGGATTGCTGCTTAAATGGGATATAACTGTGGGAGACGGCTCTTCCCAATGCTGTTTATGTCGTTTAATTGGGATGTCACTTCATTTAATTGGGATACAGTATTTTCACATGATGAATGGAGATCACTTTTCAGAGCAAGACAGGTCCTGTAGCACAGTGCAGCGAGTAGATGATTACACAGTGACTTGAGAGAATTGCGTAAACCATGTTGAACTCGAATGAGGAGTCTCCTGTGGTTTCTCAGTCTGCCATTTCAAAGAAAGTCAGACTGCGCGTCAACATGGCAGGTGCGATTAATTTTGTTTGGGAATAAAAAAAACACTGACTCGTATTTGAAATGATTCTTTTTTTTTTTTCCTTAATCTAAAAAGTGTGACTAAGGTCGTCTCAACTGCCTCTCGTTTAATAGTGAAAGCCGCTTAATTGGGATATTTTTCCTTCTCCCGAGGTGTCCCGAAAAAGCGCAGCTGACTGTAATCTTTTTTAATGTTTTACCGGATTGACCATCCATTACAAACAATACGGAATAATAAAATATTCATTAATATTAAAATATTCTGCTAAACAGACTACAATGCCTTATACAGACTTTGGTCATAAGCACCTAGATAAGCCTTTATTTTAGACCTTATCGTATTGAGGTTGTGAGTCTTTGCCAACACCTATTCCATTAACTTGGACCAAAAGTTGAATTTACATTACATAAAAAAAATGCTTTATCAAATTTAAGTTTGTCATTAATGTTTATCTGGTGTGTGATATTTAAACTGCAATAAAGCAAATATTTGCTTGGTTCCCAGTTGTTGACAAAGCACTCTATTTGGAAATATCTCATATTTGATTAGCTGCGGATTCTATAAATGTATAATAGAATCATTCATTACAGTGGGGAACCTTTGCAGGTAAAAAGAAAATCTGTGGTTTATAACTTGTTATAAAATGCCTTATCAATACATAATCTATCAAGCATCTATAGCTGACACCTTGTTTATAAATGACACCTTGAGTGGAGATTGCAGTGGGGTTAAGGCGTTTGGGACACTACATAGCTGCAATTTGCACAACAAATGAATCTGTATCTGAGGGGCTCCCCATCTACATCAGAGTACTACTGTACATATAGCAGGTGTCTCCTGTAGTCTTGTCAAATCCTTTTGTTATCGTAATGGATTTAAACTGTAATGCATAAACTCTCATTCTTTCTACTTTTTTTGTAGGTTGCCAATATCCCATACCTGTTTCAACCAGCTTTGCCTGCCTCAGTACAAGAGCAAGAAAGAACTTAAGCAAAAGTTAACTATTGCCATTTCGAATGCAGAAGGGTTTGGTATGGAATAGAGGCACAAAATGAAATATTAAACTGTAGACTGATTCACTCTGTTTTTACTGGGTCACCAACTTCTAATGTAAATTTATAACTGTTTGTGAATATAGGGCTGTAATGAAAAAAAAAAAAATCACAAAGGTCCTTGATGACCAAAATAAGGCTTTTGATCAGGGAAACTGTTTTAAAAGGCAGGTTATAATGGCAGCCTCCTCTCAGGATTGCAAGAGTTAGTGGTACGATTGTGTTATATATTTTCTGTTTTAATAAGGGGTTATAGCATGGCTTTAGCAGATATCAAACATTAACAAATGCAAGTCATTTTTGGATACGAATGATAGCAGAAAAGTTGTGTGAAAAAGTTACTAGTAGAAGACTGGCATGGGCAGGAGGCCAGTTGGCCAGTATTTTACCTGCAGATTTACTTTACAATTTGCATTTCTTGCATTATCCAGCTGTAGAAGCAGTTCCTTCAAACAAACAAATAGCAGAAGACCAGTCTAAAATAGTTCAATGTGGCTTATAGCTCAAATGGTTTTAGTACTGTATACATTATAGCTTGTTTGGCCTTGTTATTTGTATTCTGCTGTCTTTTCTGATGGATATACTGATAGACAGACTGAATTAAACCACACAACTTTGCTTTGTAATGAAATATCATCAAGTTACAATAACTGTATTTATAATACTTTTCTGTATATACAAAGGCACACAGTTCCAAGCAAAGGAGATCTCATTACAGCCCTACTGTAAGCTTTTTTAAATGTTTGTAAAATGTTTTTGTGTATATTCTTATTTTTCACAAGGCAATATTGGTAATGCTCCATAGGGGATATATTGTTGAAGAGGGTCTTTTTTTTAATGATTTAATAGAGGCATATTTAACTCTGTGCTGGTGTTTTCCTCAGGGGTGATTTATTGAGCCACTTATTAACACTTAATAAAAATTAAATTCAATAAATATACAGTGGAATGAGGTTCATGAACGATCAGGTTTATAAATTGTAATGCAAATGTATGGATCTGCTTTATAGATAATTAAATAAAGACCCCAGTAACTTAAAAGTTTACTCCTACAAGTGAAAAGCATATAACAAGTAAAGGCTTGTGCCACATCAATTAATCTTTCGTAGTGGACCACCATCAACAAAGCACTTTACAAGATGCAATAACAACAAGAAAATCCATAATACTTTAAATACAGAGAAATGCATAACACATGCTATACAGTAGAAAAAAAAAATATAATAATAAAAAAATAAAGTAATAATTGATGTACAATGGTATCTGTATCGCGAGGGAGAGGTTTGAGAATGTTGCTCTTTGTAAAAGTTGCCATCAAATACTTGCCTTAAAATGAAGCTGTCTTGGTGGAATCAAACAAAACACCAAAAATGGAAAACAAAATGGAAACACGTGATGTCAGTAACTTTTATGTACATCTGTCCTAAATCGTTTGAAGTAGCACAGCGAAGGTGTAAACATATTTTACCATTTGTTGAATCAGATGAGACAATCTTGGTCAAAGTAACATGTTTGGTTCTTTGCTACAGTAGCTTGGCTGTTAGCTTGGCAGACCTTTGTACTGTAGTAACCTTTTACTTAGAGCCATACCATTCAAGACTCCTGGATGCCAGAATACTGATCCAGATTTTACTGAAATACAAAATGTACTGGGCGTAGCTGTAGTATGATGGATTAATACAGTTGTGACTGCAGTAAATCTCTTTCTAGGAATTTCAGACAAACAGCCTTATGCTGAGATGTGTAACATACATTTTATAAATGGAATGTTTCAAACGTGTAAATTGACTTTGCCTACCGGTTTTACATGAACAAATGTTGACTTTGAAATTGGGTCATTTAAATGTTAGCCTGCATAGTTCAAGGGGCGTGCAGCAAGGGGCTTCCAATTTCCTGTCAGTTAGTACCTATTCTCTATTTAAGCCCTGATCACTTGCACCTTCGCTGTCTAGTGTTTCGTTTTCCTCCTGCTCCCCTCCTCCACCTTCTCTTACATGCCTTTGCATCGGTCGTATCTGGGGGGCAAGTGAATCTCACTTCCCCGACCTCAGGGCTAGGCATCAGCCTTCCTTTACCTTCAGGGGGGTTCTCACCATGTGAGTCAGAGCGGACCCCCGGGCAACACTCTGTTCTTTC
The DNA here is from genome assembly GCF_017654505.1 of Polyodon spathula. Classification (NCBI taxonomy): domain Eukaryota; kingdom Metazoa; phylum Chordata; class Actinopteri; order Acipenseriformes; family Polyodontidae; genus Polyodon; species Polyodon spathula. Next base: position 12,742,068 of record NC_054546.1, on the reverse strand, counting down.
GCAGCTCCTGCGCTTATCTTGCCTCACTCAAGGCTCTGTTACTGAGCCATACTGTGCCTCAATTCAGGACGTGGCTACTCTGTACTCGAGTCCCATACTAACCTCTATGCCTTGTTCTTATTTCAGGTCCCAGGCAGCGTGAAGTCTCGGCCAATTGGGGGTCTAAAGAGCGCCCCTTTACAGAAGTCTCAGACCCTGGGTACCTCTCCCTCTCTATCTCCTTTCGTGTCCCGGTCTTCCGGGACCGTCTTTCTCCCGAGGGGCGGCTCCCCGAGTCATAACCCTCGTATGTGTTTTCAATTGCTGGGTCCTTTGTCCCTGGGTTGTGACGGCATCACCGCCCTCAGTCAGTGACCACTTTCTGTATCCTGTCTTCGGTTGCTGGAACCTTCGCCCCTGGGTTGTGTTGGCGTCGCCGCCCTCAGTCAGTGACCACCTTCTATCCTAGCTTCCATGTCCAGCTTTGCTGGTTTGCTACGAGAGTGGGCCTCGCCTGCTCTTCTATCCTAGGTCCGGTCCTTTCTAGCCGGCACTCTGTCCTACTTACCGCTCCCTTCTGCTTCTTCTGCCCTATCCTTACACCCCCAGCTCACGCCCCGTGAAATAGCATATTGAGAGCATGTTGTTTGCTGTCTTGTCTAAGCATTTAGCGTGTAATCCTGTTTTGTATATTTTGGTATTCAAGTCTAATTTAGCTGTAAATATGTATTGCTATGTTCGCATGTGAGCAACATGAAATAGAATCATGAAACAGAAGACTCTTTGTTTTTACTATTTTGCCATACTACTGCACAAAAACTGCCATAAAGCTGCCTACTGACAGTTAACCCCTGGGCGGCCCTGAACCATTAACTACCAGTAAAAGTACCTGGCCTAATTTCCTGGACATTTTGTCATGCATCTGGAACTAATGAAGGTGAAACAGCAATTTAAAAGTTGCTTACTGGGTCACACTTGGGATCACTTGTCTTGGGCACCACAAGAGTTACCCTGTTCACCTCAAGAAAGCAACAGCAAGCTTTTTATTAATAAACTGCTACTGTGTTTGTTGATATTTTTCTGTTTAAATAAAACACTTCAAATTTAATGTATTGATTTATTGTGGTAATTTAAAGACTATACTATATTTTAGATAGCTGGGATCTTGTGAATGGGGTATGAATTCCTATCTGGTACAAAACAAATATACTCTACTGTGTACAATGACTCTATTTGCAATAATCTAGATGTACAGTAAGGAAAATTATATATATATATTATATATATATATATATATATATATATATATATATATATATATATATATATATATATATATATATATATATATAAAATATTATAGGTAATCAGTCTTTTTATGGTTTTGATAGAGACTTCACTGTATTTTGAGAGATTTGTTTTTCCTGTGTTAAGAATAAGATTTACCATATATTTTTAATGTATTATGTTTATTTACAGAAGTTCATAAATACTGACACATTCTGTTGAAAGTTTATGCAAAAAAATTATTTCATACAAAAACTAGACTTGCTAAAAAATAATGTTTTGGTTTGTTTGGTTTTAAAAGTGTGAAATAATTGTACACAATTTCAGACTTTGCAAACATGTATTTATGCATGTCTTTCCTGCCGGAGATATTTCATTCTGAATTTGGCACCACTGCGGTTTGTCAGTTATACGTTATTAATAGTGGCATCTGCATTGGATATGGTAGTTTGGAAATCGAGTACAGTAATGTTGCAATCCCATTGCAACTTATTGTCTGGAAAACAATACTGCTTTGTACAGTGGCTTGCGAAAGTTTTGACCCCCCCTTGGCATTTTTCCTATTTTGTTGCCTTACAACCTGGAATTAAAATGGATTTTTATTTGGATGTCATGTGATGGACATACACAAAATAGTCCAAATTGGTGAAGTGAAATGAAAAAAATAACTTGTTTCAAAAAATTCTAAAAAATAAATAACGGAAAAGTGGTGCATGCATATGTATTCACCCCCTTTGCTATTAAGCCTCTAAATAAGATCTGGTGCAACCAATTACCTTCAGAAGTCACATAATTAGTTAAATAAAGTCCACGTGTGTGCAATCTAAGTGTCACATGATCTCAGTATATATACACCTGTTCTGAAAGGCCCCAGAGCCTGCAACACCACTAAGCAAGGGGCACCACCAAACAAGCGGCACCATGAAGACCAAGGAGCTCTCCAAACAGGTCAGGGACAAAGTTGTGGAGAAGTACAAATCAGGGTTGGGTTATAGAAAAATATCCGAAACTTCGAACATCCCACGGAGCACCATTAAAGCCATTATTAAAAAATGGAAAGAACAAACCTGGCAAGAGAGGGCCACCCACTAAAACTCACGGACCAGGCAAGGAGGGCATTAATCAGAGAGGCAACAAAGAGACCAAAGATAACCCTGAAGGAGCTGCAAAGCTCCACAGCGGAGAATGGAGTATCTGTCCATAGGACCACTTTAAGCCGTACACTCCACAGAGCTGGGCTTTACGGAAGAGTGGCCAGAAAAAAGCCATTGCTTAAAGAAAAAAATAAGCAAACATGTTTGGTGTTTGCCAAAAGGCATGTGGGAGACTCCCCAAACATATGGAAGAAGGTACTCTGGTCAGATGAGACTAAAATTGAGCTTTTTGGCCATCGAGGAAAACGCTATGTCTGGCGCAAACCCAACACCTCTCATCACCCCGAGAACACCATCCCCACAGTGAAGCATGGTGGTGGCAACATCATGCTGTGGGGATGTTTTTCATCGGCAGGGACTGGGAAATTGGTCAGAATTGAAGGAATGATGAATAGCGCTAAATACAGGGAAATTCTTGAGGGAAACCTGTTTCAGTCTTCCAGAGATTTGAGACTGGGACGGAGGTTCACCTTCCAGCAGGACAATGACCCTAAGCATACTGCTAAAGCAACACTCAAGTGGTTTAAGGGGAAACATTTAAATGTCTTGGAATGGCCTAGTCAAAGCCCAGACCTCAATCCAATTGAGAATCTGTGGTATGACTTAAAGATTGCTGTACACCAGCAGAACCCATCCAACTTGAAGGAGCTGGAGCAGTTTTGCCTTGAAGAATGGGCAAAAATCCCAGTGGCTAGATGTGCCAAGCTTATAGATACATACCCCAAGAGACTTGCAGCTGTAATTGCTGCAAAAGGTGGCTCTACAAAGTATTGACTTTGGGGGGGTGAATACTTATGCACGCTCAAGTTTTCTGTTTTTTTGTCTTATCTCTTGTTTGTTTCACAATAAAAGATATTTTGCATCTTCAACGTGGTAGGCATGTTCTGTAAATTAAATGATACAAACCCCCCAAAAATCCATTTTAATTCCAGGTTGTAAGGCAACAAAATAGGAAAAATGCCAAGGGGGGTCAATACTTTCGCAAGCCACTGTAACTATTACTCGTAACTAAAATGTCATCAGTATATTAACTTACATTTTATTGTGGCAGGAATAGGTTTTACATATTCAATCAAAATGGAGGACATAATAGCTAACAGCATAATAATAATGATGTTTGTAAATATTCTGAATGGTCCTGAGATATTTTGCTCCAGTATTAAGATTTGGTTTTCTCAGTCTTACAGATTACAATCTTGGTTTATTTTATGGCATGGCGCAGGTGGCGTCAGGTCAAAATGTCACAATAATACATGATTAGTAAAGAACTGGTAATGAAAAAAATGATTAGTGATGAACCGTTAAATTCTGGAAGTGATAGGGGTATAGAATGCTGATGTTTTGTTGAGTCAGGATTTATAATTATGGGGTCAGGAGAATGATGTCTTGTACAGTTGTCTCAGAATCCATTCTTGGGTTGCTTAACTGCCTCTTTGTCCATGAGTCACAGCACTTGACTTAAATCGAAATCTTACAATGTCATCCCTATTCCTCAAATATTGATTTAAATAAACAATCCATCATCTTGAGCACATTGACGGGGCACGTAAGTACAACAGCCTGTTTCCCGTTCCTGCTGTTAAGCAACCACAATCGATATTGAAACATAAGCTACTGAAATATGTATTCGATCTCTGCTGGTGTCCTTAACTTTTTATAATATTGTATCAGCTAAAATACTGTCAACACATAGAGAACTAAAAAAAGGCCCCCAAGAACTCAAAAAAGAGTGAAATTTGCATAGTGCGCAAACAGAATTCTTTATCACAAGGATTCAGTATTTAATAATATTATGATGTTACATGATTCCTGTTGATTGGACCAAACTGACAAAATGTTCAATATCCAAAGGCAATTGATAAATAATGCATGTCTTGGATCACGTCTTTATGTCTGCTCACTTTTCTTGCCAGTCTATAAACCCCCAAGCCAGGTATTGTGAAACACAGGTGGTGATGTATCTCAGCAACCTGTAAGTCTGTATTATTTCACAACGATTGCAATTCTGGCATTAGGTCAAGGAAGGACATGGTTGCACTTTTTATACAATAAATACATATATTTTGATGTAGAATTATGTACGTAAAACATTAAAACTTAGGTTGTGTTCACATTTGCCATTGGACGTTGCTAGGATCCAAAGAGTTTGGGTCAAGCAATTCAGTGTTACATTTTAGAGTTCATGAAGGGCTTGGAGCCCTGACTTAGCTCTTTGCTTTTTAAATGGCTGGGGGTATACATCAGACAGTGACTAAAAACAAAACATGCAAGTAGTTAATGCATTCTTAATATCTAAAAGTAAGGAAGGAAAATAACTAAACTGCAAAAAGCCCCAACCCCCATGCAGTAATGGAGTTTATCTACTACCTAATTCTACTGTATTAAATAGCATGTCCAATCCCAGCCTCAGTCTTTCAAACATTGCTTCTAGCTTGAGTCAGCCCAGACAGCCCAGCCTGGTTGCTCTGCAATACAATAAACTATCAAAATCTGAATCAGTTCTACAGCACAGTGAATTAACATGAATTGTATGGGTCAGTGAATTTGAGCGGCACAGGTATTAATTTTTTTATTTTTTGTCATAAATTTAATAAAAGGATATAATTAGCCAGGCTTCAGCAAGTTAACAGTCAATACTAATAAGTGAAAAGGTCTTTAAAGCACGTTCTCTGGCTGCCTTTGTCAGAAATGCAATGCTGTGGAAAGGATATGACTTGTATATAAAGATTGATAGATGTGATGCAAGATCAGTGACTAAGCACTGACAGTCTGCAATTTCTAAACTAAGATATGGAGGAATCTTTGGCTGGTGTATGATGCTATGACATTGCTAGCATTTGATATCAAAGTTATAAAGCTAACACATGAAATCTGGAGGTCATTGTTTTTAAAGTGTGAGCAACCTTTCCAATAGAATGACATATACAGGTAGACCTGTGTTAATGAATAATACAAGAATTGGTCAGTTTTGAAGTAACCAATTTTAATCCCAAACGGATTACCTGCGGTAAAGTAAAATTATTATATTTTGTTGTGGTAGTTGGGACCCAGTAGTTTCATACTAAACTGGAACGCCAATGAAGGATGAGTTGTGGTGGTCTTTCTTTTTCTCTTGTTATTGCTCAGCCTGTTCAATTCTAAATGCAAGTTTCATTATTCAGCTGTCAATTCTTTTAAAGTCGGCTCTTGCCAGATATTGGTTGATGACTACATGAAAGAACAGGGGAGTCACTGTAGATTGCTTTCAGTATTTTCTGGAAGAACTCCATCTCCCAACCGCTTTAAGACTTTTCAAGTGCTCATATGAGTAGCCAAATCAAATACAGGTTTATCATTAAGTGTGGTTCTTTTCACACATTTGAGTATGACCACACTCAAGATAAGATTTACTTAATATGTTTTTTAGCTTGAATTCCATTTTTAGTGATTCATTTGCATAGACAGTGTTCTTGTTATTCAATTAGGAAAGTAGCCAAGGGTTTAAAGGGTCACAAAGGCAAAGACCTCTGGTTATGCAGTGGGCAGATAAGCAGGTGGTTTCTATGTGTTTTGGCAGCACTTTCCATTACAAAAAAAGCACAGTCAGTTATTACTCATGAGGACCTTCTGTGAATGTTCCAACAGCCCTGAAAGACAAGCAGCTTGTTTACAAAATTGATCAGGGCGCAAACGATTTCAAATAACCCCCAGAAACAAAAAAAATGAATCTTTACAACTGTCAAGTAGATAATTATTCAACAAAAATACATGGCTTTATTGGTTCGTTTAAAGTATCATAATTATTGTACCTACTGCATTTCAATGTCTGCGTAACATATATCTGGTTAGTTCCATATGGTTTTGCCTCAGGGTTTAGTCATCATTAAACATTTAGTCAAATTTTCAAAAGCATGTACAAAATGATGAAGAAGCCAATTACTATAGTTAGAATGAATGGGCAGAGTAAATTTGATATTTGGAGCACGAAAGAGAACATGTTTTTTGCCTTTTCCCCTGGGAGACTTTCTCTAACTCCCTTCATTGCAGAGGCAGCAGTTTAAATTAATTTTGTAGTGGAACCCCACTCGCCTTCTCCTTTGTTTATTGCAATAGCATCCAGTAAGATGGTATGATTATTACCTCATGATTCCAAGCATGCTCAAATTAATGTATTACAGTTTGATTTCAATAACCAGGACCTTTATTTCTCAACTCTTAAACTGGAATTATGACAATTATTGCTGCAAGATAATTTGCCAGTGTTTGATGGGAAGGATTACAACTGCAAGCAGATAGATAAGCAGTTGCTGAAGTCTGGATAAGCCCCTTTGCTCAATGATAGATACTGTACATACCGCTCAGCTATGATGACTGTGAATTATGCAAGTTAATAGTTCTCTTCAACCACAATAATTATGTGAAGTGAAGCAGCACTCAAGCGCTGGACGAGGAGAACATGGTATCCTTCCAGATGCAACATATTTCTGGATGTTCTTAGAAGAAGGCCAGTGCTTAAACCATTAAAATAGGCTGCATTATCTTAAACCAACATCAACAGCATGATTGTAGCAGAGTTCCTTGTTTATGCCTTCTTTGTATCACATTAAATAAAATCAAGGGGCAATCAGACGTTTTCCATTAATAATAAATGCATTGGATTTGCATTGCATTACTGGAGGCTTTGAAGGGTCTCCTTCCATTGCATGAATTTTAACTGATCAAGACTACCGTGTTTCTGAAGCTAAATCTATGTATATTGATTCTGCAATGTGTCTTCTGCCTATGGGGTAAATCACTTAAATGCAAATGAACTGCAGAAGTCGTTAGTTAAGTCAAGTTTAATTCAGCTCAGTACTAGCTCGACCTTGCATGGCCTTTGTGAATAAACTAGTGTTTCTTGTAATTGTTATCTGATTTCTCAGTTAACTGATATATGACCTAGCCTATTTTAATTCAATTTTTACCTTGCACAATTCTTTTACTATATACATATTATTTATAGATACAGTGTATCTTTGAAAGTATGTGTTTTTTTGAAATCAAGTAATTTATAATTCCTCTTCTGAAGCATACTGTGATTCAGGTGGCAGCAGTTGTCAATGTACAAGAAATCAATGATGTTACAACAGAGAGCAAATATGATTTGGTCTTTCCAGTGATGTGCTCTTGTCCCCTGCCAGTGATTTGTTGAGAATCTCAACAAATAGACCTTCTGTGTCACCAGGACAACGTGGCATTCTCCTATCATCATCGCCATGTGAAAAGTGTTGACTAAGTCTAAATACATTCCTACATGGTTAGTCTACAGAACTGTTTATGCAGACCTGCCCATTGTGTTGCTTATCCTACATCTTCATTTCAGCTAATATTCATACTAAATGCTATTGATCAATGGTATTGCTTGTCCACCCCTTCTTATGGTTTTCTTTGAGTAAACCAGCTTTCAGTTGAACTGGAAAAAGAATCACTGAAGTGATCAAATGGTGACATCATAGAAAATGTGTGGCTGGTTTCACAGACCCCGATTAGCATTAGTCTTGGACTAATTTATCTAAAATTATATCAGTTAGTCCAAGATAAGTGATCATCAGGGTATGTGAAACCGGCCTTGTACGTTTGATTATGGGAAGTATTTTACCCAATCCACACTACCTAAATAGTGCACAAGCAATTTGCATTATTTAGGTTGTGTGATTAAGGTATTACTGAGATGGATTGGCATTTTTTCCAGGGTGTAGTCCTGCCTTGCGCCCTGTGTCTGCCGGGTTAGGCTCCACTCACCGCAACCCTTTATAGGATTAAACGGTTACAGATAATGGATGGATGGATGGATTAATGTATTAGACTTTCTTTATTGATGGGAGCACAACTTTGAATAAAAATAATATAATCAGTTTAGCTGTGATGTCATTTGGAAAGTGTTTCATTGGCTTTATAAGGAACTTATTGTAGTCTCCTTTTCCAGAGCTAGTTTGGTCTGTCACTGTCCTCTGCCAGGTGAACAGACTGGATCACTGACAGTCTCCTCACATTATGTATGCAGTTGCTGTTGTTTTCATGAATCAGATAAACATTCTTTCCTTTGTACACACCTCAGATTTTTTTTGTCGATTCCTAGTAGAGACTCCTTTAAAATACCAGCGATGCAGGCATGTGAGGGAACTAAATGCCACAAACACAAATTTGTAATTCACCTGTCAAATACATTTAATTTAAACCACCTTTCATCATTTCAACCTGAGGCAGGTGTTCATATTGGTACGTTTCTGTTCTGTGGATCCGAATTAAATCTAATTTAGTGCAGTTACATGCAACAGGAATATGACAATCAGTCTGGTTAATAGTATCCAACAAATGTTGGCCAGTATATGGAGTGTGGTCATTATTCCATTAAACAGAACATGTAACAGTAAACACACAATTTGGTTTATATGTAAGATGTATCACAAACATGGAAATAGTTCCTGAGGCAGAGGATGTTCAGATGCTAGGAGAGAATGGAAATGCCAGAACTAATGTTCATCACATGCCTGATTGAATGGGAACTGTTTATAGCGTGGCATGTTCTTTTAAGATATGCATTAAGTGTGAAACTAGTTATATCACAAGCATAGAAATAATATGGTACATATGCAGTTAATGTTCCTTCAGTTAAGGGGACACCATATTTTTGTATAAAATTAAATTAGAAATATATTTATAAATATGTCACCCACCCAGCAATTTTGATCCTTTATTGTTTGTTTGTCTTCCCAGTTCTTTATTTGTTTTCTTTGATTTTTAAGCTTTATGGAAATGATAAACTATAGCATTTTGTGAGATCTATATTAAATATTTCTGGTTTAGGTACTGCAATTACTTATCTCTAGGATGCCTCTCTTGAGTGCTCAATCAGCCCCTTGCAGGAACATGGCTTCTCACACATAGACTGTAATCATATCAGCCTTGCTTCCCTCCCAGCTCACAGAAGACGTCTACTGAAGCTTTCATGATGACAGGACGGGATCTTGGGTGTCTGCAGTTTATGCGATTATACAGTAACCAAGACATATTCATGGCTTCTAACCACACTTCTCATATCCTGGTCTTCTGCACAGTTTAAGTGATACATTTGGACATTACTACTTGGACTTTCAATTGGTCCCAAAATGACCCACTTGCAGATTATAAGCATGGTAAACATTGTTACAAAATTAACGCTTTCTTTTTTTTTTTTTTTTTGCTCAACCTTTATAAAAACCTAGAATAATGTATTTGTCCTTTTTTTTCTAATGTACTGTACTAGCCAGATTTACTTTTAAAAGTCTGTTTCAGTTTGTTGCTAATTAAACAGAATCTAAATGTAGATCCATTGCCAGACTTAGGTTGAGTAGGAAACTGCAGAATTGGAGTGTGGAATATTGGGAACCCTCTTAAAATGAATTGAAAATGCAGTGCATGTGCAGGATGGCTGTCCCATAGACAATACATGCCAGATGATGCAGGACTTGTATTCCTGTTTGGTGAATATTTGTTTGAAGTACTACTTGTTAAGCTCAAAGCTAGTGCTGGCTCTTTTTATCCGAGTTGGGAGAAAATGCAAGTGAAATGGTTATACTAGAATTCATTGCATAATAAAATGTAGCTCTAAATAATTGTGTGCCAGTTAAATGAATGAATAAATATATAATATCTATTATAATATCTCCTTATTATCTTGGCAGCACATAACAAATGTTAAACAGATTGAATAGACTTGAACAAAACATGAAGTGAAAATGTCAAAAAATAAAACATCTCAATTTAAGAAATTTGGACCACAGTGACAGAGACAAAATGATTATTTGTGATAAATCTCTCTTTGTTTTTCTTGGACGAAAAGTGGGGGAAAACATTTCAGTTATAAAGGGTATCTAGGCTGCCATTAATTTCACCGATTGCTTATAGTTTGGCCAGTCCCGGCCCAGAATTCCTGGGTGTGGTAGCCTTTCCACCACCCCAACTACCAGATGACGTTTAATCGGGCCTACCAACAAATACACTTTTAGTACGGGGTATGTCATCATGTCTCCATAGATACAGGAGCTATCCATCTTGCCTTGTGGCCACTACAACATACTGTTGAAATTAAGGTCTGCTTACCCCCTGTGTCCACTAATGCGTGAGTTTTCACATTCTCTAAAACAACATCAACCATACAAGGCCCCTCCCTACCATTTTCCCCTCGCTTACCTGCTTCTGATGCCCAATTACAAGTTGCCATATCACACTCCATCGCAGACTGGCATGACCTGACCTGGTGTCCCAATTGGTGGCATCTAAAATAGGTAGGGGGGACAGAGGAGTGGTTAAATATCTGTCCTGTTGCTGGTATGGCAACGGTGTGTATTGCTCAGTTAAATCCATGGGTTCAGTCCCAAAAAAATAAACACAGTATTTAAACACACACACAGTTAACACAAACACGGGTCACAAGTCCAAAGTGAGTGCTGTAGTGCTCGTGGAAAAAATACAGTTTATCATGAACAAGTGCAGTGTTGTCCGGGTTTAGTGCTGGCCTGTAGTGACAGCTACAGATTGTGTCAGTAATCTAATAACAACAAACAAAACAAACAAAACACTCACAATAACAATATTTTTCTCTTTCTGGTTCAGCATTTAACCATACAAAGGAACAGATGATCTAGCCACGCCCCCTTGGTTAGCGAGTGCATCTGTTTCTCCTCCAATCCACGGTTGCATATGGCTTTCAATCTAGAGCGATGAGCCCCCTTTCTAGATGGTTGACTTCCACCTAAACCTGGGACTGAATTATCAGGCCATCCAGTCAGAACTCTGTTCCCTTTCTACAGTGCCCTCACAGGTCAGGAGAGAGATTTATCACCAAGAATCATTCTATCTTTGTCATAACCACCTACTTAAATTTCCTTTGGGCTGAATGCAATATAACACAGGGTTGAATTCCCAGAACCCAGTTTACTATCACTGCTAAGAATTCATAAGGAAATGCCTTATTGTACCTTGTTCCTCAGAATGTGTCAGCTTTTTGATGCAACATCTCATTGGCAGAACACTGAGTTGTCCTCTACTTGTGAAATATTGCCCCAAAGCATAAAAAGGCTGGGGTTGACTGTCCTCTCTCAACACACTAGATAGTCATCATTTATATGAGGAGTTAACAAGAGACCCAGACCAAAGCAGATATAGTCCAACAAACACGTAATAATATTACAGCACACTCTATTTACAGCATGAAAACATGCACATGAGGTACTATCTGAAGAACACCAAGGCACAGAATATCATTTTTTATATAGTCTTTTTTTGCTGCTGCAGGATTTAGTCCAGATTATTGCAGATTATTTTATATGTAAAGCGTATACATGTGTAACATGCAATAAAGATTGAATCTACCTAGATTTCACTTGTGCTGTCTTTCTCCTTCACTCTTTTACATTTTGGTCCTGATTAAAAACTATTTCAAGATGTTATGATGAGCAGCTTTAACTATTGACTTCTTGCAATTTCATTTGCTCTCTCACAGTTATTTTTTTTTTTATATGTATTAATAACATTTCCAAATGTATGTGCAAATGAATATACATCGATCCATTATCACAACATACAATATATGACATAGAGGACATTATTTTAAGTTCCAACAACAATGCATGATATATATATATATATATATATATATATATATATATATATATATATATATATATATATATATATATATATATATATATATATATATATATATATAATATCTATTCAAGTTACTTATTCATATATTACCATATTAGTTACCTTGTGTTTGTGATAATGTTGTCCTTGGCAGTGAGGAATTCATGTTTTGGTTTGGAGTTTTAATATGTGTGTAATGTATAATTATTTAAAACTTTCATTATATTAATTCTAATGTAATAGCCATAGCCCCTGTGATTCTGCAACATCCATCATTGCTATGGAACCTCTAATTGATCACTGGCATTCTCTCTCTAAAAGTTAAAGAAGAGGCGTGACTTTGGCACAGAGGTTCCCATAGCAACAATCAAGGTTGGTCATGATAATACTAGTGATAATGAGCCATTCTTAGCATGCTATAGGTTATTTGCTCTCACATTCTTTATATTCTCCTTGAAAACATTGCTAGAGCTGAGTACTATATCATATGAACACAATATCGACATACTGCCTTTATTATGCTAATTTTAGCAAGTGAATGCTGTCCATCTTTTTGGAGAAAAAAAAATGGAATGCCAGCTGGCTGTTTCCTTGAGTTTTTCCTTCAGTAAAAAACAACCCTTGTTCAAACAAGCAAGCTATTTACTCAATAGACTGCAGTGTGCTGCATAATAGCTCTATTCATAATAACCCAATTTTATCAATCTACCTGTCATAACATGGTTTTGTTGTTGAAGCTTGTTTGTTTCTTGAATGTTATATTTCAGTTTAGCATAAGCTAATATTTCAAGGACAGTGCAATAGTTGCAAAGTTTCCTTGTGTTGTAGGTCAAACTCACTTCACTGGTCTAGCTGCAATCAGACCTACTCAAATATTTTTAAATGTGTGCCTTTCTATAATTAATGTAAAAGTTGAAGAACTAAATTATTCTTAGCACAATTTTGAAACATTTGTTTGGGCTGCTATAAAAGTATTACTACTTCTCATTCCAAAAACCACTCCCAGAGAAAGATCCCATGTCAAGCTTGAATTTCCTGTTTGGTTAAAAAAAAGCCAGAGCTTTTTGTTGATGGTTTTGACCAGGCAAGAAACAGGATTACACTATATTACAATGCTGAAACTATTTTCAAACATAAAACTAAAAGCAAATTTTCTTTTCATATCAAAACATTATTAGTGAAATAATAAAAACTGAAAAAGTAATCATATGCTTATATGAGGCTGCTTTTTAGATAAGTAGGTTTATAAAAATACTTCTCAATATGCATTAACAGATGTGTGTGCACAAGAATACAGGTGATCTAATAACTGGAGCAAGCGATCAATGACACAGGGCTGCATTTCAGCTTTTCAAAAGAATGGACAAAAATAATTTGAGGCACATACAGTCAAGCCTAATGGAGTGCCAGGCCTCTCGCCTTGAGATTCAAGTGTTTATTTTTTGGTTCTTACTGTTGTAAAGGTCTACTTACTAACTACAGAATCACAGCTGACTGTTAGTTCAGGAGCTTAAATGCTAGAGTAGGGTCAAAAGTTCTAGACTAAGCATGTGACGGAGGTTGAGGTATCAGGTTCAGAGCATGAAATGTGAAGCATCCTTTACATGATTGAAAGTTATACCTCTACTTGTCACAGGATTTGACATATTAACGAAACGATGAAATGATCATGTCCTGTCAGTTTTGAAATTAACAGACCTGACCATTACCAGCAATTACATATGGTATCAAACTTTACATTGTTGTATTAAAAAAAAAATGTTAATGAAATATGTATAGTCACTAGGTCACAGCAGCCTTCATTTAAATTAATAAAATATTGACCTTCCTGGGTGTTTTTTTGTCATGCATGTATGCAGACATAAATAAACTGTTGGATATTTCATCTTTGTAACCTTTATGACTATTATTAATTATTTAAACCATGGGGGTATTCAGATCCACCACTGTTTAGATGAATAGACTCTGTGAACAAAAAGAGACATATAGCCTTGATCAAAAAACACTTGCCATGACAGTGTGTGAACAAGTGGTTTGCAGTGTGCAGGTGTAGTGGTGATGCTAGTGCTCCAAACAACAACAGACAAAAAGTTTTACAGTTCAAACTGTCTTATTTCTCTTGGTCTGCTCGAGACTGTTAAATAATAATGCTGTCTGTACACAACAATGTATACTGCCAGCGTATAAACCACGGGGTTCAGTCGCGAAATAATACTAACACGCAGACACACAACAGAGATACAGACACTTCTCCCGATAGTGAGTGCTCTTGATGCAAGTGTGGTTTAAGACAACAAATATATTTTACAGTGGCAGTGTAGTCCAGGTTTGGTGCTGGCTCTTTTGGTTCATGTTAGCCGTCTAACAATGACAAACGCAGACAGTTAGCAACAGACAAACAAAACACTTAACACTTACGATATGTATAGTAATGGTCTGTTTCCTTTCTCAGTTCTTGAGATAACCATAACAAAGGAAGAGATTACAGCATCACATCCCCAGATATACCCTTAATCACGTCTCCTGCGATAGCTAGTTCAATCACCTCTCCTCCAATCCATGACTGACACATCGTGTACCGCATTAGGGCAATGCGACTACGCCCCCTTCGTGGGTGGCTGGCTTCCGACTGACCCTGGAATGAACTGCTAGACCATCCAGTACAAGGCACACTGTTCCTGTTATACAGCGCCCTCACAGATCGGGAGGGAGATTGTTGACTAGGATTCATTCGCTCTCTGTCACACACTGTCAATAGTGTGCAGACCATGCTGGGTAACCAGGACAGATTGATTTACCATGACAGGCCTGCAAGTATTTAAATAGAGGAGGGGTTTGTAATTATTCCTCAATTACCATCCCTAATTCATCAAGGGTGAGCATTTGCAGTCGTCTGTTCTCAAGAACAGACCACAGAGTCTCTATTTTAGTGATAATTAGTGCAGACAGTCTTGTATATGGAAACACCTTCCAGCTGAACAACTTTATCAAAGTCTACTGTCTCTGACTTGTAATAGGGAGATGCAGCTTTTATACATTTCAAAGTACATGTCAAGGATGCCCTTGACATACCAAATTAACGTTATGAGGGACAGCCTATGGTCACAAACATGTGCGGTACTATACAAACATTTGTAAAGCATTAATACTTTCCCAATTCAAAGAAAGAAGAAACCCTCACTTAGAGTTAATATCTGATACTTTCTTCACATGTAGTAATTAATGATGGGCTTTTTCTTGTAAACAGTCACCTGTTAAATGCATCAAGAGCATTTTAAAATGAGTATTCACCCTCTCGCTTGCCAAACTATATCTGTCATTCCACATTCATCAACAGCTCCAAGGTCATTCCACTTCCTGCAAACTGTCTGAGCAACCCGGTCACATTCAGTAAGCTTGCACTGCTCACTGTTGCAGCAATGTTTAACTGTGCATGGAGACATTAAATATTGTGCAGAAATATAGCAAACCAAAAACTGAGCTTCCTCTTGTTGGAAGAAGGCTGAGCTCCTTTAGTTAAGATTACAATACATTCGTTAGGATAACTCTGATAGTCATACCCATACCAAGTCGTCTCTTAAGTCCCAGTTGAAAACTAACAAACTTTCAGGCAGCTCTGACTGTATACATTCCAACAAAGTGGAGTTTTTGTTTTTTTTATTAATTCAACTATACCGTTATTTATTTATTTATTTATATAGGCATGTCATAGTGTGATTGCATTTGCTGTAGTGTAACATATACTGGAAAATGAGAGTTTGACTTGCTATATCAAGTTTTGCCTTCTGTCAAAAGCAAACAGTTTTCAAGCTCATGTAGCAGTTCATGCAACTGTATTCAGTAATACAGTATTATAGAGTAAATTAAGTTACAGCAGGCAAATGCTTCAACAAAGTGTACTTTTAAATGTTGACATTAAAATGAAAACATTATATTTGAGTACATTAACTCACAATAAAGTCAAATAATATATATAAGTGTGGCAGGCTGGTGAGTGGATAGAGGCCCAGAGACAGACTGCAGTTCAAACAAATATACTTTTATTATAAATAAACAGAAAATAAATGTGCACAAGGGCAAAATAAAGGGATTTAAACACAAATAAAGCAATACAAAAACAAAACTTGCAAAATTAAGGTTTCCAGGCTGGGCAATGCCTTCACTGGAATCACAAATAAAAAAACCCACAAACACCAACCTGCTTCCTCAACTCCCTCTTCTCAAATGAGAAGCAGAGGCCTCCTTTTATGTCAGGTGGCTGGGCGCTGATTGATCGTTAATTAACCTAATCAACTAATCAACCCCAGCCACCTGAACATAAAAACCCAGGCAGGTAGGGGAAATTAACCCCCTCCCTGCCAATTTAAAAAGGGCAGAGCTTTGCTCTGCCACAATAAGCTGAACAGCTGCACTGTATGACCTTCAGAATTCATTATACAGAGTAACCTCGAAAAAGCCCATTGTTTACTGGTACAGTTATAACTTTGATTCTGACTGAAAGCCCAACCTATCAGACTTCCCTGGTTGCTGGCCTTTGAACACTTTGCTTCTGTTCCCCTGGAGGAGTCTGGACTTCTGCCAGTCACCCTCTCTAGTGTAATTGTCTAGTCTGACATGGAGGCTAAAGAGGGAAGCCTTTTATATTACATTTGAACTTATCCTGTTGGCTGTATTAATATTTCCCTGCAGTGAACTTGAAGGGATTAAGGGAAGCTGTTTAAATATAAGCCATTTTCTATTGAATCTAAATATGACCTACTCAGTTGTCAATTTCCAGGCCCTAGGCAACTCAGTTCCGGTGATATAGATATCAAAAAAGTTGCAGTTCCGTACTAGGAATAAATTTGGGCTAAAAGCAAATGGCCATTTTAAATAAAGTAGAGCAAGTGGCTATATTGTAAAATCCCCTTAAAGGTAAGTTTTCAAAGAATAGTTCAACTTTCATATTCATATTTTAATGTACAGCTTTAAGCATTTTTTTCTAATATTTTCTTATTGTGGAATTATTGTACTCTGTGGAACCTCCACTCAAATACAATCACAATACAAGAAAGTTCCAGGTGTATACCTTAGGCAGCATTCATTGCATGAACCCATC
The DNA here is from genome assembly GCF_017654505.1 of Polyodon spathula. Lineage (NCBI taxonomy): Eukaryota > Metazoa > Chordata > Actinopteri > Acipenseriformes > Polyodontidae > Polyodon > Polyodon spathula. The sequence goes on along the minus strand of NC_054546.1, from coordinate 12,724,902 downwards.
TATTACCAAGTTTTATTTTGAAAATAAAAACCCTCAAACCTTCTTGACTTGCAACAATACATATTTTACAGGAATCTTTACTTGTTGGATAGCTCTTTGAGACCCAGCATTCTTGATGACAATGGCTGTACTGTTACGCTACTGTCTCAGATCCTCTGATTCTTGTTTATGATAGCAATAATGAACACGTCAAGTACTGACAGTTAACAGATGCTGACACATTGTTTATTTCCAAGATACGTGATGCATTATGTGTTTTGAGAAACAATTTGATGTATTTACCACCAACGTTCTTACTGTTGCATAAACAAACTTGGGTTTTATTTTTGGCCAGGGTACAGTAATTACTTTTTGCAGCTAAAAACCTTTGCCAAGAAACTGTCACATAACTATCTTAACCCCCACTACCTATTTACACAAAACAGAAAAATGTATTATCTTTAGTTTCTAGTTGTCTAGGAGTGACAAAAAACAAAAACATATTTGAAGAAGGATGTTTTTGGAATAAACCCATCTAGAAATGTGTCAGAAAAGCTACCATTACAACCTACAGTCCTCTCACACTAACAGACCCCATGCAACTGAGCATGGACGAAGCACAGTAGTTAAATGTTGTCTTGATGGGTGGTTCATCTACAAATAAAATTACAGGACATGAATTCTGGTAACAGTGAGTTTAAGAAGACACAGCTCAGTTATTTCATTAGTGGCCTACTATAGGAAAACATGAGAGTAGACAAACACAGGCATACTGTTAATTAAGGAATCAACATGCAAAAGCCCTGTGATGCCTTTATGAACCAATAGAATAAGTGCACTAGCATTCTTTTTTAAAGGACATCAACAATGGATTTGCCTGGAGCAACATTCTCTAGCACCGTATGGGTCAAGATATAAAAGCAAGACTACACTATCCTGCTGAAACCCCTGTGACTGAATTAATTAAAGGCACTCATTTGTGACAGGACACATGCACAAAAGGGTTGCATTAAATAATTTAAAAGGTGATGAAATCAATGGAAAATGTATTTAGGCCAAGTGGAATCATGGTAGTATAAGCAAGCATTATGAAGCACATGGCAATGGTAAAAACTATAGGGCTGATCCCAAAAGCAATCTTATTATTCAGATTTATTAAAAATAATGCATAACTCAAATGTTTTCAAATTCAGGAAACCACTACAGAAAGAGCACTTTCTATCATCCCCCTTGTCAGTTTGATAGGAAAGCCATAGTGACTGAACTGGGTATCCCAATGGAATACTGAATAAGCAAAAGTACATTAAGATGAGAAGGTGTCACAGGCCCAACTGTATGAGTTACATCACTGTTTGGAAAATATTACTGACTACTGGTCTGGAACTTTCTCCTCATGCCTTATTTGCTTCACTCACTGTTTGTCATCTCAATTTCTGAACCTACTGTAGCAACCCTGACTACACAAAGCCTATTTATATAAATCACTTGGAATACTGCAACCTAGGAAAAGCAGATTGATTTCTGCTGCCCTGTGTGCATCTATCTACCTATCAATCTATCTGAATAACTAAGATGTTTCTTATATTTTGTCAGTGAGTTCACTGATCCCAACTCGGCAGATTCTCCTATTGTATGAACTTGAGCCAGGGACCGATCACATGCTACCTCTTCTACAGAGCCAATCAATGATTGTAATGTATTTTTAGCTTAAAGATTTTGCTCTGCAGCACCAAGTTCGACTGCAAATAGAAGGAGCTGGACATTGAATCAACTCTCACGTCTTAGTAAATCACTAAAAGTAAAAATATTGTAGTTGTTATTCATATACTGCTTTCTCCTATTGCCTCTAAGTGTAGTGCCATCCTAATATTAAGTCAAAGCATACTAGATCATTTAATCTTTTTAAGTGAAAAGCAAACTTTTCCATTATAGCAAGATGCCTATGTCATGCATGTCAAGTTATCTTTATTGATTACTGATTTATTGCATTGGTGAGTGGTGACATTGTTTTACAGCCCTGTGAGTCAGCCAGTGCTTCCCCTTTGCAGCTTGCATATAATCTGCCTCTTTCTGCATATGCTGTTTGAATACATTTTACACAACATGTAAAAAGGGTAACATTATATATAAAAGTGTTACATTGAAAAAAATAATTGATGGAACTTGGAATTTCCGCCAAACTGGTAGAAAGTATGCTTGTAAGTAAGGCTCCCGATCGAATTACCAAGAGAAGATCAACACACAGAGAGGAGGATGCTAATCTATGCTCCCCTGAGTGTATGACACCCTGCATAGATCAAGCTGTTACCATGTGAGCCACTCAGGCACCCCCAAATCCTTCATTTCCAGCAATCCTGTAGGAAAACTGGGATATGGCTGGCATTTGTGTAAGGAATGGTAAAATTCACAGAGGTTGGTTTACCTCACTTCACCACATCAACCCCAACTAGTAAGGTACCAGACAACACCAAGGTTCAATAGGCAGGAAACATACATTGCTTTAGTTCGCCTAATGCATTTACAACCATGTTGACAATAAACAAACAAACAAATAAATAAATAAATAAATAGATAAGGTTATTTTTTTCTCTTGAGAATTCATTTAGTATTTTTCCAGATGTTACACTGACCGGTACAGTATGTATCACAGATTCCTCAGAGAGGTTTGTATGTTCCCACAAGAACCAGCACTCTAATGCTTGTTTGAAATGTTTGGTCCAGCAGTTTATCCTGACAAATTGTCAACTGTACAACCATAATGGAACAGAAAAGAATTTGAAACAAAAATGGGATGTATTTTTGTTTCATACTTTAATGCCGATATGATGACTAGTTATCTTTAAAAGAAGCTGTAACTTGTTGTTACAATGGACTAAGCATCTTGTTCATTTCTAACCTTGAAAAAGAACAGGCTCATCATTGGCTTTTTTGTGTGGTTTTCTATTGTTGTTCCAGCAGTGTCATTTTTGTCATGCTTACTTACTATTACTATTGGTGTCGCATTGCATGCTGAAACCTGTGTAAAACTAATATGCTTCCCCACCAATCAGCCCATGGAATCTTTTCAAAAGCAATTTATGCTGTAATAATGAGTTAGGGTGGCAAATAATGATCTAAGCAAAAAGAACAATATTATTAGTAATAATTTAATATTAAACAGATAAGAAGTTAAATATGATATCATAGTGAAAAGAAAGTTACGTCTGAGTCAAAGTAAACCTACGAGAAATGTAAGTCATCGAGTTCCCTGCTCAAAATTCCGGCCTGACCACAAGTTGATGGTAACTCCAGTCACAGTCTTCAACGTCAACAGAAAGGATTTCCTGGTTGTATAACCACAGGAAAAAAAGATGTTGCAAGCATATTTTGCAACAGCTGACTGTAATATCAAATAAATAGGTGTTTATTTATTTGAGTAACAGCTAAGGGAAAGCACATTCTTTTCTACAAATATCTACAGCTTATATGAACTGGGGGAATAAAGCTTAAAAAATTAAAAAATTATTGAAATGCAGGGAATGAATAGTCCATGTCTGTAATTTATTTCTTAAAAAAATGTAGTTCCTGTCTGAAAAAACTAAAATGTAACAGCAATTGGTAAAACTGTAGTTTTATAAATTCCCTTAATCTATGTAGCTTGTTAAAAGAAAACAAGAACTTATTAAGTTACTGTAAGTTGCATTGTTTTATTTCTTCCTCATAAAGAAATTACACTGTAATGTTTACAAACCTTCTGACAGTTCCTGGTTGCACAAGGGGGACTGTGATGCCTGTATGACTGTTTGCAAGAAAATAAAGACATGGTTGACATACACATTGAAGTTCCGATATTTTTTCTTGATGGCAGCTTTGATTTGGATACCAGTAAATAAATAGGCAATGAAGGAGATATTGACAAGAGCCCACACATGTTTTAGGTCAGTAGAGTCCTTAGGGCACCATTCGATGGGACCACTATGACTACATCAGTCTAAATACTCAATGAATGATTGATCCCAGGGTGCACAACATCAGTCATTGTGTATCTATCAGGTATGCCTCAAGAACTAATTAACACTTTGTTATCACATCAAATCAAAGAGGCATCCTGGCCCTGTGTTGATAGCGACATGGCATGAAGTTTAATTGATTTGTCTAACACCCAAATAGCCAAACCCATTGCCAGTATTCAAATCAGGTTATCATAAAACATGTAGCCATATTCATTCACCTTCATTTTAGAAGTTGTGACTGCAGGAATCTGTCCCGCAAATTGTTTTGCTTTTTACTGGTGTTTTTTTCGGCAAACACAAGGCTCTTCTTTTGGCTGCTGGAACCAGTAAATGAATGCCTGTGAACCATCCGACCGTATAGACATTTCTTGTGTTGTCCTTTGTCAGTTTTTGGCACCAATACTACTTTCCCACGCATGCCTAGTAATTTCTTGGTTGAAAAGCTTTCTATTCCGGACAGTGTATAAGCAGCAAGATATATTGCCCCGTATGCTTCTTTTTTTGCATCAAGACAGTTGTCAGTAAGAATCTCCACTCTACCTTTCTATTGCAATTGGCTGATTTTCTTTAACTTCTCCAAGTACAGTAGTACTGATTCTAAATGTTCCTGGAAGAGTCTTTTATACAGTACTTTTTTTTTTTTTTTTTTTTTTTGGCTGGCTTTTAGCTATACCCTACGAATGTTGTCCTTAATTAAAAACTGTAAAAGTGGGTCAGTTACACTGCCAGAGTAATTGGGAGCTTGTATAAAGCTCTAAATAAAAATCTAATATACTCATGTCAGCACCCACAGGGCTTTTGAACACAATTTGGAAGGGGCTGTGACAAAAGGATTCTGATCCACTGATTCTGATACTACACAAAAAAGATTAGATGTGTTTCTGTTTTCTTAAACCTTTTTATTTGTTAATTTACAATAAACCATCAACCCATCTTGTCACACCATTGTAAAATGTCTTAAGAAATACAATTCTGTGCTGCCAGTGGCATACATTTTCTGCTCGATATCTGCGTCTTTCTATATAAAGGAAGTGGTATAATAGCCATCCTTCCTGTCCCCTGTCATCTGAGCTTTGTGTTGCCAAAAGGAAATAAGCCCTCATAAAAGTTTACCATGGTATTTTTCTACATTATTTTGGCATTTACCATGAGTTTCTTATAGTTATGCTATGTATTTACCATAGTTTACCCTGGTTTGCCATGGTTATTAATATGTTTTACCTAGCATACCTTGCTATGCTTTTCCATGCTTTCACTATGCTTTATTGTACTTTATTACTTTATGCTTTTACTATGGTAAACTTTTATAAGGGAGTTACCAGGAAATCTGAGTGAAGAGGACTACCCAATATTTTGATAAGAACCAGTCGTCTAGTGAAAGATGTCCAAAACATTATAAAAACAACCTTGATGTATTTTACAGCAACTTACAGCATTTTTAAGTTTAGAGAAGCCTGTTGCCATCTTAATTAAATCAAAATCATATTGCTGCAACTAACTTTAACAGTTTGTTTTCAGTAACTCTGTGTTAAACGATGTGGAAGGATCATCTTTAATTCTAGTGGAGATAAAAAAAAAAAAAAAGATATTCAGTCATTAAAGTGTTACTCGTAAATGAATGATCAATTCACTTGGATACAATTGGAATTTTTAAACATGCTACAGTATCATGTGTTTTGAAAATAATACAGTACAGTATTTCACAATTTACTGTATAATTCAAGCATACAGCCAAGGTAGATTTGCCATGGAATTTGCCAGGGAAAAACAAATGCATTGAGTCCACTGCAGTTAACAGGATAATAAGGCACACGTTTGTTGTGACCAGCCTACTTGAGCTAATATTCAACAAGATTTGACTTGAAGCCCATTGCATGTCTGAGTGCAGATATTGACTTTATTTTTATGGCAGCAAATTCAATAACAGGAAGGAATGCTATGTGAGATTTTATTACATTTTTAACTCCAGTGAGAAAAGACAACAAATTAGTACAAACACACTGACTTCTGTACTTAGGGAAAGACCTCCCTAACTGCCCATCATCAGTCTGCATGCGTTAGGAATGAATCTGACCCATATGGGGGAATGCTCTCTCCCAGTTTAAAATACTGTACACCCTGACCTATGTCATAAGGTACATTGGGTGCAACTGAAAGGAGAGGAGCATTGTGAACGGGAACATGCAAAAGCCAATACCAGGCAAGGTATGGAAGCTAAAGCTGTAATTTTCACTGTTTGAACAATAATTAAATAATGCCTGGTTCAAGTAGAAATATAAGAATATACCTATCATATTGATTGGGCAATGACATATTGTAATTAAGAATAATACTTATTGCTTAAATTCAACTGGAATTGAGAGCACTACAGTAGCAAGGGCAGGTACACTAAAAGCAAACCAGTTTATCATGCCAAGCACCTTTATGGCCTATTGTGAACAAGTGGTTTGCTGTGCACAGGTGCAGTGGTAATGCAGTGCTCCGGAAATGACAGACACAAGATAATTCACAATTGGCTGGGTTGCGTATCAAAAACACTTAAATAATAAGTACAGGCTCTACACAGCAATGTGTATCGCTCCATGCAAAACAAGGGTTTCAGTCCCAAAATAATACAACACTAACAATAATAACACACAACACAGACAAGGTCACTTCTCCAGACAGTGAGTGCTCTTTGTGCAGGTGTGGTGCATGACAACGATTGTGAAACAGTGGAGCAGTGTAGTCCGGGTTTGGTGTAGCGACAGCTCCCGGTTAGTGTTAGCCGCCTAACAATGACAAATACCAACAGTTAGAACAACAAACAAGCAAAACACGAAACACAAAGGAACAGATTGCTTCATCACATCCCCTGAAATACCTTTAGTCATGCTCCCTTGCCTAGCTAGTGCAACCACGTATCCTCCAATCCATGACTGACACATCGCTTACCGTATTAAGGCAATGACTTCTGGTTTTGTGTCTTCGCCCCCTTCCTGGATAGATGGCTTCCAACTGACCCTGGAATAAATTGTCAAACCATCCATTCCGGGGCATACTGTTCCTGTTACACAGCGCCCTCAAAGATCGGGAGGGAGATTGTTGACTAGGATTAATTTGTTCTCTGTCACACATGATATAATCCATTGGCCTACATTTGACCTACTGCTTTGTAGTCTCCAACAGCTAACCACACTTTCATGACTTAAAGAACAGAACTTGAACCCTCAGACAGATAAGGGTTTGTCTTTTTATATATATATATATACAGCCGCCAAGTGCTTAAAATCTTCCCCATACTAGAGAGGAGATACTCTGAGGAAAGTGCAGGTCATGTTGGAGTGAATGTTCAGCAGTGTCATTGGTATGTCTTATAAAGCTTTATCAAGCTTCTACAAAAAAACATTGATGTATGTGAGTAAAGCACATCCCACGTTAGTGAATATCATTACTGCATCACTATATCTTGAAACACAATTACTGTACAAGTAAAATGGTGCAATAAAATGGAGGGATGTAACCTTAGAATAATGCAACCAAAGCAACTATTCTTCCTTTGTGCCAAAATGGTTATTATGACACAAAAATGTCTATACTGCGCAAATTATCGTCATCAGTAAATTAATGTTACAAAATAGTGCCGGGCTCTAGTGGCACATCCAGTAAAAGCACTCCATGTGTAATGCGGGATGCACCCTATAGCCTGGACGTTGCTGGTTCAAGTACAGGCTATTCTACAGCCAACCAGGGAGGCGAGCTCCCAGGGGGCGGCACACAATTAGCCGAGTGTCACCGGGGGGGGGGTAGGTCATCCATGTTGTCCTTGGCTCACCGTGCACCAGCGACCCCTGTAAGCTTCCCAAGAGCTGCATTCTCCTCCGATGCTGTAGTTCTTGGGTGGCTACATGGTGAGTCCACAGTGTGAAAAAGAACGGTCGGATGATGACACACGCTTCAGGGGACACGATGTGTTCATCTTCGCCCTTCATAAAAAAGAATTGGACATATCAAATTGGGAGAAAATTATACAAATAATTGTCAGTGACTAAACACGTCTTCATTTCTGAAGTCACCCTTCCGGTTTGTTAGGAGCGGCTAGAAGGATTTTTAAGTGTGCATTTTGATTCATTTTTCTTTAAAAACTCATCAGATCAAAATGTTTCTTGTTGTGTCTTTGCGCACAGATAGATGTACAAATTTGCAGCATTTTATTTTTAAAATAAATATTGTGAAATAAGTGTCGTGCTGACCTGCATGACATTTTGAGTCAGTGATGAGGGTTGAGAAGATAATATAGTAGAGCTGATGATTTAGTAGAGATGTCTCTAGTGCACTATGTGTATATATATATATATATATATATATATATATATATATATATATATATATATATATATATATATATATATATATATATATAGCATTGCAATGACACAGCATATGAGTAAGGGAGCTGGAAGAGATTTACTTGTAAGAAGCAGAAAACAATTTCCTGGCTCCTTCACAAGCCGTTAGGTTATCTAGATGGTGTTTAATCTAAGAACTGAGTACTCTCAGTAGTACACATTACTTTTTGGGCAATTCAGTTTTATTAAAGAATTATGTGAGGGATCATTTTAATACAAGGTCTATTCTATAAAAATGCACCTGAGATGGTCCTATTTAGTGATTAAAATGTTAAAATAGATCAATTTAATACACCCCAATCATTTCTTGGTGAATGATATAAGAACATAAGAACATAAGAAAGTTTATAAACGAGAGGAGGCCATTTGGCCCATCTTGCTCGTTTCGTTGTTAGTAGCTTATTGATCCCAAAATCTCATCAAGCAGCTTCTTGAAGGATCCCAGGGTGTCAGCTTCAACAACATTACTGGGGAGTTGATTCCAGACCCTCACAATTCTCTGTGTAAAAAAGTGCCTCCTATTTTCTGTTCTGAATGCCCCTTTGTCTAATCTCCATTTGTGACCCCTGGTCCTTGTTTCTTTTCTCAGGCTGAAAAAGTCCCTTGGGTCGACACTGTCAATACCTTTTAGAATTTTGAATGCTTGAATTATTCAAAATTCTAAAAGGTATTGACAGTGTCGACCCAAGGAACTTTTTGTGAAGCTGTTGTTTTGGCTGAGCATCTCAGCCATTCATAACTGTAGCTGTTTTGTCTAGATTTGTCTTGAATTCTGTTTAAATAATGTTGTTACATTTGTTAGCAGTTCAACACATTTTACAGAACTAAAAAACAAAAAAGAAGAAAAAAAAAAACAGGCCACAACATTTTACAGCTGAAAGATCTCACAAAACTCGGACTGAAATCTACATAATGGTCAAAGCTGTATATCAAGTGTGGAATTTATTTGTGCAATATAAAGAGCATATAATGACAAGGTGCAGTTTGGGAATTTTAATCAGCATGTATCCGATCAAAATGCAACGTTTAATTTTGAAGACAATTACTGCTGGTTCATTCCTAGAACAACAGGGAATTCATTTTAATTGTAGTAAACAAAATAAAAAAGCCTGAGAGTTATATTCCAATAACTATTCAATACAGTGTGAGAGCAGTTCTCTTGGTTTAAGAGTGTGGGAAAGGGTACCTATTGTAAGTAGTTTAAAAATAAATGTTTGGCAGGACCGTGTTTGATATCTCTTGACTCACACCTGTCTTGTAACACACAAGTTTCACGTGCACCAGTGGTTGAATCTATCATATTACTGTACATGCATCAGCTCTGTGACTAAGAGCAGAACCCTAAGAGCGTTGGGTCAGTCCAATGCTTTTCAAATATACGTATACATCTGACTTATTTGTCCTCTGGGGCAGAGATAGAGTCATGTTTAATGGCAAGATCTTAAATAGTAATCTCTTTACTGCTCCTATTACCAGTTAGAATTACCATATCCATAAATGCCTAACATTTGAAAAAATAAAACAATATATATATATATATAAATATATGAGCACTAAGAGCAGCACGTGGCAACTTGTAAAACCCTCTTTTTTATGTTTTTGTTTTTAACACAGCCCGTTATACGATTGCTGTGTGTTCTAGTGAGACTCTGATGCTGACCCCAGGCATCAAAGGTAGTTTGCAAAGTTCTCAAATGTGCAGTTTTGAAATATTAGATATAGAAATATTGTATTTAAATTGTAAAACATGATAACTTTTACTTAATTAATGTTAAAGATAGTTCTTTTTGCAAACCATTGCTTTTACACTGTCTTGCACACCCTGGGTCATTTCATCTAGAGGGTAAAATTGTCCCAACTCCTTCTCTGGTTTCTGTCTTGTCAATAACCAATCAGCTGCTTCCCCTATCAATGGATATGCTTTCATAAGTCTCTGCTTGGATGAAATGACCAAAAATAAATAAATGAAAATGCATGTTTGGTGTAACTTGTGTTTATTTATCATTTCATATCTATGTAGCTGATGGAAGCGCAACACTGGTAAACTGTATGGAAGTAATTTGTTAGCTGCAATTACTTTAAAAACAGAAGATGAGATCAGTGGGTTTTAATTACATTCGGGGTTATGTATGTATATTTATTACAGGCTTTTAAATACAGCATATGAGCTCAGAGTTGGAAGTCATACACACACATTCACGCAAGTTAGTTTAAAAAAAAAACAAACTATAGACCTCAATTTGCCTTCAGATTTTATATACATTTCTTTTTACCCGATACACTGTATTAGGGCTCTGGACACTTTTACCCAGTCGTTATTTACCATCATTATAATGCTGTCTGAATTATTATCATTTATTTTATTTTTTTTTTAATGCAATTAGCTGCTTTATTGGATTGCATTGTAATTGAATTGAAATTGTTTGACACCAAATAAATGTGTGTCATACTTTTCAGAACGGGCTATTGCTGCAAGACCCAATTAAATGTTAGAAATCCAAATACATATTTGCCAGGGCAGACTAATGCTAGGTCAAATTGACTATGCCTGCTTTCTTTCTATAAATAGCATCCAATTAATTGGATTTCCCTCTAAAGCAGTGATAAGCAATCCAGACTGAAAATACCATCTAATTTCAATATATTTTATTTTTTCAGATGTCACTAGAATAGCATCCAACAATCTACAATGGTAAAGTTGGAATGCAAATGGGTTCATGCATACCCATATCAGCACATTGGGTCTCATGGTAGTATGATTATTGGATCCTAAATAAACCCCAACATCCCTTATACAAGTTTACCATGGTATTACTGTTACTGTTTACCTTGCACTACACCATTGTTATTCTTGGGTGGCTACATGGTGAGTCCACAGCATGAGAAAAAACGATTGGATGACGACACACGCTTCAGAGGACAGGGTGTGTTCATCTTCGCCCTCCTGAGTCATTTAAAAATGTTAACAAACATTGTTATATTTTTTGTAATTTTGAATTAGTTGGAAAATAAAAGCATGATTTGTACCAAAATATAGTTTTTTTTTTTTTTTTAAATCCTTCAGGAGTAAAATAAAACTGGTACCCTATCAAAAGGAGAAAAACAGCTGTACTGTGTATAGTAGAATGTGTGGGTTTTTTTGTTTAGATGTTATTAATGTATTGGTTTCCTGTGCACGGTATCTCTTTGAGATAGTCGTTTACAAATTTTGTTATAGGAACATTGTCATGGTCATTAACACTAACATGGTCAAATCTTGTCCCAGCTCTAGTTTGAAACGATAGAATCTAGGATAACCGAATGTGTTAAACTTGTGCACACAAATATTTAAGTCATGAGTTCAAATGAATCAAATCCAGTGTGATGCGTATTTAACTGTTCTAGACTGCTGTTGGTTTCTTCAAATAACTCAGCCCTTTTGCAATATAAAAATGTATTTCAGAAAGGAATTATTACAGAAAACAGTTATTTCATACAGTGTCATTTCTTTACAGTAGAAAAATATTTGTGTGGGGCATTAAGATTTGTGCTACACCAGTTAAAATTCCCCTTCACTTTGCACTTCTAAAAAAAGTAGTTCAGACCGAGTATATCACTCAAAATATAAAAGGAGACTGACATACCCCTCCCATTAACACTGACCTGCGTTTATTAACACAAATTGAAAAGAAAATGACAATAACTTTGCATCCACTATCACACAATCCTCCTCTCGAACTCACAACAACCTCTCACAATCGTAACCCCACATTCCTTTTTCACTCAAAGGGAACATAAATATCCCATAGCATCGTACTTCTTACTCCTCAATTTCAAATAGTATGCTATAAAACATAGCTTAGGATTAATTAAAGCATTACAGCCAATGCACCAGTACAAAACATAGCAGCAATTATTGTGTAGTGAATAAATTGATGAACAATCTAAACCCTCAAAATAGTGATTTTAAAATGCAGGCATACATTTATGTGCAAGCAGGAAGACACTTAAAATATGTAATTATTTCAACTTTTTCTTAAAATGATGAAATACTTTCAAAAGGTACCACAAAATTAACACCCTTCAATATGAAGGATTTTACAGCTGTACCTATACTCTCTTGATTCACATTCAGATTAGTAAAGGGTTATGTTCAAACAGTGCAAACTCTTCACCACTGAATAAAAAATAAAAACACCACAACATTCACAGGTGGTTTACATCAAATACAATACTAGAAAATGCAGTGACAGACACATCACTGCTCTGATCAAAATAAATATTGTTTTAACTAATCTGTATAATTAATGCTTAGTTGAAAGCCTCAATTATGTTGGGAAATTACATAAATGTGAAACATTTTGGCATCTGATGACAGCAAAAGGCACCTTTTCTTAATGTCCTATTAGGTGCTGAATGTTATGAAATTATATTAGTCATGCTGTACAGCACAATCTTTACTCAACCCCATAACAGCACTCATTTTAAAAGTTAAGTATGAAATGGAAAAGATAGAAGTTTGGAAATCTTTTACAATACTAATGTTTTTTTTTTCTTTTCTTTTTCTTTTTTTGATTAGTCTTGCATGTTGGTGTCAAAACTTGTCCAATCAAATGAAAATTAATTGACTAAGAAAAATGCAGTGGATTGGAAAAGTGCATGCAACCAAACCATAACTGCATTTATTTGAGTGGAAGCCATAAATAATGAATCAAATGTTGTTTTTTTCCTAAAGATAAAGTATGCACCTCCTTATACTTTTCAATCACTGTAACAGTGTGTGTTATTATTGTATGCATTGAAAGACTATGATAACATAAACCCAGAGGCATACTAAAGTGCTTTCTACAGATTTAGAACTAGACAAAGCAAGTTTCCCTACAACAATCACAAAGGCATCTATTAACTGCACAGTTGTATGTGTTATCATGATTTTACTCATAGTTTATACACTTTCTTAGGTGTTTACTACACTGTAACATTTAAAGATGACTTTGTTTTTTTTTATCTTAAGTTGTTTTAAGCCTGCTAGTAATGCTTGATGTGATGCATGAGACTTGGTTATTTGTAGTTTTTACACGCTTTACTAAAGGTAGTCAAAAAATGTTTTTAAAGAAACGTAGGGGGGTACTATAATCGTTGTTAGTCAGCAGCATAACAACTCCCAATCCCCCTCGTTCCCAAACACACAGCAATGTTGGCGTCTATCTGGTTTAGCAAATGACAAAGTCAGTCACTTTTTGCAGATAACTTTGACTATTTGTATAATATTTGCAACTTTTGACTTTTATTGATCAGAGTAGCATTTAACCCTTTAGGGTTTTATTTCCTGCAGAAGCATTGCAAAAGTTTTTGAGATAACAGCTGTTGTTTGTGTGTTTAAAGGTGTTGCAGGGGTTCACCAATAGGGGGCTGTGTTCTCAAACCTGCCCCAACTTTGCCATTCGGGAAACAGTCCACTGGACGTCCTTGGACTACCAAACTGATCAAGCTCAACTTGTTGAATTTTACTGTGATTTTTATAGGATGGACTTTCATTCTGGGTGGATGGTGGAGCCTGAACACCATCGGATTTCCATTCAGTGTGGACCACTCTATAGTTCTGTCCATCATTATTGTCCCAGTATACCTGGTCTTTGCTTTTGAAACAAACACAGAACTCAATGCGCTCATGAGGAGGCACAACATTAGGCAGATCAATGACGAAAGAGAAGGTATCTGTTTCAGAGCAACCATACATATTGTTCATAAAGGTGCATTCAACATCTGTGTAGTTTTTCCAAGTGTCAAAGGTTATCCGGATATGGACAGACTTCTCAAAGCTTACGTTCCTCACTTTTACAGTCCCAGCAAGTAATCTTTCCTGCAGGGAACAGTTTTCCAGGCTGACAAAGTTCTTTTTCAGCCGATTCCTGAATTCCAAGTAATCTGCAGCAGGCTGGGAAAAATCCATAACCAAGTTCTTTTCTTCATTTAGTTTCAAACCAGCCGTTGTGTCTTCTAAATCAGCCAGATCAAACTGCAGGTCAGACATCAGATTCTCTTCAAACTCAGAGAAGATGTGAATAGCAGTAAGTGACAGACCCTTTGAATCTGCAAACACCACTCGTTTCTTTGACTTGGTATTGGGGCTTCTCCATTCTGGGTTTTTTGCCTCTGATTCATTTTTTAAATTGATACAAGGTCTCATTGGTTTCAATCTATTCACAAGGTTTCTCCCTCTGCAATCTTCATATGAACTAAGGAAACTCATCAGTGGGGGTGAATGAGAAAGATACAGCCTCATTGCTACATCAACGGGCATAATGGGGTTTGGCAATGGTCTTGGATTCAAGATGTGCAGGACCCTGAAACAAAAATGCATACTATGAATTACTGTAAAGTAAAACAACTGTCGCTTCTGTAAATACATAAAATCGATTTTGATAAATATCCTGATACTCTTATTGACAATTAGCGCAGTTGAGTTAGACAATGAGTGCAGAGACATTTTTAAAGTTGAATATAACCATTTGAATGGCATAAAGTTATTAAGAAACTAGAAATTGCTTCGACATAGGGTCCTATACAGGCTGTATAGCATAGCCAATTACAGCTAATAAATTCCACACTACTGTTTGTTTAGCATACATTTTTGTGCGAAATTTTGTAAGTTGGTTAAAGAAATGTGTTCGTCCCAATGTGCATCCAAATGGTTAATCAAAATACGCAAACTGCTTCAAACAACAAGAAATGTGGGCATGCATTCACGACTGCTTCTCCGTTGAAGAGTAACCATATATTGACAAAAATAGTAAAATTCGGAAAACTGCAATCTGTCACATAAATAACTATTGCAGATTAAATATCTCAAGTTCTTTGAAACGTGTGTGTTAACATGTCGCTTCTCCGATGTGTTGCATTTAAATTATACAGCAATCCTCTTTATGAATTAAATCTGAGGGAGCTATACATTTTATATTTTTTGTGCACCCTAGCCAGGCAGGTTACTATTATTAACAACACATTTTTTCCACCGCTTAAAACTATCATTTTAATTCACTAAGAAATGCTGAGTACACAATACCGACAGAAAAGAAGTCCACAGCATGCTAATCAACACATGTACAAGTGCTGTCAATTATACAGATAGATAAAACTGCACAGAACACTCGTAAGAAAGTATCGTTATGAAAACAACATTCTATTAGAAACACGCTTTTAATTTTTGAGGAATGGGTAAGCAATATTTTAAAGCTACGGAGGGAATTAATCACCACAATTACGACAAACATGCCTGACATTAACTATGTATTATTTCCTGTTTAAAGTTGTATTTATTTAATCAAGTGACACTAAGATATGCAACAGTATGTAACAAAGGACCATTTCAAATGTAGTTTATTCAATTCCTGATGTTAACGTTATGCAGTATACAGTTCTGAGTATAAAAAAAAGAACAAAAAAAAAAAAGTGCCAGGTCTTATTGTTTTTAATTTCTTACCTGGTGCAATTCATCGGAAAGGAATGAAGAGCCTAACCCCCAAAGCGGGAAGAGACTGTGCTGTTGTTAACGGTTTTCCTTATTGCCTTCTTTATTTTATTAATAATAGTAAAAGCAAATGCGGTTGTTACTTTGGCTTGACACACCCCCTCTTCTGCCTGCAACAGCAGCTCTGCTTCAACTGCACCTTGCACAGCTCTTCAACACATCAAACACCAAAGCATATCGCCTCACGTGGAACACAGCAAGCCAATCACAGAGCACTAAGACGCAATAAGTTGCGTTATCATTTTTCAAGTGGGGATGTTTTTCATCAGGCATTAGGAGGAGATGCGGATATTGCCGACCTGTTCACGGAATGACCTCTACTGGATGCAATACAGTACAGCATAGATACAAAAACGGAAACTGCGTAGATAATATAAAACTAATATGACAAATACGGTAACAGCTTACTCTGATACAACTCTTTATCATTCGTCTTGTGCTTGTGCTACTTTCATTACAACTCAAACGATTTGGAGACAAGATGCTTTAGTCATTGAATCCTTTAAGATATTTAATTTAGCAAAAGGCACTGTTCACGTGGTTATAGTTAACATTTCAAGAACTGTATTATTGAGCTCAAAATTTAATACTGACAATATGCTCTGCTGAATCCAAAAACTAGATACATTTCAGTAGTAGTTAGAATAATAAAATTCAGTAGTCAGCGGCATGCTTCATCTGTTGTTTTAACTTAAGCAAAGTATGTTATCAAAATGCTTCAACAGTCAACTGTATGAGGGAGAGGTTTATAGTAACTGTCATGAGAAGTACAGTTGGCTAAAGGGCTTTAAAGAAAAATCTCATAGTAAAATCCTGTGTGTGTTCAATAAGCTATTGCAAACTGTTCTCCATTTCCTACCCTGTGTTTGTTATGACTGAATTCAAAAGGTTGTGACCATATTGAAAAACTGACACAGGAAGAATAATTTATTCTACTGTAGCATACTGTATGGGTTGACAATAGCTGAGTAAATAGTTAACAGACCATGACTCATGTTAAACATACACAGTATTTAGTTGCATGATGTGGTTGCTCTCTGTTACACAGAATACAGTATGTGTACTTCCCATTTAATAACTTGTTAGAGTACCATGCCTTATCTTGTTTTGAAATTATAATCCTTCCCAAATGTGAATTGATTTGCAAGAAACAGCACTGGGGATCAAAGGAATGTAATTGCCTAAATATTTTAAAAACAAAACCTCTGTCTGTGATTTGTAAAATAGGTGGTAGGGTAATAGGCTCTGTTGGTGAAAGCAATATTTATTTAATTTCTTCAGTCATGTTTTATACAATTCAATCCCATTTCAAAAATGTGCCATCTGTAACACACACTGGTGCAGAGTATCCTTCTCTTTTCCCTCAGGGCAGTGGAAGAGAATCTAAAATTATCCTTTTAGAGAACGTGTCACTCATTTGTTATCAGTCCACAGCAGTTTCCTTTAAACCAAACTACTTAAAATTCCAATGTACCCATAAGCAAAATAAAGTTGGTTATTTATTGAAACTGGACTTTACTCTTAATGTTACCAACAGTTCAGAACATTTTCGGGGATATAAAACTTGATTCTTCTCATAGAAAAATAAAATACATTCTTAAAATAACTTGTGAGTTGAAGCATTGTTAGCAGAACCCTGTATAACAGCTGTTACTGCCAGGTCATAAACATGTTTTAATCTGAATCTTTCAACCATGGCCCTCTGCCATAATAAACAACAGACCTGGGAGATTGCTCTATAAATAAATGTTATGCTACATATAATAGTACATATGATTTTAATCTCAGCACCCCACCCTTTTCCTTTTGTATATTAAACATCATTACCTTCACCTTAGCTTTCTGCCAAAAAAGGTCATACAAGCCTTTTGTCATTAACTGCACAATGCAGTAGTTGAACCGCCTGCAATTAGCGTAAGTGGCCCTATGCATTAATAATAAATTGGAAGATGGAACTATTTTAATTCTTAATGACCATTTCTCTGATGAATTAGTATGAAGTACAACTGTGCAAGATGAAAAATATTCTTGTGAAGTCAATGTCTCCTGTAAGGAGAGAACCTTGATTATGTTCGGCACAAGACTAATTTATATTCATCATGCTTTAATTGTGAAATTATGGTAATGTACAGGAGGATGATGACCTTATTGATTGCAATTAATTATTTACATGCTTCAATGCCTGCACCTATAGCAATGCATTAAAATTCCTTATTGCCAGCACATAGCTTAGAGTCTGGGTACAGTCTGCACGTGAACTGCTTGGGCAGGGAAGGCAATTAACCCTTCTCACAGGGGTTGGATGTACCCCGTCACATATGTCCCCCCTTGTGCTCAGCACACATGGCCTCAAAGGCCACACACCCCCTTAAAAGCCCAACAGTCTCAGGTAGTCCTAGGCCAGGAACTGAGTCATAAGAGGCCCACGGACGGCAATGTTGTCAGTGGCAAAACTGGTTTCTCCAGCCTTGGCAAATCTAGAAGTGGAAATGCTGCTAATGATAATGCTGGTAGCAGCAATGCTGACAGCACACCTGCTGGCTCCTTCTGCCGGGACACTCCTGGTAGCGGAAAGGCTGCCCATGGGAACACTGACAGCGGAAATGCTGACATATGCCAGGCTGGCTCCTCCAGCCCCGTAGACAGCAGAAAGGCTGCCAGCAGTGTGGCATACTCCACCAGCAAATCCCCGGGGGTCACCCAGACGGTGATGAATAGGCATCCATGGGCAATGGTGAACTGGTTTCCCTGGATGATTACGAACTGACCTCCCTGGGAAGTGACGAACAGGCATCCCCAAGTGGTGATGCTGGCAGCGGTTCTGCTGCCCTCAGTGAGGGACTCTCCGGCAGTGGCAGTGGCAGTTTCATTGCATACTCCAGTAGTGAAACTACTACAGGTGGAAGTGGTCTCCTCACCTCTTGCCATTGGAAGGACCTCCTTGTGATTCACCCCAGGGTTCATCATCCAGGCCCACATCTTCCTCAAGGACCTTTGCTCCTTGTGCTGGACGCTCAAGCTCCTCCCTTGTGGGAGCTGGAACTTGCACTGGCTTCTTCCCCTTTTTCCCTGGCTGGCTGCTCTTCCCCTTCTTTCTCCTCAGGGCAGGCAGTCATTCCTCTTCCTGGTGTGGGCGGTGGTAGTCGGGTGGCACATGCCACTCTTCCCCTTTTAGGCAGGTCAGACAGACGTCCAGTCCCTGATTTCTTTTCTCCTTCTCCATCTTCTCTTCAAAAACAATTCACTCAAAAAAAATTGTACCCACAGTACTGTTCCAGAGTCTCTGAAGGCATTGCTATCCCACTACTCATACCACATGTGGCAAGATGGCTTGTGGTGAGGTCAGACCAGAGAATAAAACTGGGGTATGGAAGCGCTGATGAGAGTGTTTAATAATAGTAAATAAAAGGTTTAAACAAAACAAAAACACTTTCCAAAAGTAAATGGCACAGTGGCCAAAACAAAACAGACAAACATTAAAGACAAAACAAACAAGTATCGTGCTAGGGTAAACCCAGCATGTGTAGCAATTGTTTATATTTTTATGATCTTACTATCTCTCACTCTTGTTCTTTCTCTCTGAACACACCAACCCTGTGTGAGTGAAAACTGCCTCTTTTTATGCAGCTGTGCTGGGACTTGATTGCTTATTGATCATTCAATTGAGTCTGGGCACAGACTGCACGGAAACTACTTGGGTAGGGAAGGCAATTAACACCCTTCCTTGCCACTTTAAACATCTGTGCCCAAATACGTAAATACATATGAAATAATACCACACACAAAATAAACAAAATACACACAGGGGTGGGAAGTACCCCGTCAAATGACCTAATTGGATAAAAGTAAATAACCTATTTTATATGGCGTTATCATAAGTCGGAACAAGAAAGACCAGCCAAGCATATGTGATATAGTCTAATTTTTACTTGAAAACTGATCGCCTCATTCTCCTTAGTTTATTTCAATGCTCTGGCCTAGTGTCTTATGTTTATGTGACTTATGTTTAACCAGCTAAATGTCAATCTTCTAGTTAGCATTATTTGCTGTCATCTTAAGTAATTAAATGTGCAGTTACTACTGTGTGTTATGCAATTGCTCATAAATTGAAACCATGAATACATTTTAAGCAGTTGAAATGTATCTGCTGAGAAGAGAATCTTAGCCATGCCATATTTGCACAAACAAAGCTTGTACTATACATGCAGAGTCCCTGGAATTAAAATGACAGACTGCAGCTGTTGTATACAAATATAGTACAATATGTCCTTTTGGGAAGTTGAGTTATAGCTTAAGTGACTCAATTAACTGTCATAATGACCTACTATGACAGAGAAAGAATGCCTCTTGGTTATAAATCTCCCTCCCAATCTGTGAGGATGCTGTGTAAATGGAACAGAGTGCCCCGGACTGGATGGTCTGACACTTCATTCCAATGGTTAGGTGGAAGTCGGCCATCTAGAAAGGGGGTGGAGCTATGGTACACCAAGTCATTGCTCCAGAGGGAAAGCCATGTGGCAACCGCGGATTGGAGGAGAAACGGTTCCACTCGCTAACCAAGGGGGGTTGACTGACAGCACAAAAGGGGATGTGGCTTGGTGATCTGTTCTTTTTGTTATGGTTAAGCTGGGATCAAGAAAGGAGAACTGTGATTAATAATGAGTGTTTTGTTTGTTTATCAAGTCTAATTGTAGTGTTTGTTATTACTAGACAGCTAACACGTTCCGCAGCTGTCGCTACAGGCCAGCACTAAACCGGACAACACTTCACAGCTGTGCATGAATAAATTGTATTTCACCACAAGCACTTTAGCACTCACTGCACTTGTGATTATGTGTGTGTCTTTGTGTGTGTTCTACTGTGTTTATTCTTTTGAACTGTGTTTATTATTTGGGGCTGGAAACCCATCATTTGGAACAGTGCAATACACATTTCTGTGTATTGCCTGGGATTATTCTTTACGGTCGCCAGACCAGGATTATAAATAAATGTATTGTTTGGACCGCGAACTTTGTTGTCTGTCTTCTACTTTTGACCAATTACAATTGTGAAATAAAAACAGATCATTTAAATATGTTCTATAAAATTATTGTTTTATCCTCAAAATGCAGGTCTGTTAGACTTGACTATTGCTGCCCCATTGTTAGTTAGATTATAGTGTTTACAGTATTTGTAAAATATTAAGTAAGGGATTATCCATTTTATATATGTTGCTTAAAGCCATTTGAATTGAACTAAAACTTGTTGTGAATGATTTATCAAAGGTCTATTAGGTTTATGTTAATCTTTTTTAATATTCAGCAAATGCAAAAGAACAAAGAAACTGGTTCGAACTAAATACAATATTAGCAGATACATATTATATAAATAGATACACCTGGTTTTAGATGTAGTTGCCTTCTTTGATTACTTTGCAACAAAAATTTCAAACACTTTTTTCCAGGCATGTCATTTGCATACTGAACTGGAAAGGTTAAAATATGTGCAGAGGGAGCAACTCCCATTCTGACTGGTCCAAAAGTTTCACCCACTTACAAAGCATGAAACATTCTGGGTAAATGTCCAACTTTTGCTAGAAATAGTTTTCCCAAAAAAAAAAAAAAAAGATACCTGTTTATTGATTCTTCCAGTTTGTCCAGTGATACATGTTTTCTGTAATTAAAAAAGGGGGGGGTTAGAATATATATTTGGTATTTAACAGTATAGATCCACTAAGGTTCGCTGCCTCTGTTTATAATGTTACTGTTTATGAATTAACCTCTTTACTATCTTCTTGTCTGTCTACTTGTCTACTAGAGATATCTATTTCAAACAATCAGTAAGATCTTATTGACAGTTTTGCAATTTTCAGGGGACTTATGTTTGGGGTTGAAGTACCCTGAAGTATCCATTCTGGTTGCCCTTCCTAATTCTATGCACAGTGGTGTTATTTATTAAGGTTCACTGGGGTGAAATAAGCCAAGTTGATTTTCCACCCCAACCGGTTAGAGCACAAGTCTAATGTAGTGTTCCTTGCTGGCTCCCGGCATGACCAAGATCCCCCTTGCACTCACACTGTCGTCCATTTGCTGGATGAGCCACTAGGGAAGATGAAAAGCACCCCACCAGAATAGTCTGAAAAAATACTGTTAGGATAACATCATAATACCAGTTTAGCACTCTGAATAAACCCTAGCAGAACCACCAGCATTGGCAATAAAAAGGATGTGGAACAAGACTTTCCAGAATGCACCTAGAATGATCCTGAGGTGTATTGATTCCAACCACCGTGATGTCAATGCCAATGTGTTACATTGTATAAATGACTCATACCGTTGTAGCAGCTTTTGTGTACCCTTGCATACCTGCATCTGTTATAGAACCACTATATTGTAATTGGAGCTCATTTGCTAAGAAAATTAAAACTGTTAATCAAATTAATTAAAACTGTGAAACAACGTGACATGGGGTATTGCACATATATATATAGCTGTAAATTTATGAAGTAACAAACATTTTAAGGGAACCTGTTGCAATATCAATTACAAAAAACAGGAACCAAACTTAGGTCATAGACTGAAAATGATTGTGGTGTCTTTTAAAGGACATACTGTATACAGTAGATGTAAATACCATTTACCTATTTTTATAATGGTGGCAATGATTCTAAATGGTTCTGAATTCTGTTGCTGTAATATATTTTTGTATCTTATTTTATCTGTTTTAAAATAACTTACTGCCATCTTGCTTGACGCTCATGAAAAAAAAAAACATGTGATTTTGTGACCTTTCAACTATGTAGACTGATGGTTTCTTCAGTGATGTGATGTTCAAGTCACACAGATTCTTATAAATCGGTGCAGTTTTGTGCAGCCAAGCATTCTTCATGGCCAGCTGCATGACATCACAAAGCAGCCCAAGTTTTACCTGTTGCCAAGTGACCAACCCAAATACTGCCACCTTGACAGCCGAGGATAATGAATAAAGATATTTTATTACATTTTCTTTGCATCACATTCACAATTAAAATAATAATAAAAAAAGTCTCTACATAAGTACAAAAGGTATTTCATGTAGATGTATAAAACATGTTTTTCAATTACAAATAAAAGGGTAAAATAACACAAGAACCACTTAGAATGATTACATACTGTACATCATAAAAACATTGATTTAAAAAAGAAAATTAAGGAAAAAATAACACAAACAAAAACCATAAAGCAGCATTTCCTTTAAGCCAAATGATACAAATTTATAGTTACAGAATAAGTCCAAAACAACAACAACAACAATAAAAACAGAGTGGTCTATTAGTTTTGTGCACATATTTGCATTTTGTATGCGCTATTATTATGTTTACATATTGAAATAATTACATTACATTATGCTGTGTATATTATTGAAAAGCAGCACAGCAGGGAACAAGTTATCAAGATGTGAATCTTTTTTTTTTTTTTTTATTGTACTGAGATGGTATTGGCATGCTGCTGGTTCAAAGAAATCTAATTTCCTGAACAAAAATTTCAAGGTTGGGGTTGCAACTTTGTTGACATTGGGTGATTTTCAACATTTTCCCATCAACTCTTTTACAAGATGTTTGTTTTTTGTATTTGAATTATTTGTTTTATGCACAAATATATACCTTTTAAACTCCCTAACAGGATAGTAAGTAATACGTTAGCATCACTTGCTCAATATCTTTAGCGTGTACCAGTTTACCAGTACTGTTAAAGGTGACTATTAAAATGGCATGTGTAGCTAAATGTCTATTAATATAGTATTGTTACTCTCTTGTGATATCTGTGTAAAGGTTGTTGTGTTGATGCTTTGGACTTGAATTTCTGACTCCAATCATTCTTCCTTGCTTCTTTAGGTGCTGCGTGGTCTCTAACACATGCACCTTCACACACATGCAAATGTAAAAATGTATGGTTTATGTCCTGGAGAAACTTGATTTATCTCAGTTCTTTATTGTTCTTATCTGACAGTGAACGATCTCTGTTTCTGTCTTCCATGCTGCTTGACCTAAAAGGAATATAACAAATTCTCTGAAGCAGTTTTATCAGCCATTGAGCCTTCTTGCACTCAATTATTTGGTATACAGTATAAGGTTACCTCCATTGCCAACACCAGATCTATGTGTAATGAAACATGATACCAACAGTAGAGCACTTGAACTTTAACTTCAGCTATACATATAGAGAACTGCTATCTACAATAGATACTAGGTTTTTGTGTCTTGAGACACTGTATTCCCTTTCACTATAATAAATAATGTAAAGAATAAGTAGCTTCAAATGTCATTTGAATTTTGTTGTTGTATTCCCCATATTGTTTTATAGTGTTTGCAAGCATTCTGAGCGGTTTTCAATTGTTTCTCTAATATTGAGTTACTATCATTCTTCTTTAAAGGCTGGTTTCACAGATCCTGATTAACATTAATAACGGACTGCCTTGCCTAATGAAATGTTTTTTTTTTTTTTTTTTAATGTTATTATTAATCTGTGCAGTTTTATTTGAAGTACCACATCTTAGACATGGAAAGTTTAAGCTGCTGCTTCATTGTACTTCCTATGTTGAAGACCAGCCTAACTTTCATGGTGTAGCAAAGCGAGGTTGGGATCATGGGGGTTACCTAAAGCATAAGAAGGGATAAGGTACTAGCAAACTCCATAAAAACAGTCTGCAGCTTCTCTCAATTAACTGGGACACAATGGAAGTACATACTGTACACTGTAGCATGCCCTTTACATTCATGTGCAGTTTCTGATATGGATAAAGCGATATTTAAAACTTTGACACGTGGTGGTTGTTTGCATATCAGTACTTTGCTCCAGTATCTGTATATTTGATGTTAAAGCTACAGAGATAAAGGCTGATGATTTCATGACGTCTACAGGAAACGAAGTGTAATGTTACAATCACAAGGGGCTAAAGATGAATCCCAGAATGAAATTCAGGCAGCTGCATTTTAATTATCCTAATTATTTCTCCCTCCAGAGATCGATGTGTTATAAAAGATAGGTTTGTGTGACCAAAACATAATGACAAAAAAAAAAAAAAAAAAACACATGCAGTTAACAACGTTCACCACAGTAGTCTGTCTGTTAAATATCTGTTGTTGTTGTTTTTTTGTTTGTTTTTTAACAAATAAAAAATAAGCACAATCCCTGTTATTTCCTTGTCTATGGCTGCATTGTAGCTAATGACATTAACCAAGCATTAAACATAAAAAATATGAGAATTAAAGAATAGTAAAAATTTAAAAATGTGGTCATCTGTTAGAGGTCGGAAGCAGGAGATTAATTGTCTGAGTAGAAAAAAAGGTATTTCCTTCTTCTACAGTAAATAGACAGGCTGTGTGTCATTACTGTTTGACAGCAGTAGACAACATGGGAATGGAAGGATTGTGTGATTGACCATAACAAATTGTTATTGAAGAAGAAAACAAGCAACGGAACCAGGAGGAGGCCAATAAAGAGTGAAGCCTCTTTAGCTCTGCAGAGACAATCTGAACATCAGGGGTAACTGACAGCAGAGATGTGGGCCTTACATACAGCAGTTAACCTGAGCTTTTAACAATGTGCTGCTGGATAGGATGGATTTGGGCCTATTTTGAAGCAAGTGCATTTTCATTATATAAAACTTGCAAGAAACTACACCAAGCAGTATGTAATGTTCTCCTTCCTGTAACAAAATTGTAGCTTGGTAACTCATTTGTTTGTTTATCCATTTATTAAATGCTTTATTAAACCAGCTAAGTCAGATTCTGTTATCCCTCTCAAACATGTGCCTTTGCCTTTGCACTTGCTTCAAAATATAATCACAAGGTAGAGTTACAACCTTGACTTCAGGGTCAACCAAGTGAGTAATGTTAATGTAGTCCTGGAGCGTATGGAACGGGACAGTAAAGTGACAGTAGTCAGCATACTTAATGCACATGGTGTTAATGTGTTCCAAGTCTGTGGTCTACTTTGACATAAGATTCTGGAGGCCCGAATCCAACTCAAGTCACTTTAGGTGGTCTCAATTTAGCCTCTGGTGGGCATTAGTCCCCATTTCATGTGCAAAGAGTAGCTAGTTAAATGGTGTTTTTAATTAGCTTTCACAAAAGCACCTTCCGTAAACAAATAAATAGGTCTAAATCATAACATACCTAGAGCATTGTAGCGAATGTAGATGCAGCCTAATGTTTTCCTCATTTAAACCAGCAAAATGATTTGGGCTGGAATGAAGCTGTCATTGAGGTTTACTGTGGTTAGATTAAAGGACTGAATATCACAGTGATATCTGGATACAATATGGATACATGTTATCCTTTTATTTCACAACTTTTTCATTAAAAGTTATAGTTGTTTATTTTGGTCGGTTTACAGGAATTTGAATTAATCTGTGGTTTAAATAAATGTCAAGGACAGCTCCAGATAAATCTCTAGGTTTATACTTGCCGGCGCTATGCATGGTATTTTCTGGCGGTGTCACACTTAAGGTCATGAATGTATGGCAATACTAACACCGTAGTGAAGTGTTTTATAAAGTATGTCTAATCTCCAAATTATGTACCGTAAAATAAGACCCAATCATTTTTATAGATATTAATTTATTTAGCAAAAAAGTAAACTCTTATATTTTAAAATCACACAGATTATTATACATGTACACACAAGGGTTTCTCAAACTCGGTCCTGGGGACCTCTGCTGGTTTTCATTCCAATCAAGCTCTTAATTATTAAACTAGACCCTTAGTTGAACTGATAATTTGCTTAATTAGACCTTTTTACTTGTTTTTATCTCTTGAACAGATGCATATTTCAGGTTAGCTATAACGTTTGATAAGTAACTTGACCTGCAACTGTTTAAGAGCTAAACACAAGAAACCATGTCTAATTAAGGAAATTATCAGTTCAATTAGGGGTATAGTTAAGTAACTGAGAGCTCGGTTGGAATGAAAACCAGCAGCCACAGGGGGTCCCCAGGTCCGAGTTTGAGAACCCTACAGTATTGCTTTGCTGAAAACCCTTGCTGTAGGATTTTCTTCCAAGGGGCTCTAGCTCCCTCTTGTGTTTACTAGATAAACCAAGTTATTCTTTGTTGTGGTGTCAGCCAAACAATTATTTCTCTCCCAAATGGTGGCACAGTTTAAATATAACTTTTCCAAATGAAAATATTACATTTATTTATTCTCTATTCCAGGCGATTCAGTTGGATCATAGCATATACCTACAGACAGAACACACCTTTTCCTATTGTCTGAGGATTTGAGCCTCATTGGCGACACGAAAAATAAATAAACATAGCATATTGAAAAGTCGAGATGCTGAGATCATTAAACTTGATCTGGGCATAACAGTTTGAGATGTTTAACTCGACATTACCCAGCGCAATGTGTTCTTCCCTCCACTGCTGTATTTAGCACTTTTTAATTGAAACGTATTATGCTTGCCACGATTTTAATTAAACGTGGACAAAAATAAACGATCATGACCACTAGAGGTTATGGCATTGCTGCACCCAAACACTATGCCAAAAAAGAATGACATTTTGGGAGTCAGCATGGCCATGCAAATGTTTTTTCCTGGATAATTAATTGGCTAATGTCCCAAGAGCTGAATACAGTTATTTTCACACAAAACAAAATGCGTAACTTCTGTATTATTATTAAGTATTACTTATAAGTAATATCTCACAGTGTTTGTATTTTCCTGATGTTCTCTCTGAAGCTAAATCCCATTTAGTAATACTAGATCCTGCTGCGCGTAGCTGGTATGAACTGACCAAAGCCAGCGCTGTTTACAAGCGCCTTGCAGCCTCGAATCACGTGACGTGGAAAAGCAGGCATCCATCACACACCGACTAGGTAGAGGATTCCGCGGCGCTGGGAGAGGGGTTCAATTTTTCACTGAAGAAGTTTAAGAATCAATCAACATTATTTTTAAGAACAGATTAATAACATCAGACTCTGAGTTAGACTTGTGGACTGTGCAAACTGGATTTTTTTTTTTTTTTTAAAAAAGAGGAATCGGGGATTCTTAGTAGAATGTTTGATGAAATAGAGTGATCTTTTTTGATTGATTAGATTTATATTTTCGTATCTTCGACTCAGATTGAAGTCGCAACAGAGACTACACACTTGCGCCCAGTATTTACTGTGGTTTGCACGCACTGTTTTTTTTTTAGCTATGGTTAACAGATATCGGTGAGTTCGATTGCGTTGTTTGGCCTCGGCCCTGGTTGTCTGCGGACACGGACTGTGGATCACAGTTTGTCTGGGTAGAAGAAATCAAAACAATCTGACGATGTCGGCCCGGCGTTGTGCAGGAGCCTCGGGTTCGGGTGTTGGCTCGGCTCTACTAGGGCTAGAGGCAACTATGGGTGGCGAACCGACCAGAGAGCTCTTCGAGGCCTGCAGAAACGGAGACGTGGAGCGAGTGAAGAAGCTAATAAACCCAGAGAACGTGAACAGCAGGGACACTGCTGGCAGGAAATCTACGCCGCTGCATTTTGCTGCAGGTAAAACAACACAGGCCACCAATCACCCAAACACTAGCGACCAAAAGCAATGTTTTACATTAAACGAATTTCTGACTTGCGTAAATCACAGGTAACATGTTAAACGGTGCATAGACCAGATACTACGTAGAAAAGTAGACTTGTGTATTACTATAATGTCGACCAGAGATTTTGGTTTTGAGGTTGCAGGGATACTATGTACGTTTACATTGTGGTGAAAATAACAATTTTAAAACCATTTCTAATTTGGCAAAAATAGCGTACCATGTGCATGGTTGTGTTTCTCGATTGTGTGCATTGCGTGTATATGTTTAAACACAATTTTGTAATTGTAACTGTAATAATGGCTGATAACAGCTTTGTGCGCACTGCACTTGATTGGCTCACAATTGGAGTTATTTGTAGTACACTGCAGCGCATGGCCCTGCCATGTATCAAACTAAATAACGGCGAGAAGATTTCATCCAGGTCTATAACCTCCTACTGCTTTTATTCGCAACCGGGGCTATCTGCTCTGTGGGCTAGTAAACCGTTTGTGCAACACATTCAAGTCTAGGTCATTAATGCTTAACCACCAGTTGGCATTTATTTTAGCACTTAGTCACATTTGACTAGTAAAAAAAAAAATAGCATCTGCTAACCCCTCTTAAAGTTTGTTTTAACACTATGAATGTGAATTTGGAGTGTTAACATAGGATAATTTGCACACCAGAACATACAGTAGATGAACCTGGCAGACTTACCATCCTTAATAACACTCGTGAAAACTGGTGCTGCAATTAGGTTTATATTTCAATTGTACGTTTGCATGGAAGAGTAAGTTGCACCCTCCATTTCTTATTTTGTAGGTAAGGGATTGTGTAGCTGTGAGAAACACATGTGTCCATGTGCTTATAAATATACAGACTAGAATTTCAAAGAAAACAAAAAAAGCTAGAATGGAAGTGAAAATGTTCAGCCTCGTTAATTACATGTTGGTCATTTTTGGATGTTCCATTAGAGTTGAGTATTAAATAGCAAAGGTTTAATAATATCATAAGGTTCTAGCGCCTTTTTACTGTATATCACACTGTTTCAGGATTTGGCCGGAAGGATGTGGTTGATTATCTCCTTCAGAATGGTGCTAATGTCCACGCTCGCGATGACGGAGGCCTGATTTCTCTGCACAATGCCTGTTCCTTTGGTCACGCTGAAGTTGTCAACCTCCTGTTGCGGCACGGGGCCGACCCCAATTCAAGGGACAATTGGAACTACACACCCCTCCATGAGGCAGCCATCAAGGGCAAGATTGATGTGTGCATAGGTGAAGTATTAACTTAATAACTAATGCCTTGTTTCCGTCTGCCACTGGGGTTGGGCACTGATAAGATTTTCTTGGCCGATACCGATAGCCGATGGTTATCTACCCATATTGGCCAATACTGATAATAAATAGACAGTGCAGGTAAACCACTAGAACAAGATATATGGCCTCTATTTAAACTGTTTTAAAATTAAACATGTTAAACAATTAACTGATATCGTTTACTTGTTGCGTTTACTTCAGAAAATGAACACAAAGAATAACACAGTATTGTGTTCTTGACAGCAATGTATACATTTGTTTTGTAACATGTCACACAAAAATAACTTTGCATTTGTACTAGTAAAAACATTTCTGTAGAAAAAATATACAATGTGACATTAACTTTTGTAGCCACTTGCTGTCAAAAATTGTGTATTATAACTTCAACCAATACTGTACAGTAGAAAATAAAACAGCCTATGCAATGTCAACTACAGCAACATTAGTTAAATTCTTATTGTAAGCATACACTGATTAAAAATGCAGCACAACTTAAATTGTTCACTTAATCAAAAACATGTCATGAAAATATCCGGTTACAAAATTCAGTCAAACTTGAATTTGTTACTAAACAAGACAGAGCATCAATAAATTCCAGCTTCAAAATGCCGCCTAATACACCCGCAACCAATGCAGATTAAGATAAACAAACAGACCAAGACAAACAAAAATTACAAAAGGTAATTCCTACAATGTTTAGAGAGCCCACTGCTACTTGGAAGTTAGGGAGATTGTTATCGTTGCTGCTGTAGTCTTGGTTTTAAAAAAGTGCTTTTCAGCGAAACTGTTTACGTTCAAGGATCTGATCAAGTGAGCTACGGAGGAGGACCTGAGCTGGGGTGATGCCAAGCTGCCGAGAGAGAGAGAGAGACGGAGCAGAGACGGAGCAGAGGCAGTTTTGTAACTAACTGCCCATCAATGCTGTAGTTCAACAATAATTTGCTTGGTTAATACCATTTTCTTACGAGTAATACATTTCCCTATATTTATTACGGTTTTGTCAGCAGGAAACCAACTACAAAGCATTACTTAGGGTGAAAATAAGTCTGGTAACTGTATAGGGTACATGTACTCTAAACTACGAATAATAATAACAACTTAAACTATTAATGTTTAGGATTCAACCTGTTTTTTTTTTTTTTTTAAAGCATCAGAACAATAGTCTGTTTGCAGTTCATCACTGGATTAAATCTAGCATCAAGTGTGTTTTGCACACAACTCGCTATCCTATTGTTGTCTAAAGATATTAAATTGAAACACTGCTCTTTTTAGATGTATTTACTGCATTGTGATCGCACGTTACACAGCACTGGGGAAAATGAGTGTCGGTGTTCTTGAGTCAGTTTTAGTAAGCCTGCCTGACCAAACATTAACTTCTGTGCTGGAAGAATATTCAAGCATGAATATGGGTGTACATTATTGGCTAAAATAACAAAAACTACCGATATCCAATTGTGTGTTTTTTTTCCCCGTATGTCGGTGCCATGCTGATAGGCTACCGACTAGTTGAAAGCGATTTGAAATGAATCCAGTTTGATTCCATCAGCAGAAGAGAAAATTTGATCTTGCACAGTCACTGATGGCAAACGCAATCTAAAACAAAAATTAAATAAAATGAAGAATAAAAACGGCAAACCAGAGTACAGAACAACATATTGTATTATGTCTTAGTTTAACATAATCATTTTGTCATAGTCCAACCTCTTAATTGTGTATACATAGTGCATAATACAGTTTTGATTTTTTATTTTGTGCATTTCTGTATTTATATAGTGGATATTTCCAATGTTAATGTATGAGTAATCGGAGTGCTTCAGAATCCAGTATTTCATGGAATGTTTTCATTTCCTGTAGTCCTTCTGCAGCATGGGGCTGATCCAACAATTCGCAATACAGATGGAAAAACTTCCTTTGATTTGGCAGAGCCATCTGCTAAATCAGTCCTTACTGGTAGGTGCAATCTTAGCGGTCTAGGAAGTATATAAAATAATTACAATTATAATACAGAAATGATGAAAATAGAATAGGTACATTGTTGAAATATGTCTCTGACTTTTTCATCTTGAAATTTTTTTTTGGTTTGTTTTTAAGTAAAATTTAAAAAATGCCATGATGATTTATTAAAATTAAAAGCTTTTAAAAGCATTAAAAGCTTTATCTGTTCTTGGTTACTTTAAAGACACGGTCTTGTTAAAAAAAAAAAGTGAATGAATGAATGGCATAGCAATAATGAACTTCTAGCTGGTATTGTAGAAAAAAAGGAACTGGTTGAAGCCCATGTCAAGAAGTCAAGCTATGTGAAATCAAACAAATGGTCAGGAATGTAACTGATCCTGAAGAACTATTCAGAACAATATACGGTACTGAAGTAGTGGCAGCATGTCTTTATAGAAGGGATGAATGTTGCCTGGTCAACATAGTTAGAACCGCTGCCCTTTATCAATATAGAGGATAAAGGACTTTTATATTCCTACCTCTCATCTGAAGGACACAGAGGATCAACTGAATTTGCAAACCGTATAGTCACTTTCTTTGAATATTGGTTTGCAAGGAAACAGAATGAAAAATCCTGGCAGGTCTAAGGTTGTGCTGCGCATAACATTTTTAAAGCAGAAGTATTTGTTTATTTACAGGTGAATACAAGAAAGATGAGTTACTTGAAAGTGCAAGGTAAGTCACTGTTTTGAAATATTTATGTTCGTTTCAGGATTGTAATGAATATGAAAATAGGTGGGGCCATGATAGTTGAAAGGTCATATTGTCACATGATTTGAATAGGAGGTCTGTTCATTGCAAACACTTACACCCCTTTTCCACCTGCACACCCGAGCCGTGAGGGCTGTGGGCGGGGTTATTGCATTTTGTAAGCGCATTCAAATTTCAGATAGTTTGAAAAAGCAAGCATGAGAAGAAAAAAAAAAAAACACCAGCCTTACCTGTTTTGTCTTGCTTCTTCTGGAGCTGAGTTTCGTGTTCGGAAGATGACAAAATGAAAAATATATAGGAATATGTTAAATATTTAAAGCAGTCTTTTAAAACGGTACGTCTTTACTGTTGAAAGTTAAGTGTCTTCACATTTGACGCAGACATACACACTTGCTTTCTGCCTGCTGAACGCAGATTGGACGTTGCTGTGAACTCCCGGTTGTGATCTTCGTGTACACAGAGCACCAGCTAATTTATTTTTTAAGCAAAGTGAACTTGCGCACACTTAAATTTTATTTCTTGAAACTTTTTTACACAGTGCAGTTCACCCAAGTAGTCTTTTGAAAACAAAGATTTTCTTCAAAACTATGCACGGCTTAAAAAAAAAAAAAATTACTTCAGAGTGCCATTGAACATGTTTATTTCCTGCAAACTGTAGTAAACGAGAGGTTTATCAGTTTGTTTGATTTTTAGTCTCTATTTCTGAGCATTCTGATTTAACCCCCCCCCCCCCCCCCCCCCCTGTTTCGTGGACACTGTAGAGGTGTGTGCTGTGACCTTTCAACTCCGTTTTATTTATTTATTTTTAATGTGGCAGTGCTGCAGCAGGCTACTCAAACAACTATTCACAAACGTCTTGTTCTTATAATTGAAGATAAAATAAATATGGTTTCATTTTGAACACTGTAATAACGACAGTTATTTTAAACTAAAAGCAATTGACAATTTTATGTTTTTGTTGTGTGTATATATAACATTAAAACACTAACAGGTAATTTTAAAAAACCTTGACATATTGTAGATTGCATTTCAAAACGACACATAATCTGTAGCTCTGGTTGAAATGTGGTAAAATCAACCAATCCACACCGATTTTTTAAAATTTTGTGCATACCAGCACCTTTATCAAACCACTTTAAACGCTGCATAATGCATCATCAACTTGCAACTCAGCATTCATTATGCGTGATGTCTCTCGGCTCGGCTCACCTTTCCCTAGTGTAAAAGCAACTGAAACTACCCGAGCCATGCCAGGCTGGCTCAACCCGTCACCTGCTCAGCTTAGGTGTGCAGTTGGAAAAGGGGTATTGGGATTCTTCGGATGAGCCTAAAGCAGTTCAAAACCGGGTAAAGGCAGAGAAAAATGATAACCCAATATTGTTCAGAATTATTGCAAATCCAGTAAGGGAAGATAAAAAAGCAATTAGAATTACATTTGAATTTACATAACTTTTTTAAAAATCTATTTGGCCCATACTGACCCAACTGTAAAAGTATGGTCTGGAGGGCTGTTCAATTTTTCATAACATTCATATAGGCTAAATTATGTGTTGTGTTTTTAATAGAATTGGAAAATATGACTCGCGTTAAAGTTTAGATATTTACTGTATCTCAAGTTCAGCATGTTAAATGCTAAACCCTTGTACACCTATCTGTGTTCAATAATATTGGGGATGTCTCTGCTGTAACACACATTTTTCTTGTAGAGCTGGAAATGAAGAAAAAATGATGGCTCTTCTTACACCATTAAATGTGAACTGCCATGCTAGTGATGGAAGAAAGGTATTCATTTTTAGTTTCGTAAGAGGTCCCAAGGCTCCTATTTGCATTTTATCTCCACACTCAGACACACATATCCTTTTTTCCTCTATCATAGAATTGGTACTTGAATTTGTATCCACTTAGCCCGACCAGCTGTGCTAGCATGGTACATTATGGCTTTGGCTGCATATTTGCTCTTTTTTTTTTTGATGCATTAAGATAATGAAGTGATAGCATTTTACAATCATTTTGTTTAATTAAATTGATTAGTCTGCTAAACAAGCTATAAATATCAAGAAGTACTGCAAGTCCTTTATCTATATGTAGATTGATTTTTCAAAACAAACACGTCACTTGTTTTACTGTGTTTCAGTCGACCCCGTTACATCTGGCTGCAGGATATAACAGGGTTAAAATTGTACAGCTGTTGCTGCAACATGGAGCTGATGTGCAAGCCAAGGATAAAGGGTAAGAACTTTTCCCACAGCCCTTTCCTTGCTTGGAAGTACTGCATACTCTGTACTTAATTTGTATTGTTGTATTGCAGGGATTTAGTGCCTCTTCACAATGCCTGTTCGTATGGACATTATGAAGTGACTGAACTCTTAGTAAAGGTCTGTATTTCTGTAATTCCTTTTTTTTTGTTTTCAATGGAATTTTTTATCAGTTCTGTTTGAAGCAAATATTCAAATCCACACAATTAGATCCTTCTCTGATTCATTCCGGTTACAGAATATTGTGTTCAGTTCTGGTCACCTTGCTACAAAAAGGATATTGCTGCTCTAGAAAGAGCTCAAAGAAGAGCGACCAGAATTCATCTGGGTTTAAAAGGCATGTAATATGCAGACAGGCTAAAAGAATTGAATCTAGTCAGTCTTGAACAAGGAAGACTACACAGCGATCTGATTCAATTCTAAAAGATATTGACAATGTCGACCCGAAGGACTTTTTCGACCTGAATAAAGAAACACCAGGGGTCACAAATGGAGATTAGACAAAGGGGCATTCAGGAGGCACATTTTTACACAGAGACTTATGCGAATCTGGAACCAACTCGCCAGTAATGTTGTTGAAGCTGACACCCTGGGATCCTTCAAGAAGCTGCTTGATGAGATTCTGGGATAAATAAGCTACTAACAACCAAACAAGCAAGATGGGCCGAATGGCCTCTCGTTTATGACCTTTCTTATGTTATGTACTTGAAACAGTAATTGTAGTTCTGGAAAAAAATATTTTGATAAAATGCAACTTCATTTTTAGAGAATTGAAGATTTATAAATCTTAGGGGAAAAATGAGTGTCAGCATGTATGCAGATTTATTTGGACTCAGCAGCTTGCTGTGTGATCTTTATTTGTAGATCCAAAAAGTTAGCCCAGCAGGTGTCGCTGTTCGATAATAGTATGTGCTTCTGTCAGTTAAGATGATTGTACAATTCAGGGTATTGGTTTGTCTCAAGGCAGTGTTTATAATGTTGGTCTTTTCTGTTAATGTCATTTCAGCATGGTGCTTGTGTAAATGCAGTTGATCTTTGGCAGTTCACATCACTGCATGAGGCAGCCTCCAAGAATAGGGTAGAAGTGTGCTCCCTGTTGCTAAGTTATGGTGCAGATCCAACTCTCTTAAACTGCCACAACAAGAGTGCCCTTGATTTGGCACCTACACCCCAGTTAAAGGAACGCTTGGCATGTAAGTTGTTTTTTTTTATTTTTATAAATGATTCATTATTTTCTTGTTACTCAAGTCACCCTCAGTTTATGATACAATCAATAGTGGGGCCAGGACTTTTAATTCTAGCGTATTAAATGAATAAACAGTAAGGAGAGTCTACTGTAAGACCAACTAACTTTGAGGGCTGCAAATCAAAAGCATACAGCCCAGTTAGGCTTTGTTTTAATAACCTGTTATTCCCAATAAATGTGAAAATCCAATGTGACCTTTTATATCCACCATATGCATATTGTTCTGGTTTTAATTTGGTTCCTAAAACAGTATACTGTGAAATGAAAACCCACTGTCTATATCAGAGTTACATTGTAAACAGCACTGAGTGCACTGTATTTCAATATTTTTATATTGTTATGCTCAATGATTAATATTAATATTACTGAAACCAAAATGAAAGCAGAATTTTAATGTGACTAAATGCTGAATCTTTAATTTATATTATTTTTCCTAGATGAGTTCAAAGGTCACACATTATTGCAGGCATCAAGGGAAACAGATGTTGCGCGTATCAAGAAACACACTACCTTGGATATAGTAAATTTCAAACACCCTCAGACGCACGAAACAGCACTGGTAAGAACCAATATTTTAAAGTCCTTAACCTTTTATTTTTAAGTAAATATAACTTATTGTAAGCATTTATGGATACAAATTTAAAGTGAGTATCTCCTGAAAAAGCTCTCATAATTTTGCAGTGTTTCCATGGTTTTACTACACATTTAGTTTGACATAGCTCTGGAATTTACCATGCTGTCAGTATGTTTTATTACACTTTGCTATGCTTTTGCTGTGGGAGACTTCTTTATGTGAAGAGTCAAAGTCAGCTCTGCTGTGTGTTGGAAGCTCAGCTTGACTTATTTAGCATGGAATGTTTTTCTCTTTTCAATACAGCACTGTGCAGCCACTTCTCCCTATCCCAAGAGAAAGCAGGTGTGTGAGTTGCTGCTGAGGAAAGGAGCCAATGTGAATGAGAAGACAAAAGAGTGAGTGCAGTTCAACAGATATGAAAATAATGTACTTGTTTATAATCCATCCACTTTTATGAGAGCCATGTGTTTATCTAAGCATTTTAATAATGTTTTTTTTAATTATTTTTAGTTTCTTAACACCACTTCATATGGCATCTGAAAAATCTCATAATGATGTTGTAGAGCTACTTATAAAACATGAAGCAAAAGTAAGTACAGTGCTTTATTTATTTATTTAGCAGTGCAAAATAGTATTTTATAAAAAGAAACCTGCAACACTACAATATTCTTTCCTTAACTTAGTACAACTGAACATATCACACCAACTGTTGGAGGACTAGACTGGTGCTACAGGTGATTTAAATACATACCAGTGATCTTTCACTTTTTGCAAATATTGTAAACTGACCTCTGACAATTACCTTTAGCATGTTATTGACCGTGCCAAATTCACAAAAGCAAAATCTAAAAACAAACTTTAAACATTGTCAAAACATCGCAAGCACAGGTTTGCACGCTGATAGTTTGGTCACTGTTATTTTGGCAGGTCAATGCCTTGGATCACCTTGGACAGACTGCTCTGCATAGGGCCGCCCACTGTGGCCATCTCCAGACCATCCGCTTGCTACTCAGTGCAGGCTGTGATCCCTTAATAGTGTCCCTGCAAGGCTTTTCAGCTTCCCAAATGGGCAATGAAAATGTGCAGCAAGTACTGCAAGGTATGTACACAAAATAGTTACTAATCCCTGCTGGGAATGAATTTCTGTGGAACTTTCTTATCCAATTAAAGTAGATTGGGACATTCTTTACCTCAACTTCACCTTTATCACTGAATTCTAGGTCAACAGTCAAGTCCCACTTTAAATTCAAAATTAGCCTGGTTCCATCAGGACTTCAAGATCCGATTTTGAATTCTTGTTGTTTTTCACTGCAGACCTGTATACAGATATTGGGCTCCAGGTACAGGTCACGCTAAGGCAAAGATATAGTGTTATGTTGCCTTTATACTGAAGACACTGAAACTATTTAGTTAGCTATCCTATCCTAGTCCTTGTAGGATATTAAAAACTTAAGAAAATAGCCCTCATTCAAAAGGTACTTTTTTTTTCATCTAACAGAAGGAGTGCTAATTGGAAACTCTGACAGCGATCGGCAGTTGCTTGAAGCTGCAAAATCTGGAGATTCAGAAGTCGTTAAGGTAATTTTATTCA
The DNA here is from genome assembly GCF_017654505.1 of Polyodon spathula. NCBI lineage: Eukaryota > Metazoa > Chordata > Actinopteri > Acipenseriformes > Polyodontidae > Polyodon > Polyodon spathula. The sequence goes on along the minus strand of NC_054546.1, from coordinate 12,686,827 downwards.
CTGGGCAGGATCTGTATCTAACAGCTACCACCACTTTGCAGATTTTCTTACGACGTTAACTCTTTGTGCAACATGACCTTTGGCTATATGCAAAAATTAGATAATGGGTTAAGAATCAAAAGGCATAGACCTAATTTAAAAACATGTTGTGACATTGAGCTTTCACTTTGCACACAAAATGTCATAGCTGTGCGATGAAAACCTTAAAGGCACCATAGAACAGTCAACTGCAAGAGTTTAGTTTCGCTCCTATAAGCTGTGTGTAGGCTTGAACTGTGACCAGACCTACTTGTTTTTTTCCAGTTTAGTTTCCATGTTATATTCACATGTTAAGTCCCAAATTGGGTTTTTGGTTTCACTGTCACTATGCGGGGATTCTATACTTTAAAACAGGCCATTATACCCCTATGGGGAGAGCTGTTATTTTCACATCTTGTATCGGCAGGGGCTGTGAGATTAACATTTATTATCTCTCTCTCTAAGTTAGATGGCCCCAGTTTGGGGATACTGATTGAACTCTTAGCTGCACGACCAGAGGATTTTCCTGTAGGATTCTGGGAAGGAGAAGCAACTCACTTCTCACATAAAGCAAGGACTCTTTAGGGGCTACATTTACACAAACTGAAAACGTGCAAGGCATGGCAATATACAATAAAAGTGCATAGTTAACCAGGAAATTGAGAGCTTACAGGGCACCTTTGTTCTTCCAGAAACTTTGCACCCTCCAGAATGTTAACTGCAGAGACGTAGAGGGACGGCTTTCCACACCTCTCCACTTCGCTGCGGGCTACAACAGAGTTGCCGTGGTAGAGTACTTACTGCAGCATGGTGCAGACGTGCACGCAAAAGATAAGGGGTAAGGACATGTTTCTTGCCAGTAGCTGGAAAGCATCAGTCATTATTGCAAGACGGTATTGTTTGACATACTAAGACTGGTAGTTTTTAAATATGTTACTGCCAATGGACATACAGTAATCCTACTAATAAGTAACTACTTGTCACTTGAAAGGCTGTTTTAAGCAATATTGACTATATAATTCCCCTTTTAAACTGCTCTTGAGTAAAACAACTTTGAGTGATTGTTTAAAACAGCTTTGACTTTAAAATTCTAACATTTTGGCATGGGAAAATGTCATTTCATATTTTTGTATTCTCCATCCTTTGCAGTGGTCTGGTTCCGTTGCACAATGCGTGCTCCTATGGGCACTATGAAGTAGCAGAGCTGCTGGTGACACACGGGGCTGTAGTGAACGTGGCTGATTTGTGGAGGTTCACCCCTCTGCATGAGGCTGCAGCGAAAGGAAAATATGAGATCTGCAAGCTGTTGCTTCAGGTACTTCTTTTTTTGGCAATCCAGAGTCAACATTTAATCTAATATTGGGATCTCACAGAATATAAATCACTCGCTGCATATTCATTACAATGAAAGAAAAATAATGTGACATTGTACATTTAAAATTGGTGACTGTGAAGAGACTTGATTTAATCAAGAAACAAAAGGATATTCCCATACCTCTGCTGACCTTCCATTATTGTAATTTTAACCTGCATAGATGAAAACGCATCCGTTGTATGTAATGTCTACAATAATGTGCCTGGGGCTTCCCTTAGGCATAATCCTTGTTGGCAATTGGCAAATACATCACATTGCAAAACCTTCTGCATTTGGTTTTATTCAGATACAAATTTACATGATGGGTACTTTTAATGGTCAACTGTTTTGGCTACTCTGTTCAACTGCTGTAAAATAAATACAGTGATGTGCTGCTGCTGTTGCTTGATTTACTTTGCTTCTGTTCACAGCATGGGGCTGACCCCACCAAAAAGAACAGAGATGGGAACACCCCCCTGGACTTGGTGAAGGATGGGGATACAGACATCCAGGACCTTCTTAGAGGTGATGTCGCTTTATTGGATGCTGCCAAGAAGGGCTGTTTAGCCAGGGTTAAGAAGCTCTGTAGCCCTGAAAATATCAATTGCAAAGATACGCAAGGCAGGCACTCAACACCACTGCATTTGGCAGGTCAGTGCTCTGAAAAGTCACTGTCTTTATTCTATCCTTTTTTTTTGCAAATGGCCTAGAATAACATTGTGTTTTTATACAAAACCCTAGGATTAGATTTTACTTATGATGCTGCTATACTTCTAGTGGATTTAAAAAAAAAAAAAGTATGAAATAACAAACATTAATTGACTTGGATTATGTAATGCAAACACGGCATACAATTAAAAAAAAAAAGTAGATTTGTTTTATGTTACTTTTTTTGTATGTCGCTATAAGAATAGTGGCACCACAATTATAAATGATCCAGCATTTTGCCTTTGTTTGAAATGCTTTTAGTGGAAAGGTACTACTGTATTTTTATAGCGTTCATAAAGTGTTACAGCTAATTCAATTAATAGTTAAGTTAGAAAGTGTTCACAACTCATTTAAAGCAGGGAGGCACAATTACGGTCCTCAAGGTCCAGAGCCCTCCTGGCCTTTGATCCACCTGTACCTTAAATTACTTGATCTTGCTTGTGTACCATAGTATGGTTGTACGATTCGTTGGCACACTCACTATATAATTCACTGATATAATACTGATGGAATAATGCACAGCAGTCGGGTTAGTCCCTCTCCCTTATCTTCCACTTTGTGTGCTCTCCGTTTACTAGCTGGGTATAACAATCTAGAAGTGGCTGAGTACCTGCTGCAGCACGGAGCTGAAGTCAACTCTCAGGACAAGGGAGGCCTCATCCCATTGCATAACGCAGCTTCTTATGGGGTAAGTAACAATCTTACTAAAGCAAACCTGACATGAAAGCCTTTTGCGAGACATGAGTGAAGCGAATGCTATCTGCCATTTTCAATTTGTGCATTGTAGTGGCATTTAAGAAAATCCGTTGTGCTTTTGCTAGTTAGTATGTTCTAATTCTGCATAGCTATACAGGAAAAAACTGTGATTAGGACCAGTTGACCTACCCTACCCAGCTTATTTACACATTATTAAAATCTTTTGACATGCATTAAATAATAATAATAATAATAAAAAAAGATGTCCATGCAGTCACATGGTTTATGATACAAAACAACCTTATTAAAAATGTTTAATGCATGGCCTCATGTTATCGTTCTTATAATTCCACTGTTAGTTCGAAATCTTAGACATAGTACAATATGGGATTCTACATTGAAACAAGTAATTTAACCGTTTCTCCATTCATTTATTTTCATGGCAAACCTGTCAGGAGGCGGCCAGCATTTTGATTTCTGAGTCAGTGCTTACAGTCAATCATGAACCACTTTGTTCCTTCAGCGTCCGTATAATAAAGCTTAACTGTAGTTCCAAGGGGGGAAGGGTTAAAGGCACAAGCGATTGCATACATGTGTTTCATTTGCAGCATGTGGATATGGCAGCTTTGCTGATCAAGTACAACGCATGTGTGAATGCCACAGATACATGGGCCTTCACCCCCCTACACGAGGCAGCCCAGAAAGGCAAGACCCAGCTGTGTGCCCTCCTGTTAGCACACGGGGCCGATGCGTCTCTGACAAACCAGGAGGGGCAGTCACCGCTGGACCTTGTGACGGTATTAGTGACGTCTCAGTGCTGTCATACCGAGCTCGGCACAATGCTTCAGGGAAATGCAGGATTGATAATTAACGTCACCCAAGCGTTGCCAAAAATAGTGTGTTGGTAAATTACATTTCTTGCATTGGTTTATGTTCCTCAAAGCATGTAAACAAATAAAGAAGATTCACAGCCTGGGTCAGAGTATTTTTATAAAAATAAAAAAGTCATAAATTGAAGGAATTGGCAGCAAATTTTGATCCCATGAGGATTAAGAATCCATAGTAATATTAGATAGGAAAATCAAGCATTTCTTTAGCTAATGTTGTAGCATTCTAATGCTACAGCCTTTAGTTTAAAAATCACATTAAAAAGGCAGAAGAGTCAGCAGTTTGACTGAGTTGTTTGGTTTCTGTAGTAAAACATTTTGATAGTTAGGTGGTGTTTCACACCTTGTTGTAAACCTTTAAGAAGTTCAAATGACAATACAGAAAACAACTGTATTGACAGCCGTGACTTGGGGAAACAGGCTTGGCTCCATGCATCCCATTGGCTATGTCATTTGTTGGAAACTCGAACTACATTCTGCTCCAATAGTTCTTATAGATAACATTTGTTTTAAGTTACTGCACTTCAGAAGCCTTCATTGTTACGTTTTTTTCCTTCGTATCTTGTCTTCAGACGGACGATGCCAGAGCTTTGCTAACAGCAGCCATGCCTCCTTCAGCCCTGCCGCCCTGCTACAAGCCCCAGGTTATCAGTGTGGCTGCAACATCGGCTGCGCCCGTCTCTGCCCTCTCCTCTATGCAGTCCAACCCTGCCACCCTGTCTGCAGCCAGCAGCCTGGATAACCTGTCCGTGGGCTTCCCCGAGCTACCTATCCTGATAGGGGGCAGTGGGACCGGGGGCGCTGTGAGGACAGACAAGAAAGAGCAGGGTAAGGAGATCATGGAACAGCGCCTTACTGGTTTTACCCACAGGCTGTTGCTCACAACACCCAGTAGTGTACAATTGATTTTGGGTACTACCCAGTAAATCAACTATATGTGCATAAAAAGGTCTCCAGTAGGTTTAATATGTGCAGAAAAGATTAATTGGTGCACCTCGGTTTATTTTCAACTGTCATTTTGTATTACAATAATGTGTTATTTTACTAACCCAGCTTTCAAACCTGTTCAACCAGAATACATTAAAAAGTAGCTTGTCTTCAGTGGGTGTAAGAGTGTTTTGTTATACAACCTTAGGCCACCAATACAGCCTTGCAACGTTATAAATTTGCCACTCCGTGCATTATAGTTGTGATTGATTCATATTTTACTATTTTAAACTTGGATATATAGTTTGGATTTATGACAAATGTAACCTGCATTTGTTTTCAGTGGACCATATGTTATATTTTATAGTAGTAATTTGTTTTTATAAGGCATTGACTGTTAACTTTAATCTAAATCTTTCTCATTTCCAGTTCCTGGGATGGAAATAGACATGAACATCAAACAATTTTTGAAGAACCTTGCTCTTGAGCATCTGTTAGAAATCTTTGAAAGAGAGCAGGTAAACACAAAGCTGCATATCTTGATTTCATTTTAAAGCCAGAGCCACACTTGGGAAATATGAACTGTCTGATTGTCTGCTGATGTATGGACAATATGATTGCTAATCACTTAGTACAAAGTCGCTATAGTGTAGGTTTTAAAGGCTTTAGAATTCAGTCTGGTAATAGATCATTATACAACACTTTGAATTGGTATGATGTAAGTAGAATGGCTGATTACATTTTCAAGCAGCAGCCGAGCAGACATTTTTTTTGTGAGAGCACTTGTAAGGAATTCTGCATTTCAATAGCCTGATCTTGTAATTTGCCAAGACAGACTGTAGTCTTATCTCATCGTGATTTAGAAAAATGTGAATAATTAATGTGTTCTCCATTCAAATTGAAATTAAGCTTTAGGCTTTATAGTTAAGTAGGTACTACAGTATAACATTTTCAACGCTTAAGCCCAAAAGCATTTATCACAGAAGAATGTTTTGGTTACATGTGGAAGTTATGTGTTTTTTATATAGATGCTACACATGTAACCAAGTTATCTTATTTATTAATATGTGTTTGTATTAATGTATATATTGATTAAGCTGAAAGCTTGGTTAAGAAATAGATCTTGGATTTGCAGATCACTCTGGATGTATTGGTTGAAATGGGCCACCAAGAATTGAAAGAAATTGGAATCAATGCTTATGGACATCGGCATAAAATCATCAAAGGAGTTGAAAGGCTAATAGCTGTACAACAAGGTACAATAGTCACAAATGCTGGTTCAAATACTTAAGGGCCAAAAAGGTTCTCTCTTAAAAAAAAACTTGTGGACTAGGTCTTAAATATGAGTAAAAAAAAAGAAAAACGTTTTGAGACTATTAACATGTTACTATTGTATAAAAAGTAAAATAAAATCTATTAACCCTTTGCAGTCCATGTATTCCGCGCATGTCAGGCGCGTCGGGTCCAATTTATTTTCACACACGCTGTTTTAAATATTTTTTTTTGAGTAAAACAGGTTTAAAAGGCATTGAATCACAAAAGGACACTCAGTATTATCTCCAGCCAAGCCCTAGCCCTCGTTCGCTGTATTTGACATACCTCTTTATAGACGTGCATACTGATAAATCCTCTCCTGATCACTCGTTTTATCACCAAACTCCTCAATAATGCGATCCAAGTCATTATTTTATTACTATAACATCAAACAAAAGCTCTGTAAATGTCTGTGATATTCTTTGAGCCTGAATGCAGAAGCAGCTATTTCCTTTATGTCTGTGTTATCTCTGTAGTGCATGGGGCTATGAGATACGCCCTTTATTTATTTATTTATTTATTTATTTATTATTTATTTTTCTGTTTCATTCGGCCATTGAAAGGTTTTCTCTGCTTTTTCCGGAGAAAAACATCTTTTTGATGTCGGACAAGAAAGGCAAAATTGTAATGTTGGTCCTGGTCCGACATAGGACAGCAAAGGGTTAATATAAATTATACACTATATAGCATGTTCCAGTTGATAACTGTCTATACGTACAATACAATATAAAGTGATGTTTGTTTTTAAATACTTGTTCTAGGTTTGAACCCATATCTAACGCTGAACACTGCAAACAGTGGGACAATCCTTATAGACCTTGCACCTGATGACAAAGAGTTCCAGTCTGTGGAAGAGGAGGTTGGTCATTGAGAGTTGTGGTCAGATTAATAGATTTTCATTTAATTTAATCCAAGGTCAAAGTTTCTGTATGGCAGAGATCACAAGTCCTGTGCATTTATGGTTGTGGGTCGGGGGGTGGGAGGCTCAAGCCTGCATAAAACATTAATTTAAATATTTGCAGCATTTACACAAATGTGTATGCATTCATTAATATTTGAATACATTTTTTATTTAAGGTTTTTATACCTGTATCCCCCAGAATAAGAAGTGAAGCTATGTAAAAGAATCTGTTATGCTAGCACAAAATGAAGTTCGTTCTCTTGCGTAGGGTAAATCAGAGGTTTATTCTTTCAACAGTTGCAGAGCACAATCCGAGAACACAGAGACGGGGGCCACGCGGGTGGAGTTTTCAACAGATACAACATCATAAAGGTAAATGAAATAATCCCTGAAAATTCTTATATTGCCTCCTGAAATCCCTAAGACTTGTTTCAGAAAGTTTTGTTGTAAGAAATGGATCACAAGAAGTACTGCCTTGAAACTTGATTTAATGTTCTTTAAGCTCCTGCTTTTAACCCTTTGTGGTCCAATGTTGGAACCTGCCCGCGTCATCAAAAAGTTGTAAAGCACAGGTCTCTCTCTAGTCGTTTTTTCCTCCGGAAAAAGCAGAGAAAGCCTTTCAATGGGCGAATGAAGCCAAAAAAAAGGGCGTATCTCATATCCCCATGCACTACAGAGATAAAACCTACATAAACAAAGGAGGTAGCTGCTTCTGCATCCAGCGCTCAAAGAATATCACAGACATTTGCAGAGCTTTTTGAGATGTTATAGTAATACAGTAATGACTTGGATCGCATTATTCAGGCATTGGTGATAAAACGAGTGATCAGGAAAGGATTTATCGGAATGCACGTCTATAGAGGTATGTGAAAAATACAGCGTACAAGGGGTGGAGCTTGGCTGGAGAGACAGTAGTAAGTGACCTTTTGCGATTCAGTGCCTTTTAAACCTGTTTTACTCTGAAAAAAATATTTTAAACAGCGCGTGTAAAATAAAAAGCGCGTGTGAAAATAAGTTGGACCCGATGCGCCTGACAAGCGCTGAATAAATGGACTGCAAAGGGTTAACAGGGTGTCCGTGGGTCCTTTAAGTCTTAAATTCATTTTCCTAAATGTTGGGTCTTATGTCTTAAATACAGTTTTCAAAGGTCTTAAAAAATTGACGACCGGGAGATATGCTATTTTTGATACGTTGTGTTTGGCTATGCATGTATGTATAGAGGGTGATTGGATGGAACAGATGGAACACACAAGTAGAACACTGTACGTGTTCTATCTCTGGGCAATTTTTTTAGTAGCTGGCAGAGTGGGAGCAGTGTTTGGCGCACACAGACCTCTCTCTGCTTCTGCTCTCTCAGTGCCTCACAGCAACGTTTTTCTGTGTGTGTTTTGTTTACCATCTTTTGGTTTGTGTAGCTAACATGTGGAAGTGCAGATTTAACAATAAATGGTTGGAGAACAGCAATTATGATTGTCTGAAGCCAGTTGAGGGAAATCCGTCCGAAGCCTACTGCATACTTTGCAAGAAAATTTTTAAACTTGGCACAATGGGAATAAAAGCTGTGGACTCGCATATGCAGTGTGAGAGACACAGACGCTTTGTTAAATGCCGCAGTCACATGCACGGCACTCAGTATTGTTCCACCGTCTCTGCTCCGCCTCCGGTATAGCAGACAGGCCCAGCAATTGCGGCTGGCAGTAGTACTAGAGTACCATCAGCATTACCAACAACGTTGTCAGCAACAGCAACCGATCTCCGGTCAACATTTGGCTGTACACCCACACTGAAAGCGGAGGAGTTGTGGACTTTGAAGACAGTGGTGAGTCACTAGTCTTACAATGGCAATGAGGGAATTGATGAGCTATTCAAAATAATGTTTCCTGACTCGGAAATAGCCAGGACCTTTGCATGCAAGAAGGACAAGACTGCCTACATGACTCTATTTATATTGGTCCGGTACATCAAGAAGGAGCTCATCTCCGATGTAAACAAAGACAGCACATTTGTTTTGATGTTTGACGAGAGTCTAAACAAAACTACAAAAACAAGACAGCTGGACGTGCATGTACGCTTTTGGGTGGATGATCATTTTCAGTCCAGGTACCTGGGGTCGCAGTTCATGGGGCATGTGACAGCTGTGGATTTACTGCAAGATTTCAAACTAAGTCAACTTCTCAAAATATTGTTTAACTGTTATGTTATTGATTGCAAATTTTATGGAATTCTAGCTGTCACATTGTTTTGCTTATGTTATGTTTGTTTATGGCAAGGTATCATGATCTATTCAAACAGTAACAGTAGCATACAGGGAACACTAACAAAGATGCCATCATGTTATTCAAAATCTTTTGTTGCCAACTGAAGAAAAAAAGAGGAAAACTCTGCTGGAGGTGTCTGAAAGTTTAGAAAGAGATTCAGCCAAGTTTGCTGAGCAAGCAGAGGGCAAGTCAGGCAGCTTGATGGCACAGCTCATCACCAAATCCAACACGTTAAGGAGGAGATATAAGGACAAAATAAATGATGTAAAACAAGTTGAAGCAGAAATCAAGAGAAGGGTCACAGAATCGAGACACATGCCATGAGGTAGGTAGGTGCGTGCATGCGTGCGCGCCCGTCCGCCCACACACAGATGTCTGCTTCCTCCGTATTCCAAGGACCTGTTTGTCTGTCTCACTCTCCTCCTCTCTCTCTCTCCTACCCATCCTCCCTCTGAAGTTCACCTCTAGCCTGTACTGTACTGTTCTGGTTTTATTCGGTTTTAGTTCCAGGTGAATGTAAGTGACATGAATTTTTATGAGTGGGAAATAGCAATAAAAAAGGCAACATGCATGTTGAAATCAATTTTCAGTCTCCTTTTGGTCTAATTGAAACGTGTGAAAGGTATGGAGGTCTTCAACAAATCAAATGTAAATAAACAGATATGAACAAAATATACATTAACTTAAGTAATTGGCGTCCTTGAAGCTTCTTGCTGTACATTGACAGTATGTACTCTTATCTCAGTGTACCAAAATTATATTTGGTTGGAATACAGCTTTTTTTCACTATTTTGTTTAAATTGGTCTTAAATTCCATTCCAAGTGGCATTTAAGAAGTTTTAAGTCTTAAATTTAACTTCATGAAACCTGCAGATAGCCTGGTTAAACACTGGAAATGTGAAAAGTAAAAACCGTGCCTGCTTTCTGTAATTCCAGATACAAAAAGTTTACAATAAAAAGCTATGGGAAAGGTATACTCACCGCAGGAAGGAAGTTTCTGAGGAAAATCCTATTCATTCTAATGAAAGGATGCTGTTCCATGGTAAGTGCAAGATCTGGACTATAATACTTTAATGTGTTCCAGCAGTGTTAGTGTCAGAACTTGGCCTTGACATACAAAATGCATTTCGTGATGCCAGCTGGTTTCACAGACCCTGAATAGCACTAACTTTGAACTGCCTAACCTACATAAGTGTAAACTAATGCCAAAGCATGCAACTTGGGTCTGTTGTATATATCATTAGCACTGATTTTAACAATTTTTTATATTTTTTTGCCTGCAGGTTCTCCATTTGTGAACGCAATTATCCATAAGGGTTTTGATGAAAGGCATGCATACATTGGAGGGATGTTTGGAGCTGGAATATATTTTGCAGAAAACTCATCCAAAAGCAATCAGTATGTGTATGGAATTGGGGGAGGCACTGGGTGCCCAGTACACAAGGATAGGTCTTGCTATATTTGCCAGAGGTAAGAAGTACCTTATACTGAGTAAGATGATTTATTTGTGTTAGATTTTTAACTTTACCCTCCCCGAGGGCTTTTGTAAATCCACAACTAAACTTTCAAACACATCATATCTCAAACGTACAGATGCAGGTTACATAAACTCCTTGGGCATAACACTTTCTTGGCTACAAATGAGACATTAGCACGTTTTGCATCATATGATGCAGCTAGGAGAGGTTTGTCAAGAAGTTTTCGAAACTAATAATATTTTGATTAGCATATTTTCAAATTAAGAACATTGTTCTACTTGTTGTGCTCCCTTTTCAGGCATTTGCTGTTCTGTCGTGTAACCCTGGGAAAGTCATTCCTGCAGTTCAGCGCAATGAAAATGGCTCACTCCCCGCCAGGGCACCACTCAGTTACTGGCAGGCCCAGTGTCAATGGACTGGCTTTGGCAGAGTATGTAATTTACAGAGGAGAGCAGGTATGTGTTGCTTTGGTCTTGTCATATTGAAATAACGTGGCTAAATCTGTCTATACATACATGATATTGAATAGTTTCAGAGTAACCTTGCAGGGTATCAAAATGGAACTGCTAGGGCCCTGTTAACTGTGTGTTATGTTTTACTTTTTTAGGCTTATCCAGAATATATAATAACCTATCAAATTATAAAGCCAGAGCCAGCAGCTGAAGGATAAAGAAAGATAAAGACTACAAGGATCTCTACGTGGCAACTGAACTGACCCAAACCATTCTTGTTTTAGTTTTTACAAATGTCAAGTATGCAACCCTGGTTGAAGACTTAAGAGTGTGACAAGCATAAACAGCCAATGCCTTGCATGAGAAATCTTTATACAGTGTATAAATAACTTTGTTTTTTCTTCTCAAATGCTTGTTTTGAGTTTCAGCACTTTAATAACTGACACCATTCCTTTAACAATAAAAAACAAACAAAAAATGTTTGCATTTTCCTGGACTAAAGGGGATTTGCCCAGGGACAATTTGAACCTTTGGTATGAGTGAACTGTACAGTTTCTATGGTGACCCAGTAATAATGATGGAACTCTATTGATTCCAGTACCCAGTCATGCACCCAGCACAGCATAATGGTGTACTATTTTTTGTTTGTTTGTGTTTGTTTGTTTGTTTGTTTGTAAAATGGTTGTAAAATAAGAGTTTTGTAATAGCATGGTCATTTATTTACACTGCTTTTTTTATTTTGTTTTTTTAAATAATGTTCTGTGTCAGAAATGACCAACTTATGAAGCTTTTCAAGGTTTCAGAAAGTTTTATCTTCATCTGCTTGAAATAAGGTAGATTTGCTTTCATACTTACATATACAACCAGTACTAAACTATTTCAGCCTGTATGCCTATTGGACAGGCTTCACTAGAGTGTTCATACATGTACTTCACCTTTTTCAGCCATGGCTTTGACAACTGGTTACTGAGAACATAAACCCCAAATGACACTTAAACCATCACCCACTTTGTTAATATAAAAATACTTCCAATGCAATTGGTTCCAATAACATTTAAACTTTTTTTTTTTTTTTTTTTTAAAACCTGTCCTTTTTATGACTACTGCAATAGGCCTGTTTGAGGGCTCAAATAATGGTATTGATATTTTCTTGTCATCTGAGTAAGATGCTTCGATTCATTTTCATATTACCTGCTCAGACCCTGGTTGCTAGAATTTGCCATTTCTCTGAGTTTCCCTATTTTGATAACTAATGCACAAGACTACCCTGTTCTGGTAACTAACACACAAGACTGTCCTGTTCCAGTAGCTGGAGTAAGGAAATATCAATAAAACTTAGTTATTTGGAAAGTGGCAGTTCGACCGACTTAATTGCAATTATCATAAAAAGGAAAAAGAAAAAAACTAAAATGAGCTTTAAAGCTAATTGCTGTTTAACATTGTGAAGCATATATACTTTGCAATGGGACTCACTTCAATGTATTAATCCTGTGGACAAGTACTAACAACTTCTACTTTTTCAAGAACACTACACGTCACACTATCCTTCCCCCTAATAGGACTGCAGATACATTGCTAGTGAGCCTGTGTAGTGGGGTTGGGGGGGGAATCTAGCTAATAAGTAGATGTCAGAAATAAGCAGAATCATTTTGTACCCCAGGGTTTTTTCAAATTCAGAATCAAAATTTGCCACTTCATTTTTACTGATTTTCAATTAGGTTAGATTTTCGACAGTATGCATTGCATTTTTATTCTGTGTGGGGAGAAACAAAAATATTTTAAATTGACCTGAATTGGGCAGGGGATGAAAATGTATATACTATGCTGCCTGGCAGATGATAATGCATTATGTAAAGTGTTAGCATGACACAGTATTAAGAGTAGATGGTACCATAGAATCAATTATGAAATGGTGGTTTGCATGTTTGTTTTTTTTTTTGTTTTTTTTTTTATTTATTTTTTTAACTGGTTGTCAATTTTGTGGCATTGGAAACGAAAGTATTTATGTGGTAAGAAGTTTTATAATTTCACGAGTTGCCATGTGAGAGGGAAATGTGTAACACATTCAAGAACTGAATAAAACCATTGTATCACTAGTGGTTTTGTTTTATTACTTCTGTGATCATTTGTGTGAGGTTTAAACTTTAAACTCTGGGTGTGAAACACTTGGGTCCTTTGATCTGTCTTGTTCTCATCCTGTTTAACTGGGTTTAGATTATCTAAACAAAGTATCCAAATTTGGGGATGTTAGGAGGTGCCTGGATGTCATGTGTGTTTGTTTTTTTTCTAGAGAACTCTTTATCCAGTTGCGATGGTTATTGTCTGTCCGTCCATACATACACACATTTTACACGTTGACGAAGGTCCTAGTGATCTATTTTTTCATGGTACTGGTTGCTCTAATATTAGGTATGTCTGTTGCTGAATATGCTTGTTAACTAGAAGTTTGCATTTTCACTCATCTTCCAGCAGGTGGGGCTATTGGAATTTTTTTTTGCCTGCTTCTTGGCACGTTGTTGCTATGGCCAAAAGTTTTATAATTAATACATTATGCTTCATTAACTCGAATGAAACCTGTTGAATAATGTTACATTAACATATTGAATTACATACCGCTTTGTAGAAATTGAATGATGTGGCATGTCGAAATCTAACATGAAGTACTGTACTACTAGTATGGCTTCCTGTCGACTTTTGCAATATCATTTTGTAGTTTATTTGATTACATGATAAAGTAAATGCAAAGAAATTATGTTCATATAGTTTATGTATTTATTTGAATGCTCCATCTTTAAAAATCTAGGTGATGCAAAACCTTTGGCCATAGCTGTACTATTAGCTATGCAAACAAATACAGTAGTTGTAACGTCTACAGTTTTGTTTTACATTTGCATGTAATGTAAATGGTAGTACACAGTAACATATATTGGTAACTTTATGCAGATTTATACATATAGAAATTTACTCCTGCATGGTCTGTGCTTTTTCTAGGCCCTCAGGTTGTAGCTTATCAGAAAGAAAGCACTTGTGTAATACAGTATCATACAGTTTGTTAGTCATCAAATCAGGTTTGTGTTAACTATAAGGTAAACAGGGATTTCAATTATTTGTAAACTCAGGAAATCACAATGGACATTTGTATTAACTTTCTATCCTCTGTGTAGTAATATCGCCATGGAGATGCCAAGTCACGCACAGTGCAGGGGCTAGGTGCACACACAGACTCAGCAGGCGTAGAGCACTGCTCAAGTGTAAACAGGTGGCTCAAATGATACAAATATTCTAATCTAAATCGACTCAAAGCCAGCTCAGAGTTTTAAGTGTAAATGCACTCAATTCTTTTGTAAAGAATAATAAATGGATTTGCTGAGTTGAAAGATGTGGCATTGAGTTGAGCTTTGCCTGGATATAATGTGAGGTAATAAACCAAGCAGATGAGGGCGGCGAGTCCTACAGTGATTGATCAAGTTGCTATTTCAAATAATACACCTTGAGATAGGCACCAAAGCTGTGACATAATAGGTGCATCTGGATGTAAGAGCTGAATGAACAGCTTTATACAAATGGACAGTCACAAAACTCAAAATTAGACAAATATCAAGTGCACTGCAAAATGGGTTGTCATTTAAAGTGCAAATTAAATGCAGCTAAAATAACAAGAACTATCATTCTGAGATGTTATATACATTTCAAAGGTGATATAGTTTAAAAATGCCCATCTTTTAGACCCTTGTCTTTTCATATCAAAACCCAGAACACAAACGTATCTAGAGGGCACTAATCCGCAGGTTACAATGTGTAACAGAATGTGGGAAGCTGCTCTAAAGTCTGTCAAAACAAAACCTTTTATTAGATTTTTTTTTTTTTTTTCTATCTAACAAGCATGATCTAGGAGGCTTCCCGTTGCCTGAAAGAAACTTTGCCCAATGGCATCTGGCAGAGGAGCTATACAAAGAGTTAGATTTATGAGCAGTTGAACGATAGCCAAATGAACGTCCTACAAATTCTTCCTGGGATTAAAGCTGCTGAAATGTGCCTCAATTTGCATATGATGCTTAACCCTTTCCAAACTGGAGCTATTTTCACAGCCCATGAAACTCCTATTATCTCCAGGGCTGCTCATTTATATTGTGACCTTCAGCAAGCCATTGCTGTTGATATGTCCTCCAGCACATTGTGTGCTGATAAATTTGTTTAGAAATTCTTGAATTAAGGCTATTAAGTCAAGTAGACAAACATTTTAAATGTCGAGCTTAAACGAAACTGTAACATGCAGTTATATCCTAAGTTGTTCACCTATAAGTACTCAATCATAAGATATGCTAAATGGTTATAAACTTGGACAAACGTTTAATCCTGAAATCTTTGCCACCTTTATGTTATATTATTTGTGCATGGTTACGTCTTACATCATTCTTCAGTCTTAATCAAGCTGTTGAATCTGATCCAAGCTTTACAAGTAAAACCTATAAGTGTTTAAGGGCTTTGTAATTTGTATACACAATGGTGCAAATAATTTTGAAGAGAGCCTATTGTTACGAAATTATCAAACCCTGCCTTTTTTTTTTAGTGTTATGTGGTACAGTAAATATTTTTAACAAAATGTACCCTGTATCTAATCACACCCATATTTGTAACCTGCTTTATATTTTGTAAAAAGTAAATTCTGCCACATCTCCCTCATCCATGGCAAGACTCATAGCAGCATTTAGATTTCTCTTAGTCATGCAAGATCTATAGTAATTCTTCAGGTATTTCATCACAAAAAAAAAAATGAAACATGTCTACTGGCACAGCAGTATAATGTTGCTGGCGCTATCTGAGGTAGCCTGGTGCTAGAATCTAGCTCCAAATTTGTACCCCTATTATTATTAATGTATTTGTATATTTATACTGTGTAAATAATGTTTTTATTTCTTAATCGATTTTATGAAGACTTTATGATTATCAATGCTACTCTACCCTAAATTAAACCCAGATGCTGAATTTAAACTACTTTTTAGGTCCCCCTTGGAGCCCATCAAAGGACTATGTTGCATATGCAAATCTTAGAGTGGGAGTTTCACAGTATTTGGTTTTCAGTAATTTCGTGTTACAGTAATTTCAGCATCTGTGACTTTCACATTGCCAAATTAAAATGTGACAACACAATGTGGACAGCTGGCAGACAGGGAGTGTTTTGAATTTGGATACCTTTCAGCGCTGAGCCTCCAGCACAAACAAGCTGCTTTTATCTTGCTGCCTACCACTCAGCCCTTTTAGACATGTGTATCTTCTGCGCCATAATGTAAAAACTGCAGAATCCAATTAAAGCTTTTCATTAATTGAAGTAATGTGGAGAATGTCCAAAGTTTACAATCAAATAAATATACTATATTTATATTAGTCCAGTTCTCTAGCTAGATTCAATGCTGAAATCTATTTACTTTAATATCAAACAATAGACTGTAATTATATTTAATGACTTCCATTATATGAGAGGAGATGTTAAAACTTCATACTGATTTGAACTCTGCTCTCGCCAAGATAAGTGCCAACTAAGACATAGCTTTACAGTAAACTAATCTGATCCATCTGCATCTCCATTCATTTGCGTTTCTTTTCAGCTGATGATGTAGATATCTTTTTGCCTGGTGTTGATGGCTGAAGTGTAATGCTGGCTCCAGGGATCAGCTTATTTTGCCTCCCCAGCGCATCAGCACACAGTACGGCTGAGATTTTGGCTCCAGGGATCAATCGCAGTGTGGCCTCCCCAGCATGACAACCGTCTGGACTGAGCTATGTAGGGAACATCTCTGGGATCTTCAAGTGGGCACCTTCCGTCCTCTGCGTTTTGTCGACTAGCCGACAACACCTCAAGAGGGCTCAACAGTGATTCTGGCGTCCCAGCTTCACCCCCCTGCCCCTGCTGGGAATGAAAACCTGTCACACCATCAAAACATGTCACACTGGTTTGTATATATATATATATAATATAGATATATATTATATATATATATATATATATATATCGTGTTTTTTTTTTTTTCACAGAGAGTGGTGAGTGTATGGAATGGGTTACCAAGCTGCGTTGTTGTTATGGAATCACTGGGATCCTTTAAGATCTGGCTTGACAAAGCTTTAGGATCAATCAGCTATCAACAACCAGATCAGCATTAATGGACCTAACGGCCTACTGTCATGTTTAAATTCTCTTCTGTGCTTAAGACTGTCTTTTGGTATGGATGTCACACCTGCATTTGCACATATACACACAAAGTATTAATTTTTCTTCTATGATATTGATGACTCAACTTTTGTATTTGCAGGTGAGGCAGTGATGTTGGTGTTAACTTTATTTTTGAAACTGACCAGTGTATAACATGTTCTGTTTCTATGGGTTTTTTCTAGGTTTTCTATGTAAACTTCTTATCTCTTACACTCTGGAGCTCACAAGAAGGAACCGTGGGAAGGCTTTAGTTTTGGTGTTAAAAAGCTCTATTCTGCTGTTTCTAACACAAATTTTATAAGACCCAGTGTATTCTAGAGTTTAACCGGGAGGAGCTTTTTTTTTGTAAGCATGCAGTATAGCAGACGCAGATTCTCATTAATCCCAGAGGTAATATTTACATTTTCAATATGCTTTCAGTATACACAGTGCTCGTTTTTTTCCCTTTATCAGTCGGTATGAGCAGCACAGATTGCTATGGCTGTAAAATATGTAAAGCATAAATAAGGTTGATAACTAAGACTTTCTGGTATAGAGGGGTAAATCATTCCATGAGAATAATGCTCAAAAGCATTTCCTTGCCCCATGTGGGGCTCCTTTCATTAACTTGCCATTTGTTTGATACAGCTCTGGGAACCCGTCATTGTGTTTTTGTATCTCTGATACTGTAGTAGTGTAAACTGGTGTGGGGAAATTTTAATTTAAGCTGTTAACAAGTTACGCTTTTCAGGTAAACCCCACCAGTAATTCCTGAGCAGCAAGAAACTTGTTTCCCAGTCCAGAACTGCAGGGTACTGTATATGCAGGCATAGCCTACTGGGCTGCTGTAGGTGCATAGCATTTTACTCATTGAATCAGTTTTCGCCTTTGAAATACAACACGCCAAGACAAGCCTAGTCCGTTCAAATTCCCATAAAATTGTGCAGTGGCGCTTTTTATTGTTGGTGTCGGTCACCAAAAAGTAATTTACTAATAAATGATACGAATATCTAAATTCAGATTTTACTGTATGAACATGGACAATAAAGCAAATACTGTAGTATATGATACAATGTTTAAAATGCAATGTCTACTTTCTATAAAGGTCCTGCTCCATTGCTTTGCCTTTCTGCTTGTCGTTGGTGACCCCCCTGAAACCTTTTGCTTCATTTTTGGATTATATTTTTTTATATTTATTTTGCGCATTAGGCACTGAATGAACATTCTCCCGAAATTATGCAAATTTACTGGGTACCTGTATGATAACGTTATTTTCAGTTTGAAATGACTGCATCAGGTGTGGTTCTTTGATAGATAAATTAAGTGGTGATTTCAATAGTTAAAAACAATATTTTCTAAGTTCTTTCTTGGGGCAACAACCTTAGTGGTGCGGACGGGTGGGTACAAAATACACTTCGATGTCATATTATATTGAATGGTTGAGTAGCTATTCAAGTAAGGAAACAAGTAAAGGAACATTGTCAACATGGCCCAAGAATTCACTGTTATTTCCCCTCCACATTTCACTCATGTTTCTATGATAGAGGGGCTCCCAGAGACAAAAATTAGATCAATGAGGTTGTCAGTGACAGAAGCCTTGTACACCTAATGTGTAATTTTGAGAGATCAAGTGTGTACAATCTAATTTGCAAAACCGTTCTAATTTCCCTTGTTTGATCAAGTGCTTGATGAGTTCCACCCCCCGCCCCCCAAGTGTAGACACTGTAGATTTTCTGTATTAAAAAATTATTTCATAAATTGTACTTGTTATAGTAGGGAATAGTTAGCTAATTAATATTACATATGGTTTCATTTGAGTGTCTAATTATCATTTTTCTCCCAATTTGGAATGCCCTATTGCTTTTCTTCTCACCACAGCAATTCCCCACATGGCTCAGGAGACTTGAAGGTTCAGTGGGTGTCCTCTGATTCCACAACCAAGCCAGCTTCCTTTTTCACCCAGGAACTCTGGAGTGGATGTCAGCAAACTACTGACCTCTGGAGGACAAAGACCAGCCCTGTAGGTGTCTGCTCTGAGCTCACTGGGTGCCTGGCCAGCAGGGTTCACTGTAGAGCAATAATATCTCCCTAACCTACGGGAGCACCAGAGCCAATGCGATGTTCCCTTCGGAGTCCCCAGCAAAGACCGGCTTACTTCACACAGCCAGGATGTGAACCTGCACACCACACGGCTGCACTTCTACCAGGTGAGCCACACGGAGACACCCCTTGAATGATTTTTAATTACACTATATAACTAATTATGTTATATATTAATATCCTTATTAATATTGAGTAATTCAATACTGTGGAAAGTCAAAAGTTTTTTCTGTTACACATTGAACAAGCACATCATATCTGAATCTGTACTGGTTACTGATAGAGGTGTTACTGCTATCGATTGAGACCGGCAGTCTCCCCTTTACTGGTGCCCCCCATGGGCGGCATGACATCATGGCCTACATCCAATATGCTCCACGATTGGCTTAACTATCTGCTTCTTATGTCAAAGAATAGCACGAAAGGGCTTGTTCACACTATGTGGTCCCAGGCACTACTGCAATACAGGCTGCTTTTCTTTTAAAGGTCTGCAAACTGGAGAGAGGGTGATGAATTGTTAAGGGACCATTTCGTGCCAAGGTGCTAGTTACTCTTGCAGAGCCGGGATGAGTGGAATCTCTAAGAGCTGTTAACCCTCCACCACTGATTCATAGGAGCGTCCCAGCTCTCAGGACAAAAGCAGTCATACAGATCTCTTACTGTTTGTCAGTCAGCAGGCAGTGACAAAGGATTAGCTCTGAATCCTGCATCTTGTCTGTCAAAGTGAGTAATACTCAACTGTGTGGGCTTCATTGGTATTCGTTTAGTGTTCCTGGAAATGATAATGATAAATCTTTTGCAGATTTAAATAAAAGACTTGCTCTGAATAGAAGCAGGTCAGTTTAGAGTGATGTACAAGTTCAGCTACTACTTTGGAAATCTTTAAACTAATAGCAGACTAATCATCATGATAGTGACAGTTACCTTGTGGTTAGGCAGTGAAATACCAAAGTAAAAATGCATGTCCACCATGACTGACAGACGCAGATATAATAACTTAAACAAAGCTAAAACATTAAGGAGGATTTTAGATATAAAAATGCCACAGCAACTAAATTTAATATTCTGGGCTTGTCCACCCTTCCAACAACACATGACCCCCCACCCCCCCACACACACACACTTTTCTTGAAATAATCCTTCAATGTTTGTAGTTAGATTGTTGTTTTGTTATGGTTTAATTTACTTTATACAGCAAACTTTGCACTCACTTCAGCATAGAACATTGGCTAGTTATTTCAAACTACAACTAAAATGTATTTGATACATGACATAAAAAAATGACAGGAAGAGAATCATTTGTATTGTGGTTGTCATATTTCTCATGAAATAGTATTTTCTATTTTATAGTAAATTGGCTGCCTTCTTTTCTCAATTAGATGCTGAAGCTCCTGCCAGCAAAGTCCCTTAATAACGTTGTATGCCAAACTGAACAAGAAATTACTGTTTATACCACTGAATGATTCACTATGCCTGTCAGTCTGTATTCCTTTTTAGTCAAGGGCAATTTTGAGCAACAATAATTGCTAAATACTGTATATTTTTGTTAGCAAGCAATTACTAAACAGAAGGGTCCAATAGTTGTGAAAGTCGATGAATCAACAAGCCTTTCCCAGTGTATGCGTTTATTTACTTTTTAAATTATAAACATATTCTCATTATCATTTCCTACTATAATTGTATGGTTTCTAGAAAGCAGGTGTTAAAAAGACATCAGGTATGTTGTGCATTTCATCTTTTTATTTGATAAACTGCTTAGTCTTGCTTAGATTTCTACAAGTGACAAGTTATTATCCTTGACAGCTTTACCATGGTTTTATATGATATGTCATATTATGAATCAAAACATGTTGTGAGGGTCTAGAAAGGTTTTTATTAGCGCAGAATATTTGCCAATTTTCTTTTTAATTGTGTTGCCCCAAAAGCAAGGCTCTTTATTTTCGGTTTTGACAGATTTTTACAGACAAATTCTTTATTTGTACAAAACCAAAACTCATTTAACAGTTTGAATGCAATGCAAGGCTGTGTACTATATCAGGAGACAGACAAGGTGTCAATTATGGGGGTTCCATGCAGGTTTTTTTTTTTTTTTTTTTTTTTTAAATGTTACATAAGGACCTTTTTATTTTATTGTGTTACATTTTCCCATGTGTCGCTACGTTTATGTAAGGTGTGTGTATTGTTTTAAATTTATTTATTTATTTGTATATATTTTTACCACTTTTTTAAACTTTTAAATTGCATTCCCTGCCTCAAGATTGGTTCCCATGTACCCGCATGGACCTCTCAGAACTACATTTCCCATCATCCTCCTGTTCACTGGTAAATCAAGCTCAGTTACATATGTGAGCAAGACAGGTCGTCCTGCTCTTTTTGCTCAAGTTCTGAGCAACGCAGGTCTGTTTTCAGACCAGCACAGATTTCGACCCCCCAGCCTTTTCCTGCATTCCTGAATTTCCTGGAGGATGTCAAATCCTCTTGGCAACAACCAGCCTCCAGGCCTCTGCGGCAAGGAGCCAGCAGCAAGGACGGGAGAATGCCGGATGTGGGGCCCCAGAGCACCAGCGCCCAGGGAAACAGTTCCAGCAGAAACGCTCCAGGCAGCTTCTGCCCCAGCCTCAGCAGCTCCAGCAGAGGCCCTAAAGGCTCGCGGCCTCAGACCCACCCGTTCTCACAACACCATCCGCACTACTGGCGCAGTTGCATCTCTGACTCCTGAGTGCTCGCCAACGTACACACTGGCTATGCACTGCAGTTCCTTTCGAGGGATCACAGTCATATTCGTGAATGATCCTCTCCAGGCCCTCAAACAAGAGGTAGAAACACTACTTCAAAAACAAGCCATCCATCTCTTAGAACACACCTCTCAAAGAGAGGGGTTCTACTCAAGGTATTCCTTAGTGCCAAAAAAGGATGGTGGCCTTCGCCCCATCCTAGACCTGAGATACCTCAATGGGTTCTTGAGGGAGAGGAGATTCCAGATGGTCACACATCGCCACATCCTCCAGTCTTTCCAGCCGGGCGACTAGTTTACAACAGTGGACCCGAAGGACACATATTTTCACGTCTTTATCCATCCAGCACACAGGAAATATCTCCACTTTGCCTTTCAGGGGAGCGTCGGCAAGTTCTCTGTGCTGCCACTCGGCCTCTCCTTAGCCCCCCTACACATTTTCAAAGTGCATGGATGCCATCCTAGCTCCCTTGCTGCTGCTGCAAGGGATCAGGGTGTTGAATTATCTGGATGACTGGCTGATTTCTTCCCAGTCCCAGGAAGGAGCAGTGGCCCACACAGCAATTGTGACGGAGCATCTGTCGAGGCTGGGTCTCACCCTCAACGATGCAAAAAGCCAATTAACACCAGTGCAGAGTACGGTCTATTTGGGTCTCCGGATGGATTCCCTTGTAATGCAAGTCTACCTGTTGGATGATAGGGTAGCTGCTATTCGCAACTGTCTGGCCCTGTTTCAACCAGGCTTCACAGTGCAATTAGTGTTGTGTCAGAAACTACTGGGTCTGATGGCTGCAGTGTCCTCAGCCATTCAACTGGGGTTACTTCACATACACCCACTTCAAGCGTGGCTCAATGCCTTTCGGCTACACCCCAAGAGCGACAGACACATCTGTCTTGTCTGTGCTGGAAAGTGCTACGTTTTCAGAACCTAGTTTTCAAACCTCTGTCAGCTGCTTAAAGGCCAGCCCAGGGAGATCCGCTGCACATGGATCTCCTCAGTCAGGCGAAATGCACACTCTGGCACCCAGAACCGGGTTTCAACTGTGGGTCTGGCCCCTGAACAGGACCATCTGTCCACCCTAGGGCTCTCAGACACAGTAGTGACTACATTGCAGAACGCTAGGGCTTCTTCCACAAGAGCATTGTATGCTTATAAGTGGAAATATTTTCAAAACTGATGCATGGCCAGAGGCTGTGATCCCATGTGTTGCCTTGTAGCAGTTATTTTACATTTTCTGCAAGATCTACAAGAGGCAGGTAAATCCACATCTACATTGAAAGTGTACCCAGCAGCCATATCTGCTTGCCATTTTCCCATTGACTCAGTATCCCCGGGCGCTCACATTCTGGCGATTTTCTAAAGGGTGCTCGTCGGTTATGACCTCCTATAAAGGACATCCTCCCCGAATGAATTCTAGACGTGGTACTTGAGGCTCACACGAAGGCCCAGTTTGAGCCCATAGATACCATAGAGCTGAAATATCTCTCTATGAAGACAGCCTTTCTATTAGCTATCACCTCTGCTAAGTGGGTCAGTGAACTACAGCATTTCACTTTAATCAATCAGTGGAACTAGAGGCTTTCCATCCTCCTCCCTTTGTGGAGGAGTAAGATAGGAGATTGAATTCCCTCACATTCGTCAGTTCGATTCAAAAGAGACTGACGTCTCTGCACAATGACTATTTATTACCTCTGTGAGGCAGGACTGAGGAAGTCACTCCACGGAGGGGCCTATCAGCAGCTTTGATATAAAATGCTCAGCGAATACCTGACAAGCAGGCATATCCCAAAAATATCAATTTGGCGGTCATCTTCTTTTTCAGGGAACCTGGGTTACATCCCTAACCTATTGTTTTCAACCATGGTGATCTGCAATACCTGTTGGTCAGTTTCATTTTATACCTCTGAGTTCATTTTAATTTATGAGTTGTAAGATAAATTAGTTGAAACAGTATTCACTACTAATGACATGACACCCCACTAATGACATTTGAAAAACAACTTGGGCAAGAGCATTAAAACATATTATTAACCAGCCAGGCACGAGGTATTTAGCTTTATTACAGCAGCTTAGGTTCACTTGTGTATCAGTTCGCTGCGCATGAAAACCACATTTTCATAAAATTTCACTATTAATCTTCAAAAACAGCACGAGTACTTTACGCACAGCTAATTTACATATCAACCCTCACCTTTCACATTCCTTTGCATGACGTCGGGTGAAAAGGCTGGTTTACTTGAGTAAAATAAACTCAAAAAAACATTTTACATAAGACATTTTTCTCAAGCAAATGTCTCGAGCTAAAAAAAAACCATGATTGTTACCTCTGTCACTCACACAGCTGTTAGCATCCATAGAGAACTGAAGTAACTAAGATGTTTTTCAAGTTCAAGAAATTGTATCAAAAATGTAAAAACCATATCCGACTTAAAATCCTGTGACATTTGCATGGAAAATAATTCATCATTTGCATCACTTTTTAATAAGCGATGCTAAATTCCTGAGCAATATATAAAATAAAACCAAATCTACAAGACCTCACTAATCAGATTTTAAAAAAGTACTTTTTATGAGAATGAAAACTGTAAGCAAACTATATGTTAAACAAGGCCTCTGATAACATAGTGAGAGCTATATGGAAGAATACATTAAACAGACAAAGAGGGATTTTTGTTTGCATCTTTATTATGCTTGTGGGGCTTAACATTTGTGGGGAGGGGTTGGGAGTGGAATGGAGAGGTGGAGCCTGACATGCAAAATCACACCACAAACATCAGGCGATTTTCTCTATTCAGAAAAAACTCAAGTGGGCAGGTTCAGATTCCATTTGGGCCCCCCACACTCAAAGAAATGCATGCATCATTAAACAACCAAATCATGCAAATTCAAACAAAGAGAAAACACAGACTATAAAGGAAATAAAGTTTATATTTAGAAATGTTTTTGTAAAACCCTTTTTAGTTAGAAAGGTATCTGTTCTGTTCTTTTTAGACTGGATAACGATAACTTGACTTGCAGGCAATATAAAAGTCTCAAATTATATACTATATTCTGGAGATTTACCGTAGTAAAAGCATTTGTGACATTTGGTTTTGCTCCGTAGCGTCCTACTCTTTAACCATTTTAAGCTGTCCACACACACAAAAAAAAAAAAAGCTTTCGGAAAGATTTTTGCTATTAATCATTGTTATTTTAAAGACTTTTCACCTGCAGCAGACTCCAGGAAGCAAAAAGTAATGGAAGTCCCCAATCATATGAATGTACTTCCAATTTATTCTGCAGTGCTTAAAGTTTTCAAAAGACAAATAAAACAATTTAAAGAGAATGTCTAAATTGATTGTTTGATGGTTTCCACTGTGATACTAATATATTATTTTATGGCCTATTTTCCAATCCTATTATGAAAACAAAAAGCAGTCAGTCAGTTGCGCTGTTGTTTCTCATCCTGTTTTTTTTGTTTCCTTGGAATCAATTATTTTTAAATGCATTTAGTACCTGTTTATATGAAACGGGAGCATTATGTTTTCATACCAGCATTCAAAAAGCCAACCGCTTTTCATTTTTATTATCAGCTCAGTTGCTTATGAGGTTAAATTATAAATACTTAATCCTGCAAATATTTCATAATAATCTTTTGAAACACACTTCTATTGTGATTTCTAAGAGCACTCTTCAGGGTTGCTTTTTTAATGGCATTAGTAGTACATTAAGCTTATGTGACTATGTTGTGTTTAGAAAATGATTCAGTACCATCAGCCAATCAACTTTTCAGTTTTAGCGAGCTTCTATCACATAGTAGATGCCCGCTGGAATGTCACAGCATCAACTAAAAATCTAACTCAAAATCAATCCGCACAAATGCTAATTGTTTCATGAAAGCCCAGTTCACATGAATTGAACAGCACAAAGACACAGTTGGTCCAAATGTATTTTATTAAGCCACCAAATCCAGCCAATCAGTCTTTTGCAATGAATACCAAATGTGTCTTAAAGTAATTCAAACTAGACACTAACTTAGTTCATTTCTTTTTTGTCTTGATAAAGCACCAAATTTCAGATACTCTTGAGAAAATATTCTGTTATTGTTTCACCACTGTATTGATTAACCTTTAATTTTAATCAGATTGTCACATGAATATTAATTTTACAAATGAATATTCACAACTCAAATGTCAGTTTAAATTCCCATTTACGTTTGAATACTAATTGTCACTTAGCCTAGCTGCAGTGTTCGTGAGATCATTTGTGTCAATCATTACACTTTATATGCAGTTTAGACATTGGTTTTTAATTCCTTTAATTTGCAAATAGAATTTTTTTGACAATTACCACAACAAAACATTTACATTTTTGACCGATTCGAATATTGAAAGCAATATGGTAAGCTCACAATTTTTAAATATAATACAGACAGAAAAGTACTTTTCAGCATCCCAGTGAGAGAAGCCTCCTTGTTTTAGTAATCCAGCTGTTATGGGCACTATTTCAGTCATTCCTATCTCAAACCATTTCAGATTGTAACTTTTTTAGTGTATGCTAAATGTGCTGTGATTCTCTCTGTTAAATTAAATAACCAGTTGTGTCCAGGTCCTAACTTTTTAGCTTTTTAGAAAAGTTTATGCAGTACTTGTATTTAATGTGTAGATCACTATTTATTATGATTTTATTAACACATTATATTAAAAAACGTGTTAATTTAATGATACCATACCACAAACCTGTCCACATGATTCACAAATCATTGGAATACTCACATGAGTCACAGTCTAACTAATTGATTGTCTAACAACTAATGTACACTCTATTGAGAAGTCAATAAAGAATAGTCAAGGACATAGTTGTTGGCAGATGAACACTTATCATGGCACCTGTACATTTTGAACAGGATTACTGTTTCCCTTAATACACACATCAAATCTAATTTCCCTCATATACTGCTCTGTACAGTACAAACTGCACTTTTATGAGGTTGAACATGTTTCTATTTTAAGGTTCTATGTGCTTAGGGATCTGGATAACTCCAACAGTTGTCCCAGTATTTGTTAAGTAAGAAGATGTGAAGAGCTTCTTAATAACCTGTCAAAGACTAACTTTTCTTTGCAAGTTGAATAAAAAAACAGTAATATCTGCCCATCTCCTTGACTCCCAGCAGTACCACTAGCTATATACAGTTATTTTATAAACGATACATAACATTGAGCACTGTCATTGCCCTAGAACATGGAGATAATGATTCCTGTTAGCTAGTTATGCATTCTATCCATTATGCCGTAATTTCTCGGTTTGGTCGTGTACAGCTATGGGCAAAAGTTTTGCATCACCCTATAGAATGACCTAATTTTGCTTCATAAAGTTGAATGAAACCTGCTGAATAATGTTGCGTTAACATATCAATGCAAAACTTTTGGCCATAGCTGTACACTACTGACTTCAGGTGGCTGCACAATAATTCAAAGGTGTCAAGTTTGGTGAACAGTGCACCAGCTTTGCAGTTGGACATGAGCTTCAGTTGAAAGACAACAAGACATAAGAGCGATTACCTGAAGGACAGAAGAAAAAGAACAATGAAGGTCAATGCAGATGTGTGCACTAAAATGGTGAGGTATAGAAGGAAGGACTTCTCTTTTCAGTTAGTTGTAGCCATGGTCAGTATATACAGGGACGCAAGTCCAAGGGTCATTGCAAAACCTCAAAGCAAGGTCTGCTAGGGGTGTGCACAAACCTGAAACATACCCAAGTTGTGGAAATTGAAGATTTTAAACACAAAGAATGCTGAATGTTTCCACACGTAGGGGTTGCTGGCTGTTGAAGTCCACTAGATGCATGGTTGTACCCTCATTTTTTGAGGAACCACCTGAGATTCACTCATGTACAAGTTGGATCGTCTGATCTATAGTGAAGACTGCTGATGCCTCCCCTATCAGTAAATATACCATATATTTTTGTCTGAAGCCCTGAAATCAATAGTTATATTTATTTATTTGAAAATATGAGTATCATTAATTCCAATTTGTGCTGGTTAAAGCATAAGAAACTTTACAAATGTGTCCTCTGGTCCTGGTTTCTGTACTGAGCTTAAAGCATTGGTTTGGAATAACAATGTCCAATCCTAAAGTGTGTTTACTCCTACCAACCAATGCTTTCTAATTTTATTTTATTTATTTATTTATCTCTTATTAGCTTTAACAACACTGTGTGCGCTTAATTAAATGTCCTGCCTATCTGCAAAGTGAAAGATGTGACTAAGATTTGTTTTTTTTTGTGGTGTGGAAAGCAGACTTGGTGTTACATTTATCTGCGCTTAGTCTGGCCAATGATTAGGATGTGAAGAGAACTGCACGCAGGCATCAATAGCGAGGAGAATACTGTGGAATCCATTAGTATTACCAGCAGGTCTGTGAAAGACGTATTCACTTGTAGATTAAGGAAGTAAGGCAAAAGGGATCGAAGAAAACAAAAAAGATGAACATATGGAAAGTTTTAGTCCAGTGTTTGCCCTGCTGAACAGTTTTCATATCAGTGTACTTACAGTGCAAAGTGTTTATGCATGCCTCATTAAGTCACTGTGGTTGCCTTGAGCAGTGCCAAATACAGATTTCATTTACAAATCTAAAACAATTTTATTTTCATTTTTCTTTTCAATTTTAGTTCATTGTACCACACACGACGTTGCCCCACATGCATGCTTATTTATTAAATCTAATAACTAATAACTTACAAGTCTAAATATAGTCTTACATATTTTTGTCTTCTGAAATCTAACTGTGTTACAGTTTGTTTTACATGCTCCTAGTTTTTTTGTTTGTTTGTTTTGTTTTTGTTTGTTTTTTTTTACTGTTGGGACATAGCCTTCCTGCCATCTTTAGACACACTTGACCCCATAGCATTCATGTGTTCCAAACAGGCCTGCCACTGCTTACAACTGGGGGAGGTTATAATCAGGAAACAATCAGATACCGAACAGGGAAATGCATACTGTTTTCCAAGAAGAGTTTTACTTTGCAATTTGTTATGAGTCATACTTGCATAATTAAGTATATTTCATTCCAGTCAGACCACATGTGGATATACTGTATGGCATGCCCTGAGCCTTGGGAATAATTTTTTTTTTTTTTTAAACAGACATTCTCCAGAATTTCCCATGACCCTATTAATTTTCTACAATGTCCCTTCTTTTCCTCTATTTTTATAATTATTTTCTTTATACAAATCCTTCTTGTTAGAATAAATGTGCTTCAGGGAAGATTAGCATCACAATAGGCAATGTAAATTCCAATGATTACAAACAGTGGGTAATAGACAAAAACAATCTAAATAGATGTGTACAGATATTCAGGACTAGGGCTGTTATCTTAGGCTCAGACTGATGTTTATTTCAAACTGATTCTAGAACAATTACTTGACTTTTTTAATTAACTCTGATTCAAATGAAAAATGTGGCTGACTCAAAGCAAACATAATAAAAAAAAATTTGTGACAAAAATTCACAGTAATTAATCACTTCTTTTTTCTAACAGAAAATCAATGTTTGCTAGAACACGTGTTTCTTTTTGATGGAAGTGCATAATACAGTAGGTTGTGGAATTATTAGTTTAGCTACAATTTGTTAGCTACAAATGCTTTGTGAAAAGGCCCTCGAGTCTCAAAATATTGAAAGTAATCTCCTCATCATAAAACAAATGAGGTGAGAAAATGCCCTAAGTTAGTCATTGCAAGTCTGGTCAATTCAATTGTGAATAAAACTAAGAATGTAAGATATGGATTCCATACTCTGTGGTACATTATACATTGTTCACACATACAGTATGTTCCTGATTTCAACACTATTGCCAGCCTCCTCTTACCATACGAGATTGGCATCAGGGCCAGGCCTTGTCATGGCCTTTTTAATGGAAGAACAGCGAATAGGTAAACATTCCAGGGGGCATACCATGAAATAGGCTGTGCCAGGAACATTAGATTGAGAGAGATTTTTCTCCATAGATTGATTTTTGAATTCCCATCTATTCTCCAAGGAAGGAGCTTTACTTTGCTGAATTCAATTCACCCAACTAGCATCCCTATGGAACACTGATTTCCCCTTTGTATAGAAAACTGTGACAGTGATACAACCTGTAATTGCCATGTGGCAACCAGTCAAGGTTTCCTAATGAATCCCAATTCCTTTTAACACACAGTGGCCTTGTATTTCAAAGCATTTGGGGGTACTGCTAGATTTTACAGTACAATAAATAGCTTGTTAAAAGACACTGACATATACAAACCTGGGATTTGCTGATGAAAATGTTTTGATGGAAAAAACAAACGCACTGACTGGATAAGATAAGTGTACACTAGTAAATGTCATAGTCTGATCATAGATTTCTGGAGAGTTCTAAAGAATGAGGATACCAGGTAGGGTGCTTGCTTAGGATGCTGACCTTCACCTAGCCTCAGTTGAAAATTGACTATGGAGCAAAGTGTGAATCTATCCTCCTCCATAAAATACAAAATTAGATCAGTATCAAGCTGTTCTTTAGATAAAATGCACCTTATTATTAGCCTGTGGAGTATAGACACTGCTGTTTAATGGTGCTACAACACATATCCTATGTAGGCTGGATCATGGAATGAAGTTAGCACCAAGCCCAGAAAGAGAGATAAGGTAGCAGCAGCAATGGTCAACCTGTAGCATTGCATTTTAAATATCTGCACATCCCAAAGTATTAAAAATAAAGCCTTACCAATCTTTTGACTCTCAATAAATGACAAAACAATCCAAACTTGGGTTTGGCTCAAATGCAAAAGAAACATTAAGACACTGACCACCTGTTTAAACGTTTGCCAAAGAATTTAGTGTAAACAGCTGCTGAGGATGATAATTAGTCCTGTGTGTTTTCATGTCTACGGTATGCTAATTAGTGTTATTGGGGAGGGAAATTAGACAATATCTTACAATTACTGTCTTCCATCTCTGTTCATATAAACCATGACAGAGTGTTGGTAATGAGAAAGTAAGGTTGGGACTGAGATGTGTTGTTGCCAAGCAGACCTTAGATATCCAAGGATGTGGATACAAAGTTCAATGAACATGAAAATCAAAGGACCAGCTTGAAAAAAAAAAAATGCAGTGGACATCCACAACAATCTTGCAAGAGCCTTTGAAAGGCATGCTGCAACAGCAGGCAGCACTGGGACATACAGAGACTCAATGGTGTGATTGCTGGGGCCTCAAATGTGGGAATCTCTTGAACAATGTGGGATGGCATGGCAACTCTGCAAATAAAGGTCATAGTTTGCAGGATCTAGGTGGCGCAGCCTTTTCCCAGAAGCTTAGACCCTGCGACAAAATATCTCTTCTCTCTGGTGTTGTACTGTAGGAACTCTACTAGGTATTGTGAAGATCCTCTAGATGGAAATTTACTATACATTTAGAACATAAGAACATAAGAAAGTTTACAAACGAGAGGAGGCCATTCGGCCCATCTTGCTCGTTTGGTTGTTAGTAGCTTATTGATCCCAAAATTTCTATAAGACCTATGACAGTTGCCATTGGTCAACACTGTTGCTGGTAGTCTCTCAAAAAGGCAAAAGATCTGAAGTTGAGATACACATGGCAGTGACCCCTCTCACCCTCTAAGAGAGAGGTCTCCATGACAGGGTATAAGGCAAATCATCAGGTAATGTAGCAAAACCCACTCTGGGGATGCATGGGCCTAACTTGCTCAATGAGTTTGTCAGTCGTGACGCATTACAAACAACCGGTTTTTGTTACATTTCAATAATAAATAACCATAGTGGAAGACAGTTAATTTATAAGAGTTTTTAAAAAGTGGTCAGTACTTTTAAAATAAAGCATTAGCCGCTTTAAAATGGTGCAAAAATGAGCATACCAATAATAGTTATTAGAGTTAGCAGCCACAGACAACTGTTTTCTTCATGCCTGCAGTTTTGCTCAAATACACATTTACTACATATCTGGGGTGCCAGGTAAACCTGCTATTTTACAGTTTTTATTTACCGCTAACTTGCTGCTAGGACATACTGGAAAATTTCACTACACCCTATATATCCATGGGAAAAATTAACTGAATTAATTATATTAACTAAAGTAAAGAGAACCCAAAACAGAGGAAACAAAAGATAATAGAAAACACAGAGGAACTAACTATGAGCATTTATTTGCTTTTATATTGGGGAAATATGGCTCAGGGGTTGAAACAACAATAAAAGATGGCATTACTCAAATTAACAAGATCCAATTCCATAATTGCTTAGTATTTAAATAGACATTTCACACCATTAGTAAGAGTGCCAGTCATTGCACAAGTAAAGATTGCACATTCAGGCAACATTAGCACTCGTTCAGAGGTAGTAATTAAATATATATTGCACACAGTAATTAGTAGCACCTTCAATTAACTTGCACCTAACTAAACAAGTATGACATTCAATTCATAAGCTCAAATATTCAATTTGCACACATTTAATTATATATTACACAGGGTTAATAGCAGCACCTTAAATTATCATTAACAAATGAAAGCTAATTCATTTGTTAATGAATTAGCACATAAATAAATATTGCACACTGTGGAATGCATATTAGCAAACCCTTAAAAAGAAAGAAAAACACATCCATTATGCTATATGGTTCATAACGCGTTTAAAGTATACCTAACTACAGCTACCTAAGTTAACCTGCATTGGAACAACTAATGGGTCAAGAGCCATATAGCACACAGGACGTTACAATGCATTGCCGTTTTCAAAATAATAGTACAAACAAAACAAATATCTATGGCTTCAAGTCGAGTTAGCGTTCATTGAGTATCTTCCCAAAAATCACATAATAGAAGAGAGAGAGAGAGAGAGAGAGAGAGAGAGAGAGAGAGAGAGAGAGTAAACAAAATAAAGAGCCTTTTCCAAGCGGCGAGGAGTACGTATAATTATTTCTTCTCCCGAGTAAAACAAACAAACAACAACAACAAAAAAAAAAAACCCGTCCCGAACTATACCAGAATCTGTCCTTATTTCAGCCAAAACAAAAACAAACTCCCGCAACTCGCGACACCGCAGTAGCCTTCCAGATAAATCCCTGCACCGTCCAAGATAGCAGCAAACAGCCCAGGATTAACTGCACATGGTCAGTATTCCAAACAAAAAAACCCAGCAATAGTCATAGTAGTTTTTCAGAGTCAAATCCGCTTGAAGCTTGTCGGTCTGGTTCGCCTGGATGCACTCAAACTCCGACACCAACGCAGCAGCAACAGCAGTCCAGTCACTCGAATCATCAGTTCACATTTCCTCTTCGTGATAATAAAAAACCTACGGCAATCTCTACAAGCAAAAAACTACTAAAAAAAAAAAAAAAACTGGACTAAAGCCAGTGCTTTATCGACAACTCGCGGTTCATTTTAAAGAGCTTCCTATAATGCCTAGTTGCAACAGAGACTAAAACAGATAATTCTCAACTTTAAAAACTGTGTCATAAATTCTGAGGTAACTAAAGTCTTTTTCGAGTCTTATAGAATATCTGAAACCAAAGCAGATATTTGAGACTGCTCACGCACTATACTATAACAGAATCTTAAATGAAAACATGCAGAAATATTGTTGTCAGTGTTAATGTGAGGTATCATTTGTGTGCAGCTGCTCTTGGAATACAGGATGTTTGGCTAATTGTGAAAGACCTAACATCAGCTGTGATATTTTATGGGTGTACTGAGAAAAAAATAAATAAATAAATACTTGCGCTGTCTGGGTCATAATAAACACACTAAGTAAACGATAAATTATAATTTAGTGCCCCATACTAACAGAGAATGCATTCATTTACATGCACATTATTTGGCTAATTTACGGGATAGTTATATATAGTTATATATAACATGTGCTTCTTTGAAAAGGTCCAGTGGAGTTCTATATAGCGTATGGAACTAAAATAAGATGTATGGAAGTTCTGTCCCCTGGGGACTGGAATGGTCCTAGTTCACATACTGGGTTTTCAATGTTTTTTTTTTTTCTTCTTTATAACCAAGTATATCTTACCTTATTGAAATACAACCAGTCTACTCCCCGGAGAACTCATTTAAAACTTGGGTCAGGTTTGTGTAGGAATCATACCTTCAACCTTGACTTCTTCCCCCGCGATCCTACATTTTGGCTTTGCCATGACACTGATTGCAGTATAAAAGCTGCAATTGGAAATCAACAGTAACTTCATCACGTGCTGCAATTATCAGAGATAATTATCATTGAAATAATTAAAGGTAGCATTGCTATGATTGATTATAATATTCATTTGCTCCCTTAATATGTTAAAAACCATTGTTAAGGTAGCAGCTCAATACATGAACAATAATCTTGCAATGCTTGTAATGTTACATTACATCATATCTTTATGGACATTCAGTAAATTCATCTGCAGACCCCATGCTCAAATAAATGAATTCATTCAGTTGCAAAGAGGCTTGCTAATCCTGCAGTCAGAACACAAAAAAACTGCTACTGCATAGAGTTCAAATTCTAAACAAGACCATCTCTAATTGTGCATTTATCAGCCACCCAGGGTATTAGTACCTTTTGTTTTCAATATCTAAGGATAGAAATTATTAAACAAGTGTTGCAATTCCCCAGTGCAATTCCCCAATGTTTTTTATTTCTGCTTTGCCACAGGGGCATTCTCAGGAGCTTATCCAGTAGATTTCCGTGTCATTACGGTGAGATACTTTGGATGACCATCTCTTAGAATATTTCACAATATTATACCTGCTTCTATAAAGTGTTATAATATGGACGATATAATATCTATATATATTATATATTATATAGATATATATATATATATATATATATATATATATATCTTCTACAGTAAAGCTAAAAATAGTTATTTGAGGAAATACTATGAGGAACAATTTAATGTATAATGTATCTGTAAAGCACAATGTAATATTAAGAAGTGAGTTTAATAGATATACATGAAATGTCTACACTTCTTTGTAACAATTCTAGTCCCATTACTGTTCTTGTACAGTTTGGGGTAGTGTATAAATACCCTACTAGTGCTGTGAGACAACAGTAAGGTGTGTGTTATGAATTATTAATGAGCCCAAACACATGCTATATAAATGTAAATGTATGTTTATTGATGCATACAATTCTGATTATTAATCATTTACAAACAAGCAAAGTTAGGCACAATTCTGAGTTAAGAAACAACAAAAGAAGAATTAAAAATTCACATGAGGTAAATATTTCTTTTTTATTTGTTTTAAAAGGATATCAGTTTTATTAGGAATCAGTCCAACATAAATAAATCTAATTCTGACAATTATATAAAAAAAAGATAAAAAATCAAGAATATTTCTTACTTAGCAAAGACAAAGAAAAGAGACTGAGCACATGTGGAAGAGTTGGTATAAGTGTTCAGCTTTGTTTTAGCCATCAAAGAATTTGACCAAAAATGAACAGACTGAATGCCAGTTATCAGCACAGTAGTTTTCTACCGGCTCCTCAGACTCTGAGTTTCCATCATTCACCTCCCTGAAATCATCCTTCTCCAATTCCTGGGGTTTCTTCTCTTTCTTCTTGTCGCTTGACTCAGGGTCAGAGTCCTTTTTTCTACTGCCTTTCCCTTTACCCTTTTCTGGAGCCTCCCCTGCTGGACCACTCTTTTCGGAGAGCTTCATGTGGGACTCTGCTGGGCCCTTTTTACAGATACGTGTTTTAAGGACTCTGTCCCCGTCACAGGCATTCTTCTTCTTCTTAACCTTCCCCACCACCTGCTTCCAATACAGGCTGGACTTGCTGTTGTAATTGGAGCAAAGCTCTGGCTGGCCAGTGAACCTGCACCAGTAGGTCTTGTCTTCCTCGACACAGTTAAGCAGGAGGCTGACTTCCCCTTCTCCAGAGGTCTCCCAGGTACACCTATGGTTGTCCTTGGTTCTAAGCTCTCCTGAGCTGGGGATGGATTTGTTTTTGCCCTTGTCTTGCTGCTTGTTTCCATTCTCCTTCTTACCCTCTGCTCCTTGCGGGCCGTAAAGGCAAAGTAGTAAAACCAAGATGCAAAGTAGCCTCATCTCATGGGGTGGCTGTCGTTTATGGATTTTGTAATCAAGTGCAGCCAAGCTTCAGTGATTGGACCACTCCGCATTCAAAGAACCTTCAGAAGAAAGAGCAGAGGTAGAGATACAGTTGTT
Source organism: Polyodon spathula (assembly GCF_017654505.1). NCBI lineage: Eukaryota > Metazoa > Chordata > Actinopteri > Acipenseriformes > Polyodontidae > Polyodon > Polyodon spathula. The sequence continues at coordinate 12,650,629 of NC_054546.1, read as the reverse complement.
AGTTAACAGTTCACACTGACCTAGCATACTTTGAATATTTTAACAAATTTAAGTATAATTGTAACTGTTCTAAATAAAGAAGCCTAGACATTGCAAGTATAATTTAATTTGTATTTTAAAACAACAGCAGCTGGCATTAATACATTTTATATTTCTGAATTACAAGATGCATAGCTATACGGAACAGTATGGGCTATCAGTGTTCTGCAATCACATTTATTAAAATTCACCATGCGCATTTCTTCTCAGCACTGGGGCTTTTCAAAACTATAATGGCTTCCTGTTTATCTATCAATGCAAGAGACTTAACAATATCAACCAGTTTTCAGCATTGTTTCAAAATCATTGTTCCTGAATCTAATCAGTTATTGGAGGTTTATCCTGAGTGGCAAGATTTCGTTTTTCAAATTCACAACTTTTTTCACTCCTTCACAGTAAGCAGCTTTGGATCAGACAAAGCCCCTTTATATTAAAAAAGCATTCAATTACAAATGCTTTGGTTGTTTTGGTAAGTGCTGGTACAGCACCAGCACTGTTTAGTATATGGTGATTTTGTTCAACTTACCATTCAGAAAGTGAGATGGGTTGTCCCTGGAGTGCAGTGTGAGAAACTGGACTAGATGAGATTGTATAAGAAGGGGAGCAGTCAGGGAAAGTGGGTTATCAATGGGGCTGCAGATCCCTCCCCAAATCAATGCCCCTCCTCAAAAACACACTTCACACAGCAGCCAAAGAAAGCATTATTTAAATGGCATGACAGAGCTTCACACACCATAATGTCCACACAAAAACTTAACTGCCAAGTTTAAATTCCACTTGCGGCTGTTAAAACTTTGAGCATTTCAAACAAAAAGAACTTGAAGCGCTCTTGCAAAGGGGTTAGGTATGAGCACGAGTTAAACATTTTATCCGTAGACCCTTTATCTTTTATTTGTCCCTGTTCCATTATTGTTTATATTTATTCCAGTTTTACATAGCTTATCACGTAAAATGATATTGCAAAGTATGTAGACTAACAAGCAGTAGTAACACATTTACATATGGTTAAAGGAATTCCTAAGTAGAGCTGAATACAGATAATCTCAAGCCACTGCTCTTACCATGCTTGTCAGCTTCCTTTCATCACAAGCTGAGCACCTCTCAAAACAGCACACCCCTGTCACCAGGCTCAAGGCTGTTCTGTTTCTCTCGAGTCTGTAGGTCTTGCTGCCAGTGATGCCAGAAAATGTAGTTTTTTTTTTGTTTGTTTCAGAACATCGATTTGCTCCTTTCTGTGAGGAATCCATCACAAGATCACACAAAAGCTATAATCCATTACCGTATTGAATTGTATAAAATTATTCTACTAAAATAGAGAGTTGCATGTAGTAATATAATATATATATATATAATTATAGATATATATATATATATATATATATATATATATATATAGGACCTTTAATATATACTTTTTAGAGAAATGTGTGGAGCTGTTTTGATCCCGGAATATATATCCAGTCAGGTCTATAGTGAGCAGAAGTCATTTCTGCTTGATTGCTCTTTCCAGGTCTGTGCCAGTTGCAATCAAGTGGTCTCTGGGCAGTCTCATGTCCAAGTAACAAATACCTCCATAAAAGTTGCCATAATGCGTAGCACTGTTGCAATAATGTGGAAACAAAGAGGTTTAAAACAGTAGCTGAACTACTTCTCTGGGCTAGATTATCAGTATGCAGAAACTCCAATACCTTCACGTGGTTGTGTCAATGTCCCTATTTTTGTTGAACTAAAAACGCTGTTGAAAGCATCTGCTGCACTAATTTTCTTTTAAGTTTGACAATTGAACGTTTGGAGTTATGGATACAGAGGGTGTACATAACAGTAGATCTGACAAACTGATAGAAGAGTAATGGTTAAGATGGATGGTTTTTCCTTATCCAGTTCCTGATGTATCGCAAGGAAAAGTCTAAAAAAGGGACTCTTTTTTTTTTTTAAGATGGATACAGAGGAACTCAATCCTTAGTTGTGTACCTTTCGGGAGCACAAAATTAATCCCCACATTGTATAGAGAATACTCAATCTGTCCCCCCTCCCATGTAATTTACTGTGGTATAGAATATCGCGACCACAAATAAAAAAGTACATTAAGAAAAAAGAGCCTGTTACTGATTCAACATGTACACTATGTTCCCAGATAACCTTCTTGATCAGTGTACTGTGTCTGTGTAGTTACAGCAGTAATTGGTTTTGCAGTAATAGGCCCTGTGTTTGATGTATCTGTCAGTACTGGTTAGAATAGACTTAATTTGATGCTGTTCAAACACCTAAAAGCTTGAACACCATCAAACTCCCTATTGGTGCCGTGGAAAATAATGTTACTGAAAAAATTTAAGACCATTCTTTTCAATTGAGTGAAATTATATGAAATGGGAGCCAGCTTCTCAAAACTATCAGTAACATTTTAGTATTTAGAACAAACCTAATGGAGTGTTGAACACTGCCACAACCACCTGCAGTGCTGCATTAATTCAAATATAATGCTTAAACAATGTAATACATGTAATTTAGTGAGACAACTTCATTGTAATCCATTGAGATATTAAGCCCACACCTATATTGACACACTGTGGCAAGTTACATCCCAATGCCAATAGTGAGTTCAAAAACGTGTTAAAATTCTCAATATTGGAGTAGCCACTCCAAATGATTGCAGGCATCACAAAAAAAGGAAGGCACAGGTACTTCAACCTATTTTCTCTTTAAGCATATCATACAGTAGCTGGAATTAAATAGATCTTAATTTAGAACCAATTAGAGATTATATAGTTACATTATCAAAGTTTTACAGTCCTCTGAAATTTTCTAAACTAGAAAATATATTCTTGGGAAACTATTTGGTTGCTTTTGTAAATCTGAAAAAGTACCTCCCTTCATTATTGTGCTGCTAATGTCTACATCCAACTACAGCAATAATATTCTCAAGATTCACTAGGTGATTGTTCACTGAGACACCTAGTGGTCTTTTTTAAAAGTGTTAATTTTGTAATTTATTTTACATGTGATAGGTTTGGCCAGTGGTGTTGTGAAACAGCTTTTGAGTCCCATTATCATTATAGGCACTGCATTCTCAAATCCAGGTTGCATTGTTATTGGTTGTAGTATGAGTCTTTATTAAAGATTTAAAAGGTTTTAGCTCTTAATACTCCCACCCCAAACACAGACACCTTTTTTTGTGAACAACTTTTTATATTATTTTTGCACAAAACAAAAACACAAATAGATAAAGAAAACATACAGTTAAAAAAAATGAATGGATAAATATATATCTACTTGTTTCTGATGATGGGACCCAATTATATATGTAACCTGTCAATAATTTGTGAAACTATACCCGCCCACATACTGTGGCGGAGGTGGCTTAATGGAATTTAGCTGTGGAGCTCTCTAGCATCGCTATATCATTGAAAAACAGTGCAGATTTGTATAATATCAGGCTCCACCCAGCCCCTCAGGATAACTTTCTTTGCCATAGTCAACCAAGCAAGAAAAATTAGTGAATAGTAAGATTGATTGATGAGTCGTCTGCCAAGAGAAACACCCCAGGACACAGGAGCAGTTGAGTGCCAAATCACTCCTGACAAAATTGGAACAACATATTTTGGGACATTCCTAGAACACATGCATATAGGTGCCTACTGCTCCCTGGCTGCACGTATGACAAATGGAGTCATCTACAATTCTCATCTGGAACCCCTGGAATGCATAGGCTGTGTGTACACATTTAAAATGTATAAATTGGTGAGCCAGGTTCTTGGAGGACATACAAATATTCTCCCAGATATGTTCCCAAGAAGGAGCAAATTTATAAGATATCAATCCCCTTGTCCTTATACTATTAATCGTGACATATATATACACACACACACAAACATACATATATATATGAGAAACAAAATAATTGTACAGTAAGGGTTAATCTGGGAAAAGATCTTAGTGACAGGGTGAGAGGGCAAAGCAACACAGACACATTAACCATATTGTGTTCTTGTAGTTAATGAAGTTAAATAAGGAGGTCAATACATTCAAGGAAAAAACAAAAAACACAGGACTAATGTAAAATGAAATGCTGTTTAAATCATTAATAGACTGAAAAATGAACCACCCTGGCAAATCATATACGATGCATGTATTTTGGCGATTAAATTATAGACTATAGTTATAACTTACATATGTAATGTCCCATTAAGATGTGGATTAATAGTTTTCCACCAAAATACTACATAATCCTATATAGAAAGCGAATTCTGTTGTGTAGTACTAGTGTATGATTCCACAGTGTATTGTTAAAGCACCACAACCCATTAAAATACATGTCAGAACACATCTGAATCAGTAAGATATACTACCTTATTGTAGAAGCTAACATTATTTAATTAGTTAATTCTGTTAGGGGTGCCCATTTTTAGATCTGCAGTTGCAGATCAGAGAGCAGATACCCTAGCATGAAATATTCAGATTTAAAGTGTGAAAACTGGCAATGAAATAGGAAAAAACAGACCTTTTTCCAGTTTTTTTTTTTTTTTTTTTAAATATATAGAAAGTGTAGTTTGGCTCAGACAACCAAGGGCGTTTGTTTCTATTAGAATTGGTTTTATTTTGTTAGCTTAGAAAAGGACATTTCTGCTTAGACAAATTCAGCACAGCGTACAAGGTTGACATTTTAAAAAACAATTGAAAAACAAAGTACTTGAAGCATATTGTTTTTCACATACAGTGTGTTAAAATGTCTCTTTCAGGTCAATCCACAGATACATTCTGGTAGGTTGACAAATAGGCTTTTAGCTTTATTTGTACATTGGAATTCTAGTTTCAATCTCTAGTTTCACAGCTCACTTTTAGCACATTTTAGCAAAGCTGCTCTATAGCTACATATTCTGGCCAATGCTGGAGTCTGCTTGTGGTTCTGTGCGAGTTTCCTCAGTGTATTACACTGGTATTATAATTAGGGCTTCTGATTTTCGGTTTTAACCGATAAAACCCGAAAAACACCCGATACAAAAAAAATGAAGTCTGTGGATAGCCAATAAACACCAGAAAACTGTGGAAATGGTTAATCAATTCATGTTGAGACTACCCTTTTACCATTCAAAAATAAAACCTACTACAAAAATAATAATAAATACATTTCCCAGTGCTGCTGGGCAATGTCCCGCCTTCCTGACTTGCATCTATCATTGATTTGTTCTGAATACTTTAAACCCTACTGAGTGACAGCACATTCCTACATTTCTATTGGAGACTCCACTTGCGAGATTTAAAACGAGATGACAATCAGGATGGAGGCTTGATAGTGGGATTTAAAAGGTGTATTATAGTTGAAATACAGAAGATTTAAAACATAATTGTGGCAAAAGTAACTAATATATATATATATATATATGTGTGTGTGTGTGTGTGTGTGTGTGTGTGTGTGTGTGTGTGTGTGTATATATATATATATATATATATATATATATATATATATATATATATATATATATATATATACACACCAAAAACTTGAAAATAGCTAAAAATAAGCACCAAAAAATGCAATTAATAAAACCTGAACAGAAGCCTTAATTATAATGATCTCCTATTGGTATTTATCAAACATTTCATTTTGTCTGATTCCATCAGATCATGATTGATCGGTGCTAGCTTGTACTTGACAGCTCTAAATACTCATGGTATCGTACTGTAGTTGATAGGTGGACTTATTCATCTCATATATAAATTCAGATGAGCTGGCAAAAACATTGACTTGCTGGCATTGCACTATTTTTCTGACAATACTGCGTTTTTCTACCCACCATTTCCATTCACTGCCATTGTTTCTGTCTGGACATTGAGATCATCCACACTCAATGGTACAGTGCCACTAGCCTTGCCGCTGTTTTGGCAGCTCCTTAGAAAATTAACAAGTTCAATTTATGGTCTTTTTTTTAACACCCTTTCAGTTCAGTCACTACAGGTTCGGATCTTTGAGAGGAATTATTTATTTACATGTACACTGTATGTTTATGTGTATGCGTTTTCATCCTCATGAGTAACATTGTCAGTCAGCCCACACAACTAAATTGAATTTGGAATATGCCAGGAATAAATTGTTTTGTGCTCCTTATTTTTTTCCACATCATTTCTGCTGGTTTTGAAGAGGATGTGCACTTTGCTGACAAACACACTGCTAGCATGAATGTTTCCATCAGTTTCCCACACTGCCTGTAGATAAACTTTTTTTGCATCCAAGTGTGACAGGCAGTGCTGTGTGATGCATTATGTTTACAGATTCTGACTGATGTCATTAAGATAAGTATAAAAACTCTATGAATACATGTAGGACATCCTGGCTGTTTTGCATATAGGTTAAGACCTTGTTATTTGCATGGCCACCAATTCAAGCCCAGCATATGCCCAGTACACTACCCTCATGCAAGCTTTTGCTACTGTATACATGGGGGTGGCCAGCTGTCTATGTCACCGAAATGACATATTGGTTGGCAAAATGTCTAATTCTGACACCAGGCTTTTTTTTCTGTCGCCGTTAGGGGTGAATTGTTTATGGGCGCCATTATGGCTCAACTTCCAACCGTGAGATGCCTGCTCCCTCACGTAGATTGATCTATAAGTTTCCATACAGAAATAAATACATGTTTCCTAACTTCATACTGTAGTCAAATCTTAGGATGTAGCTGCTGGCAATGTGATGGACTTTGATGAAAGCTAGTACATGTATTTGTCCCCTCCACTTTCAGGACCCCAACAATATTTTTTAAATGGTTTTATGATTCAAAATACTTAAAATATGGGTAGCTTGTTTCGTTGGGACTGGAACACACGAGATTCTCCAGCCCTCCTTATTTTACACAATGAACTGGTCCTGTGAGCATGACACGCATCATAGCGAACCGCAAAATTCATGAGACAGGATGGATTTTATTTTCTTACAGGGTCAGCCTACAATTTCTGAGGAATCTGTTGCTACAGATGCAAATAGGCCTACTGAAGATGGTAGCAAAGGGAATGTAAGCATTATTTTGCCGCAAAATCACAACCAGCCGGCGCCATCTACAATTAAGCAGAATCTCATCAAGAAAACACAAAGTTTTCAAGCTGACCAGTTCACACATTATCCTTGGTTGCATTACGAGGAGTCGCTTAAGAGAGTACTGTGCTTTTTCTGTGCGAAGGCATGGCAAATGAAACTAATCAATATTTGCAAATTTGCAGAGGGGTCATTTTTGTTTGATGGGTTTCGCAATTGGACGAAAGCACTGGAGAAATGTGAAGGCCATGAAAAATGACTCTCTCAGACTGGCATCACAACAACTAAAACACGAACAAAGCCAAATCAAAGAACTGCTCAGTGACCAGGTGCTGTATGGGCAAGAGGTTGCGCGAATGTGTCTCTGAAAAAAATATTCTCTTAAGTCCGATATTTAGCTCATCAAGGACTTGCCTTTCGTGGTCAAGACTCAAACTTTAAGCAGCTGTTGTTGTTACGACTTGACAATGAAGCACAACTAAAACAATTGATAATGAGAAAAACGAACATGACATCAAGCAATGTTCAAAATGAAATATTACAGTTGCAGCTCGTTCTGTTATACGTGCAATCTGCCAGGTGATTTGCAATTTCTCCCATTTTTGTCAGTTATTGCAGATGGCACACAAGAAGTCAGTGGAAAGGAGCAAGAATTCGATACACTTATGAAGCACTTAATGCTCATGATGCCTTTCTTGGCTTGTACGAAGCACCTGATTCATGTGGAAAAATATTGTACAGGACGCTCTATTTCGACTCGTTACCAATACCCTACCTGTGCGGTCAGACGTACGATGGCGCTTCAAATATGTCTAGAGTCCACCATGGGTGTCAGGCAGAAATCAAATCAAAGCAGCCTTTAGCACTTTATGTTCACTGCAGCACTAATTCCTGCAATCTTGTGGCATCACACTCTGCCTCTGAAGTTGTTAGAGATGCTCTTCAATGCGTTCAAGAACTTGGCAATTTTAACAGCACAGGTAAATACAAGAAAATATTTGCATCTGTTGCTAGCAGTGAAAGTACAAAGTTTCTATATCCACCATGTCCAACGAGATGGCTAATGCGTTGTGCAGTAGCAGTCTTTGTTTTGTCAGCAGAGATTTGGCAGTTCTACAGGCAACTTTTCGAAAGGCTGTATTTGCATAAATATTCAATGAAGACCTTCATACCTTCTTGACTATCAGTTGAATAATGCTGTCTAATCAGAGTTATGTTGTTTAAATGTCTTCAAAAAAACATAACCTACACTGTCCAGTCACTTTATTAGGACCTGTAATATGGGTTTGCTGGCCTTCACACACATATATTTATATATATTACACAGACACAGCGCCTATAGGAAGTATTCAGATTCACCTATAAATATTATAAATGATAAGTATTCACCCCCTTTGTTATGACACTCCTAAATAAGCTCAGATGCAACCAACTGCCTTCAGAATTCACACATTAAGTTAAATGGAGTCCATCCCTGTGCAATAAAAGTGGTTCACATGACTTCAGATTAAATACACCTGTCTCTGTAAGGTCCCATGGTTGGGTAGTGCATTCAAACTGAAAGACCTACAGTGTTCCATGGCTGAGATGGGAGAAACTGTCTATGTTGTCAACCGCTGAGATACTCCACAAATCTGAAATGTGTGTTGAGGGACATTAATATTGTTGTTAAAATATCACACATTTGGTGGAGAGAGGTAAGGCAGAGGATCGTGATGACGCATAGGTTATTTAAATTCATCCCTACATGGTGAATTGGATTGAGATCCAGGCATTCAGAGCCACATGGAAGATCCCTGACGTCTCTGTCCTGATCCTCAATCCATTCATTCAGGGATGACATGTCGACTGCATTTATAGTTAGAGAACGCTGGCTATACTGTACTTCATAACAGCATGTAAGTGTTACTCAACAGTAACTGTGTATGAGCTACTGTAGTTTATAATGAATGGAAATTAACCATCTATAACATTTCATTTCACAAAAGCACCATTTAATAAAATCATTGATTTATCAATGTGAAGCCTAAAACAATAATTTCGTATTGACATTTGAGCAAATGTCCACTTTTATGTAATAATAAAATTTGCCTTAAAAATATTTCCAACTTTTGTTTAACACAATTTATTTCAGCATCTTAAGGGCTACATTCCACCCAATAAGAGAAGTACCTATTTTCGTGTTGCTTGGCAACTGTGACTTTAAATGAATGCATTAGCATCTGGCAGGAAGAATGGAGAAAATGTACAACACAAACATCATTCCGAGTGGAATATTACTGCAATTACTCAAAATACTGTATATTATTTTTGGTTGTTGTGTTTTGAATAGGAGTTCGGAAGTGGCTCTTTATTTCCATTTCCCTACCATAGATACAGTATATGTAACTTGTCTTTATAGAAGTAAGAGCCTGATTAGTCATAGTCTCTAACCTGTATGCATCCGATTGATCTAAGTAGTAAGTCAGGTACTGGACAAGTAATTTTATATTAGTATGGAATTATGTCTATACTGTACATTATAACTGAACAGGAACTACTATTTTCTTGCTAACATTCAGAGCACCAAATTGCACAATACTATTGAAGATATTGTACTAAAGTAGCAAATTGTATTGACAACTGGTATAGAGTTTTCCATTTCTCATCAATTTGAGAGGACCTGTTTATGTGATATAAATTTCAGATCAGTTGGGCCTTCTTCTTGAACCCAGTCCTTCAAAAGTGTAGTGTCACTCAGCATTATCTCACCCTGTGTTTTCATACATTTTTAAACACTACATAGTACTCAGGGTTTTACTGTGAGTTTGGGTTTACTCAGTGTAAACAATTCCTTTGGTGGCAGTCTATTTTGACCAATTTTCAATTGTCCTTTAAGTTTGAGCATTAAAAAAAAAATAGCTTGTGCTGGCAAAAACATTTCCAAGAAAATCTAAAAGTTAATCTCCATACCGTGAATCAGATTGTAAAAATAAAGCAGTTCCCAGTAACATTGTATTTCCTTCAAACACTTTACATAACAATCTGAACATTTAGTATTCAAAAGATCTACCTGTATAATTGGTTCTATTTAGAAAACAAGCCAACACTGAGTTCCTTTTATAAATTCATAATTTTCCATTTCTTTCTTTTATTTAAATAGTATTTTAATATGCAAATACATCAATAGGAAATGGCAGATCTATTGGTAGAAAAATGGAAATGCATATCTCGGCTTTTTAACTATTAAAATCTAGGGTTTACCTATTAAAACATCCCCATAAAGGATTGCCAAGGTGCCACTAATCTAGTAATAAATTAAATGGAAATAACAGCTATTATGACAACTTTCGCTTTCCTACAAACACTTTTGCTAAAATTTCAGTTCTGCCTTCCAACACAATCAGAAGAAAAGTGTATAACTGCAACCACTTCTAGTTAGTGTTCAATACTTATAAACTTCTGAAGTGCCAGGCATGCCAGAGGTATATGGCACTTTGCTTAACTGCCCTAACAGCAGCTGAAAAACAAATGTAGCCAACTAAAATATTGACTTCCAAAAGCAACTTCAGCAGCATATCTTATCTGTAATCACAAATGAATAATGCCTTTGCAATCTCATTCCACTGAATGATCTTTGATCCACAAAGATATTGCAATCACGATCTATGATTACTTGTACAACGCATTAATAGTTCATACAGCTGCAATATGGTAATTATTACAAAACAGTTTTTTGTTTTTTAATGCATGCCAGCATTCAACAAGCTGGGGTTATTCCACATGTATTTTTGCAGATGAACTAGTTGTGAGCATGAGGTTCCCCAGGCGAGTAGAGGTCCTTGTATAGACAGCCCTCCTAAAGCTCAACTTACACTGCCTCAAAGAGGCAGGAAGGTGACAACAGGTTCTCAAGATGAAGTACAGTGGGGTCTGCTGACTCTAGTAGGTTTGACCATGCTGTGAAAGCTTGAGTAACATACCTCGACCAGTGGATGAGGCACTCACCAACCCACCTGGCCAGCATGATGAGTTATGGCCAACTCCCCCAAATTGAAAGCACAGACAAAAACATGGCCCTCATTCCCCGGAGGCTGGATTGCCGCTGACCAAGGCAGCGGCCGGTTAGGCATGAGGACAGATGGTGCTAAGAATCACCGGTTTATGATTTTTGGCTGCCACAGAACACTGACCTGGCCACATACAACTGCAGATCTCTTCAAAGGTTGGAAGAACCTGGAAGAATCAAGTGGGACATAGTAGGACTAAGCAAAGTATGGCGAAAAAACAAAGGACTACTAGAACTCAAGAGTGGACATCTTCTCTTCTACAAAGGCACTATAGATGGAGGTGTTAGATTCATTGTCCACAAGAGAATCAAGAATAACGTAGTAGAGATTGACAGCGTGTCAGAAAGATCCAAGGAAGTATGAACTTCAGGTCATCCTGGTCTATGCACCAACAACAAGCTATTTGGATGAAGAAGTCGAAGATTTTTATGAAGTACAAAAACTACACGAAAATGGATTTCATATAACAGGCATATCTATTTTTTTTTCTTTTTCTTTTTTTTTAATAAGCCCCAATTATGGAGATTTTCCTGTCACTTGCATTATCAACTTTATCAAAGTGAAACATCATGGTGTGAATTTTTATTTGACCTGGCCCTTCAACCTCTTTTTGTTACTTGTTACTTGTTTTATTTTGTATACTGGGTAGGAATATAAAGCTGTAAATCAATAGACCATTGCAAAAACATACAAGCAATAAAAGCAATAACGCAATGCATTTAGAAAGATAATGACCATCATAAAGGATGGAACAGTGTAATTATTTCACCACAAAAAGGTTTTGTTAGCCTAAAGTAAAAGCAATCTTATCAATGAATGTATTAAATAATTTTAGACTCCATCTGTGTACCATCTATCCACAGTATATGCCGACTACTTCTGTACTGTATAGTAGTTGCATCAATAGATTGAGTAAGTGTTCAACAAAATATTGTTCACATTTCGAATACTTTGGCCTACTGTATTTGGATACACTTCAGATTACTGATGCTTTACATACATTACAAAAACGTTAAGGGTTTGTCAACATTCCAGTACCTCTTATCTGGCATCAGATGTCATGCTGTGCATAGAACATACAGCACAATTCTAAAGTTCTGTAGTTAAGTGCATGTAGTAAATATTAGTAAATATTAGTAAATGGTAAATGCAATGTTGATACATTTAGTTAAAGTAACTGTACTCCCCAGTATTCATACTGCAACCCCAGAAGAGGCTTTCTGGCTCTGACATGCGATATGCACCGTGCTGTATATGGCAGTCTGGTTTTGGGGTTGTAATATTCATTCTAAACACGATTTACTGTGTTTAATGAGGGAAAATGGATAATGAAACAAAGAGGCCGATGACGTAATCAGCCACCCAAATAACTGACAGTTTGATAAGGCAAAGTAAAACCAATATAGATCATGGCAATAAATCAAGACTACCTTAATGAAACACAGTAGTTAATTTGTGTGATACTAGAAATGAGTTCTATCCTGCTACATTAAGAGCTGATACGAAATTTATTTGTTTCAGCATTTAAATGAGGCACTTGTTAAGAGGTTTCTACCACAGGGCCACAGAAGTGAAAAGCAATAAAGTGGGACTGTACATTTCTCTTTCATCACTTCTTTTTCATCTGTACTGTTTGTTCAATTTTTGCTTTCTTTTCTAAAGCGTGGCGTATCCATGGAATGGAATAAAGGCTGTATACAGAATACAGAAACACATTTCAAAAGAGATTTGAAAACTCAAGTTCTATTAGCAGAAGAGAGACAGTGACTAAAACAAGTCCCAGTGACTAATGTAAAATATCCCCTTTATACTATCTTTTTAATATAGCCTTTGAAATGGGAACTAGAATAACCGCGGTTAGAAATAGTTGTAGAGGTATAAACACATTGTGTTTCAAATGTTGTGTCCCAACAGATATATCTTATTGGGATGGTACACTGTTGGCTGTTTTGACACCAATGATACAGTATGGAAACCTACTGTATGCAGATATGTCCATTTAGAATAGTACAGTGCTGGTATGTGGAGTAAAGTCAAATCACAGATGTATGATTTCACCACAATCCTTGAACAAACTAGAACACTGTAGAAATCTCCCCCTTGCAAATAAATCATGTTAGCAATTATTAATGCAACTGATACAAGCTTACTGTATTATTGATACTATAATTGTTAATGTTGACTCAAATCAATTTCCTTAAAATCAGTGTTTCTCAGTTATTTCTTATATTGCTCTTCTCATACATTATATGCTGATAAACCATTGAAGGCTTAAGCATTTACCCTAGTGCAGCAATTGCACTATTTATAAAGGGAGGACATGTCAGCTGTTAATGTTCGACAAACAAATTCAGACAAATATGAATATATATATATATATTATATCATATATATATATATATATATATATATATATATATATATATATATATATATATATATATATATATATATGTGTGTGTGTGTGTGTGTGTGTGTGTGTGTGTGTATATATATATATATATATATATATATATATATATATATATATATGTTCTGTAGAGATATATATAAATTAAACATGTGACTGTGGATTATTTATTTAATTTAACACACTGCAAAATCACCAGTTTTTCCCCCGTTTACACAAAAAATGGGGCTAACACAGCTGTGGAAATGTCCATTAGTACTAGTAAATTGGAAATTGATGGGGGTATTGGAATCACCTTTATTGCTCAAACATATTCAACATTCTCCTATTACAAAAGTCACTGAACCTTTCCTGAACAGCTCTTTCAGAAGTCATCAAAAATGCTTCAGATTTGTAGGCTGGTTAAAGTGTCTGCTGCTCATGGACAACTGCTTTCTCGAAGGAATTTTCAAATTCAATTAGACATTAATCTTTAAGAAGCTTTGCTTAATACATTGATGCTGTTAGGTGGGGTGATCAACTGTCCATTCTACCTATAAATAATTAAAATAGAGAAGTAAATATATTGGCATTTGACTCAAAGCTTTGTTATATTGATCAGTCTGTATCGTATTTGAAAGTGGTTTACACATGAGGGCTGGACAAGGCTGGTGGTGCAATCTATACAGCCAATAAATGATTAGACTGAAATGGTTTATTTTCAGTTAATGGTGTAAAGACACAATGATCATACAGATTTATTCAAGCCATTTTCCATGAATGCAAATATTAGTGACTTTATGACTATCACAACATTGTCGGTGTCCACCTTTATGGCAGGAATGTTTGAAAGGCAGATCACAGATAATCTGCCCCCAAGATGTTGCAATCAGATACCTACTTTTAGAGCTGGAGTCTTTCATCAGGCACTATTGACTATGATTAGGCTGTAATTGAGGTCTGAAAGCCTGGAGCCCTACCATCACTCACTAGAGTATAATAATGGTGGAAAAGCAGAAACATGAACTATTCTGGACAAAGTATGAATATAAACACATCAGAATAGGTTTCCATAGCTACTGTTTATCAGCTTTCTAATGACAGGTAAGCAGGGGAGTGATATATTCAGACACTGCTAATGATTGTTATATCTGTTTGGCAGCAGACAGTTGCAAAGTGGAAGAGAATTGAACATTTAATAAAATAAACCTTTAGGTACACATATAAATAGATAAATACACAGGTATACACACACACATTCTTAGTTGGCATACATTTATGTTGTTTGTTTTCATTTGTATTTTATTACGGCATGTAATTAGGAATATATTTTATATAAGGAATCTTTATATAATATAGATATATATAGTTTTTAAAATTCGGGGAAAACACGAATTTCACACAGTTGTTTCAAAAATTTTTACCCCCACCCCACCCCCACCCCAAAAAAAAATAGCTAAAAATAAGCACCAAAAAATACAATTAATAAAACCTGAAAAACAAAAAAATTAAAACCTTAATTATAATGATCTCCTATTGGTATTTAGCAAACATTTCATTTTGTCTGATTTCATCGACTTGAATGATTGATCGGTGCTAGCTTGTATTTGACAGCTCTAAATACTCATGGTATCTTACTGTAGTTGATAGGTGGACTTATTCATCTCATATATTAATTCAAATGAGCTGTCAAAAACACTGACTTACAGGCATTGCACCATGTTTCTGACAATACTGCGTTTTTCATTGCTTCCGTCTGCACATTGAGTTAGTTATGTTTAGTTAGACTTCCATCTGGCCTTGCTGAGTTTGGAATGATGTTCCCTTTAATTTCACTGAGCTCATTTACAAGATTTCCATATTTAATCAATGTCAGCCATCATTTTGGATTCATCGAGTTAACATGGATTAGCTCAAATTGGTTTGCTTTAATCAACATTCTTGATATTGCTGTGGTTTTAATTTACCCATGCTACTCATTCCCCTTAATAAATAAATAAATACTGGCTGCTCAACAGTAGTGCTGAATGTATCGTTTTTCAGTTCACAATTGCAAGTCACGATTGCAGGTTGGTTCACAGCCTTTCAAAAGTCAACATTTTAGGGTTTTATTACAGGTTATTTAAGAATGTTTTATAAAGTAGAAAGTAATTAAACGTATTGACACTTTCAATTGTGTGTCTAATTCTGAGTCTTGTGCCATCCCATTCTGAGGCAGCATTTGAGCACTGCCTGTCCGTTTTGCTGGCTGAGTTTTATTGATTTTTTCTTATTAATGAGATTCTATCCTGGGTCTGTTTTTTGCACAACAGGATGGCGAAGCATAAACTGGGTGTTGAAAACTTCACATAAACCACTGTTGATGGTTTCAGCTGAACCTTCAACACGAGGGAGCTTTTTTGAATGTCATTACTGTAGACATTGTAAAACACATGTTGTCTCTCCAGCAAGCAAATACCAATGTTCCTTTTTACAAAGACTAAGGGGTTGATAGGACCATCTTATACCTCAGGATAAACCACAGCAGGAAATCTGCCTGAATTGCACCAACCACTTATTTTCAGGTTATTAGCAACCCTGATAAAGACAACTTTCGCTGATTAACAACATTTTCTCCAGGAACCAATCCTGACCCATAGACATTAATATTAATGGAATTCTGATATTAGCAACTGAATGCCGCTTATTGCCAACTTTATTACTAGTTGCCAGTGCTACAGAGCGCACTTGCATGATTTATGCACATACTTCATGCAGCTTTTATAACACACTGACTTCGCAACTGCGGATTTCTGGTGGACTGAGGCAGAATCGTGGCTTTGAAACTGTCTACGAAGCTGCAATCAAAATTGAGATGGATTTACAGCAGGAGGTGGTACATTGTAAAAAGCAGACAATGCTGGACAATATCTTATTTTAAAATTGTGTTCTTTAGAATTGATTGTAAGTACAACACACATTTTTCATGTTTGTTACTCATTGTAAGGACAATTGTAACACATTGTAGTACTATTTAAGCCTACTCTTTTTTTTTTTTTTAGCTTTACACATGCGTGAAGTAAATTGTTTTCTGTTGGGGTATTTGGGCATGTACTTTATGTAAAGTTTTTAACACTGTCTTTAACAGACATATATTTCAGTGCCATATTTGTACAACTACAATATAATATATATATATATATATATATATATATATATATATATATATATATATATATATATATATATCGTTCTATATACACTTGAAAACTGGGCCTTTTTGTTTATTGACAGATTTTTTGCTGGGAACCAAGAGGTTGTTAATAAGCCTATTGTTTGCTGCTCCTGCTTGAAACTGCAACACTGGTATATTTTCTCTATCCCTACTGCTCTAATAACCTTTTGGATTTAAATCTGCTAACACACTCCTTCAAATTAAATTTAAATACTTTTAATTAAATACATGATTAGTCTATTAATAAACATTATTTTACTGATGCAATCAAACTAATATGAACACAATAGCGAACAGGAAACAAGAAAATATTACCATTCCTATTTTACCATTTTACCCAAATTATTACCATTTTCCTATACTCTTATAACATGCAACATATCATAAATCATTTTACAATAGATTTTACTTTAAGGAGTCTCCAATGAGATATTGATTTCCATTTGAAAGTACAGTTTTTTTAAACTAATTAAAAGCCAGGCATGATCACATTTCTTGTAAAACTGCATCGTTTCCTTCCTTTATCGAAATAAGCCCAAGAGCATTAATGCAAAAAAATACAATGCTATAGTTCAGCACGTCTCTAGAGATCACTTTCAAGCTTCCTAAAATATATCTTCACTAGACAGGTGGCCTTTATATTGTGGTTATTTTACATTAAATAAAAATGTCTACAGATGGGAAAATAACCATAATGGACAGGTGACCTTATAACAAGGCGACCCAACACATAGAGTTTTCTTTAATTAGGAATATGGAGTCTTATCAGGAGCAAAATGAATTCCCAAGTGAAGTCATGAGAAATGAGAGTTGGAGCTCACCTCAGAAAGCACTGAACAATTTGTATTTATGTTTTACTTAACAGGAAAATATAAATTACCTAATGCCTTTAAATGAACTAAATCATCAAAGAGAACGTATGCATATGCTCTTGTAGAGGATCATGTGGAATGGTAATATTTTTATTTTGTCTCATGCATAACCAACTAAACCTATTGTGTGCAATCTGCCTCCACACATGCTGTATATTTTGACATTGACTGTCTTCAACGAGTCAGTGTTATCAGCGTCGCCTGCTCTTTTTCATTTCCTGAATAGAACATCAAATCTTACATGATATAAACTTGATTAACTGAACCAATTTCATGAACACAGGTTATCTAAACATCCCTATGGTAACATGTTGATTGCAATGTCCAATGTCCCTCTGGTCATGGAGAGAAAGAGCTATCCGTCTTCTTGATAGCAATGATTTGATTACTTGAACAAATCGATTTAGTGCATTTAAAGGTTTTACTCGAATTGTATTTAAATTTATGTATATTATATTCATATGTACAGCCACAGTAGTTTCTGCAGCATCTGAATTGCGAAAATGGAAAATATAGAGTCTAGTACAGGGCTAATGTGACTAGCGACAAGGGGTTGCAATCACACAGGGCTTTGTATTAACTGATTAGGTCTCTAAATGGAGTCTATTTTCTTTCAAAGCTCTTAATTTTATCAGAACATTTTCTGCTGTCACAAAGGGAGCACTAGTGCTATTCCAGGATTCTTCAAACTGTTTGCCTATGAAGCATCAGATTATTATGTTAATGGGAAATACGTTTTTGCATCTTAATGCCATAGTCTGGAGGATTTCCCTGAGATGTCTATCAGAATGATGGTGAATAGTTCTTGTTTATGGCAACCTGATTTTAAAGAGCAATAAAAAGACACTTTGGTATGTTATGAGGCGCCTGCCAGCCCCCTATAATTTGCATTATTATTATCATTTTTACTGCTTTCATTATGATTTTCACTATAATTATTGTGGTTTTCATTATTTGTGATTGTACTATTGTTTGTTTTGGCTCAGCAGGGAGGGGGTTAAATTCCTCCCTGCCAAATACATGTGAGAATGTGGCTGAAGTCTTAAATTAGCTAATTGTTAATTATTGATTAATTGGGCTACAGCCACAGACTATAAAAGCCAGGAGGAAGGCTTGGTCTGGTTTGGTTCAAAGAGTAAGTGTTACCTGCAATAGTGTATATAGGTACTTGTTTGATTTATTTGTTTTGTATTTGTACCTTTTGTTTGTGCCTTTTTATTTTGTGTTTTGGTAAATAAATGTTTTGTTTCACTGCATTATCCTGTCACAAGATAATCTGTATGCTATAAACTATACTTGTACTGGTATGGTACCATGGTACTGCAATGGATTACCACTATAATGAATAACATTATTGCCATAGCACTATGTTAAAATTAAAAAAACGCACTACTACGGTACCTTCTGGTGTAGCTTCCTTTGTACTTCCATTCACAGAACCACTATTGGACTATTTTGTAAGGGAGATGAACTATATTCAGCAAAGGATTAAGCTAATCAACAAAAGTCCTTCTCTGTGTAACTAAGAGTCTGCACAGAACTCTGTTTGATTTGAAACTTAATTACCCTACCTTGCAAGCCTTACTTAAAAATGTGCTGACATTTTTTTTCATTAGAAAGTTTCACAAAATAAGCATATAGAACAGTTTCCTTTCTATTAGTGTTGATTTTTTTTTTTGTTTGATAGTGCCTGCGAGAGAATAATAAAAACAAAAAGCAGTTTTAGATAGAAGAAATGTTTGATAAAAGGACACAAGCCAGAACATATTCTGAAAAGTATACAGGCAGCTGACAAGGAAAATTGCCACCTTTCACAGTGATACCTTTTTGCATAGAATGTCTTTACCATAAATAACTGCCTGTCTATAAAACCTCATATTTCAAACAAGTTGTCTCTCGCTGGCTGTATTATCCAGCATAATAGAGGGGAGATTGGATACATTCCTTCTGTATTAGAATTGGCAGGACTCTCAAATTTGAAAGAGAATTGATTCCACTGTGTTAGATTCCATATGAAAGCACATGTGCTGGAGAGCCATTTCACTAGAAATCGACAACAGCTAGTTTAATATGTGGAGGTGGGTCTATACAAGTTTAGCACTGGGGTTGCACCCTGATAGCTGTCAATTCCAAGCTGATGTTTCTGGGTTTTATGGTTACTGAATAGCATGTTCAGAACCCTACAAATACTGTTCATGCAGCAACAGGGCTATTTCAACAGGGATGAGGATTGTGCAGTATTTTTTTTTTCCTTATTCACATCGCTTTGTACTTGGTGACATTTTTCAGAATATCATAATCTGGGAATATATGATGTCAATTCTAAATCAATATTAACGTTTTCTCTGAATGGAATCACCTATCCATATATCAAGATACATTTTTACATGTAAATAATCTCCTTTCCAATTGTTTATCATAAATTATTGGGAGACTTACATGTACATAGTTTAGATGTAGATAATAGTGTTTATGTTTTTTTGGATAGCTGTAGTTAATAAGTATGAATGTACGTTGCTAACATATTATAAACATAAACTATTTTCTCATTATTCAGTATGTTACCATCTTTATCATCTAAGTACAAAGCTGACTTTTTCTCAAGGTCAGCCTCTTCTTAAATCCCTTCTGCTTTGCTTTGCAAAACAAGGCAACTGACTAATGTTAATATATATGAAGTCCGGGAGGGGGACATTAGAGAAAAAAAATATATCTTGTGAGCATGTGTTACTATCTCATGCACACGACTTACTATATATTTTTTCTTTCATGTCCCCTCCAGGGCGCCATAAATATACATATTTGCTGCTAAAATTAATTATTTTGGCAGAGTGTTGGATCTGAAGAGAGCACTTGTTGCCTGTTTGATTTATCCTCATTAAAACAGTAATCAGAAGTCAGAAATAAAAATATATCAGTACTGTACATAATTAAAAAGATAGTCACATAGTAAGTTTGCTGATTTACTGCAGGAAGCCAAACAGTACCATTTAAATACAATAAGATTATTCCTGCCAAATTCAGTCATTGTGACATAGATTACAAAAGTGTTCATGATGCAGTCTCCAAGGTTTTACTGCAGCCACTCAATAAAAGTCCTATTCAATTGGTTTTATTCTTCTCGTTGAAACTTTTTTTTTGTCCTCATACTTTCTAAAAGCTATACATGACAAACACAACAAGTAGAATAATTTTGTTTGTACCTCTTTTGTGATTGTTTTCTATCAACTCCTAAATAAATTCTATCTCAATTATCCATTTTAGTGGAAAGGTGAGGAAATAGTTTTAAACATAATACAAACCTTTTCCTCTAGTATGTCTGTACTTCAAAACATTATGTAAATGTTCTTATTCTGATGCAGTTTACATAGGGTTGGATTTATGGTGAGGTTAATAAAAATTGAACAAGGTAACTTGGTTTTACTTACTTTAGTATTTCTGGTAAAAGCCTGGGCACTTCAAATAATTGCAACTGTTGTTAACTCTATCTTAACCATGATTGGATTTCTTACTATTTTGTACACATAAAATCAGTTATCTGTAAATGTATAGCCAACAAGTCATCCATTTCAATTGGGACTGAAATCAAAACATTGCGCCATTTCAGCATTTCTTTTGTAGTAACCACTGCGGTTTAAGCAGAAAAGTGATGTATCGATTTTTTGTTTTGTTTTAATGTAATCAACATAATTGCTGTGTGAGCAAACCAAAAATAAATAACTTCTGAGGATATTCTTTTACTTAAACATTTGTTTCTTTATTCATCCACTGAAGTACTAGAGTGCTCATCCTTTTGCCAATTTGAAAGAACCTTTAATTTTGCCTGGTAGTGACTCCCGTTCCCACAAGATCATTTAATTAGATTATTTTGTACATGTACTGATTGATTCAGAGCCTAGCAGCTGTACAGAATCCAGTCCACTGGAGAGTTTTCTCATTGTGGTTTGATAAGCTGTGTGAACTAAAAAATAAAATGATTAAAACAAATGACTGCTTAAATTGGTTTAAATTAGTATGAATACCATTTGGGGCTCTTAAAAAAAGAAAACTAGACATACCTAATCAAACACGTATTCTTTGGTGTCAACAAAACGGTAAAACAGGGCTGTCATTTTCAATAAACAAACCAGGGGTATTTAAGAATGATCTGAACAGTGGTGGATCTTAGTATAACTCTTTGTTAACTCTCTGTTAATCCCACTGGGGTGATTTAATGAATTAATATCTTGAAAACTGTTTTGATGAAAAATTATATTTTGAAAAATGTCCAAAAAAAAATATGAGAAAAATAGAAATTCACATCCTATAAACCTCACCAGTGATGTAACCGTTTGGCGTTCACACAGTAGCATGGTGATTCCCTGCAATTTAAATAGAAATCCATAGTTAGGACTCACCGCTGCCTTGATATAATCAACCTCCTATCGCTTTTGTGAATATCGTTATGGTATGTGCCATAATAGACACAGGGAAGACCGAGACTGATCGACTGAGAGAAATATGAACAGGAATAATTAGATTTAATCTAGGTCCTTGTCAACCAAAGTCCTATTCCTAATTCAGCACCACTGGTTGGATCACTTATAATAAAAAGGGCAGAAATGATCTTCAGTTAATTCGAAAACAATTGGCCAAATTTTCCACATTAATGGTGATGTGCAGCTGTAATTCCTTAGTAGAAGTTACTTGTAGTGCAGTGCAGACATCAACCACATTCACTACGATCAGAGTGCTCACAATGCAAATTCCTCTTATATAAACAAGTTATTTCTGCTTATTTTCGCCATATTTTAGATTCTGTCATTCAAAATAAATTGTGTGGGATATGCTGATTGGTTCCTTATAGTGAACTTGCTCGAGGATATTAGATTAAGATTTATGTAATAGGAACTGGGTGAAGAAAAACCGAGTCTGTATTAAAATCCTTGTCAGTTTACATATAGGTGATGCTCTACTTGACAGTGCTATAATTAGGCTTACATGATCACAAATCTAATGAAATGTTAAAGTATAAATGTCATATACCAAAGATGTCCTACATTTGTGGCCAAAAAAAAAAAAAAAGCTGAATAAATAGTAGTGTATACACACATTTAGTTTTGTTGCATTTTATATATATATATATATATATATATATATATATATATATATATATATATATATATATATATATATATATATGCATCTAAAACTACAGATTCCCTTGTAGCCTTTTACAAACTAAAACCTTAAATGGGATACTTCAAAAGAGACATTTTGTGGAGCCTTTTATTGCTCATGAGCCATTTGTTGGATAAACCTGTTCAATATAATGCAATGGGGCTCCAAAAAATATTTAGGTTTATGTAAACATTTCACCTGTAAAGGACAAACAAGCAATAAACTGTTCAAATGTATGAATTTTGCTCATTGCTGAAAAACAGAGGAAGGAGGTTTTTTTTTTTTTTTTTAGTAGAACAGACAGTACCAACATAATCACAAGTTTTGTAACAGAGGAGTGTTTGTCTCTGTGTTCCTGCACTCTGTCTATACACCTGTGCCACAGAATCATGGAGTGTAATGCACTACTCAACATCCTTAGGCTCTTGTATAAAATAAATAAATAAATAAATAAACAGAAACCGAGATCTCTCAGATAGAAGCTTTCTGAAAGGATCCAAAGCCCTTTCAAGTGGGTTAATGGCTTTTTTTATATATTTTTTTTCATAACTCTTTCATTGAAGGTGAGGAAATTGAGTTTTTGTGACTTGGCTTCAAACTTTAAAGGGTTGTTCAGGGACAGGGAAATATTTTCATGAATGTGATTGAATTCGTATTTCTGTCACACACTTTTCATGGCAAAAAACATTAACATGGTCCATAAAGTATTTAAACATGGGTATTGCTATATACACTGAACAAAAATATAAACACAACGTGCAACAGCATTTCAAAGATTTTACTGAGTTACTGTTCAAATAAGGAAATCAGTCAATTGAAATAAATTCATTAGGCCTTAATCTATGGATTTCACATGACTGGGAATACAGTTGGTCACAGATACCTTAAAAAAAATAGGAGGGGAGTGGATCAGAAAACCAGTCAGTATCTGGTGTGACCACCATTTGCCTCATGCAGCGTGACGCATCTCCTTCGCATAGAGTTGATCAGACTGTTGATTGTGGCCTGTGGAATGTTGTCCCACTCCTCTTCAATGGCTGTGCGAAGTTGCTGGATATTGGCGGGAACTGGAACACGCTGTCGTACACGTCGATCCAGAGCATCCCAAACATGCTCAATGGGTGACCTGTCTGGTGAGTATGCAGGCATGGAAGAACTGGGACATTTTTAGCTTTCGGGAATTGTGTACAGATCCTTGTGACATGGGGCCGTGAATTATCATGCTGAAACATGGGATGATGGTGGCGGATGAATGGCACAACAATGGGCCTCAGGATCTCATCACGGTATCTCTGTGCATTCAAATTGCCATTGATAAAATGCAATTGTGTTCGTTGTCCGTAGCTTATGCCTGCCCATACCATAACCCCACCGCCACCATGGGGCACTCTAGTTCACAACGTTGACATCAGCAAACTGCTCGCCCACACAAACCCAGTACAGTTGAAACCGGGATTCATCCGTTAAGAGCACACTTTTCCAGCATGCCAATGGCCATCGAAGGTGAGCATTTGCCCACTGAAGTCGGTTGCGACACAGAACTGCAGTCAGGTCAAGACCCTGGTGAGGAGGACGAGCACGCAGATGAGTTTAAACTTTCCTGCACCTCGGAATATCGTTCCATCTTTTCTTAATCTCCTCCATGGTTCTTTTAATGTCTACACTCTAAGTAGTACAGACTCTCATTAGAACCTTGCTTTGTCACCATGGGGAGACCTTTTTTGGTGCTTTTAAGAACCTTTTTTTACATGGGTTCTTTATTCTCTATTTGCAGACTTTATGTTTTGTCATGTAAGCTATGAAACATGTATTGAAAATTGGAGTTTGCAAAACAATAAGGTAACTGCATTATAAACTGTAATTTACAAACTGACTTGATCAGAAGGCTTAAAAAATGAGTTTTTGCAAAAAGCTATTATATGTTTCCTTGCAAATGATGCCTCCTTCTTACTGCAGACAAGTCTCCAACATCACCTTGCCTTATATATATCCTACTGTCTGACTGGGGCAAATTAATGCCTGCTTTTAAAAATAATCACGCAAATACAAGAACCGCAATTACCAGCAGCTTTAATAAATTAGATGGAATATTTAATATACCCCATTCGCAAAATCCCCTCCCAGTTTTAGAGGTTTCATTCAGAAATGCTCCAGAATTACATATGCATATACAGAATTACATATGCATCAAGGGCTAAAGAGCACAGAAACATTGCCCCCGCAAATCACATATTAATTGCGTGTTTATGCCATTGCGTGTGTTCTATAAATCCCATCCAAGAATTCAGAACACCCAGCACCCCTTTTACGGTCGTAAAACATGCGCAATCCTTTTATAAATCTGGGCCACTGTGTTTTAATACAGTATCATATGAGACTTGTTGCATGAAATGGATATGTCTATCAGCTTTGACATTCTGTTATTTTTTGGTGAAATAGGCTCTTTATGTAAGCCAAGCTTGTAGCTGATTCATTAACCCCAAATAGTGTGCATTACTTAAGGCATAATTCAGATATGTAATATGCCAAAGAAAAAATGTTGAACTTAATGAGAATAAATATGTCACATATGTTGTTTTGAATATATCAACTGAAAACTCTGAGCAAATGACAACGCTCCCATTAAAACATTTGGCTCCCCTCACAGTGAATGCTATCTGTCCCTTTCTTGTATTTTTTTTAGCTGTACACTGCCATTTTCAATATGGTCCATTTATACCCCAGGCAGGATAATGTGAAGCTGTGTGATTCAAAGAAAGAGGAGAGTCCTCTTTTTCTGAGCACTGTGCTACCCCCCCACCCTATTAGTTTTTTCCCCCCATTTAATGCAAAGCAGAACTTTTGGGGGTTTGAATTTTAAAGGCCAAATATAACCAATTACCTTTGCTGTGCCTGACAAAGGTTAATTGTGTTATCAACTTGAAGATCACAAATAATAATAATAATAATAATAAGAAGAAGAAGAAGAAGAAGAAGAAGAAGAAGAAGAAGAAGAAGAAGAAGAAGAAGAAGAAGAAGAAGAAGAAGAAGAAGAAGAATGTCAGGCTCATTTGAATTGATCAATCCTAGTTGGCGACCAACTGGGTTATGAAGAACAATTCTCTTCTACTTAGAATATGATTAGATCAGTGCTTGTGATCTTGGCAATATTAATAATACATTATAAAGGTTTCTATTTGCTTTAGGAGTCTTTGCTGTGACTATTTTAATATGAGATTTTACATTTGCATCTAATTTATATCTGTCATTCTGTTTCAAGGTTGGTGACACCACAATTTTAACCACCAGTGTAAAGTATTTAAAGTTTATCTGGATCCCAAAGGATAAAAACCAATTGCAGAAAATGACAATTCTAGATTAGAAGTCAGATTTTATTTACTGGAAAGATGATCGTTTTACTAAAAATAAAAGCTGTTAAAGCTGCTAAAGCTGCTCTGTGGTGTTTATTTGATGGTTATTTATAGTTAGAAAAGAAGAAAAAAGCATGTCTTTAATTTAAAGTCTTTAAATACCTCTGAGTAAATAGGACAGTGTGGCAGGGCAGAGGGGGGAAAGGAAGGGAAGAGAAAGAGAAGGGGAAGGGAAGGGAGTGTTTTTGCTATGATTTTTTTATTTTCTATTTTATTATTGTTTTGCAACATTGTAGTGATGGCTAATACCCACTAACAGGTACTATGATGTGATAGGTGTTACAGAAATGGTTATCTGAGAGTGATGGGGACGAATATAATATTTGTGGGTATACACTGTATAGGAAAGACAGGCAGGACAGAAGAGGAGGAGGGGTAGCGCTGTACATAAGAAACAGTCTTGAAGCCCAGGTGTTAAACCTGGACAAAGAAAATAAAACCGAATCAATATGGGTCAGAATAACAGACAAAAATTCAAAAGGCATAATAATAGGAGCATGCTATAGACCGCCAGATTCAGACGGTGAGCACAATAATCTGTTATACAATGACATTAGAAATGTGTGTAGCAAAGGAGAAGCCATACTAATGGGGGATTTCAACTTCCCCCAAATAAAATGGGAAAACCCGGTGGGTAGCGCGAAGGATGAAATAGAAATGGTGGAAATGACAAATGACTGCTTCCTAACACAATTTGTGAAGGCACCCACTAGAGGGGAGGCATGCCTTGATTTAGTCTTTTCAAATAACGAAGATAGAATAACTAAAACAGAGGTCAGAGAACCACTGGCAAACTCAGACCACAACATGGTCTCATTTGAAGTGTTTTTTAAATCCTCAAAAGTAAAGACTAAAGCTAAGGTTTACAATTTTAGAAAAGCAAACTATGAAGGCATGAAACAGAGACTAACAGAAGTAGATTGGAGTAAAATAGAGAAAACACCCACAGAAGAAGGATGGTTGTTCTTCAAAAATGTAGTACTAGAGGCGCAAAACAATTATATCCCTAAAGTAGACAAATCTAAATGTAAAACTAAATTGCCAAAATGGTTTAATAGATCAATTAAAAAAAATATTCAGCGAAAAAAAAAAAAAAAAAAAGGCACTTTACAGAGCATTAAAAAAGGACCAAAAAGAAAGTACACAGAAAGAGTACACAGAACTGCAAATGCAAGTCAAAAAGGAAGTTAGAAAGGCCAAGAGAGAAATAGAAATGAACATTGCTAAGGGAGCTAAAACCAATTCCAAAAAGTTTTTCCAATATTACAACAGCAAGAGAACATTCAAAGAGGAGATTAAATGTTTAAGAGATACAAATGGCAAAATCGTAGATGAAGAAAAAAAAATAGCAAATATGTTAAATGATTACTTTTCACAAGTTTTTACAAAGGAAGATACTGACAACATGCCCCACATGTCATCCAGTTCCTATCCAGTTTTAAATAACTTTAGCATAACTGAGGCAGAAGTGTTAAAGGGACTAGGAGCTCTTAAAATAAACAAATCCCCTGGGCCGGATGAGATCCTCCCAGTAGTACTCAAAGAAATGAAAGAAGTAATTTACAAACCGCTAACCAAGATCATGCAGCAGTCTCTTGACACAGGGGTGGTACCGACAGACTGGAAAATTGCAAACGTAATACCGATCCACAAAAAGGGAAACAAAACTGAACCAGGTAACTACAGACCAGTAAGCCTGACTTCTATTATATGCAAACTTATGGAAACTATAATAAGATCCAAAATGGAAAATTACCTATATGGTAACAGGGTACTGGGAGACAGTCAACATGGTTTTAGGAAAGGGAGATCGTGCCTAACTAACTTGCTTGATTTTTTTGAGGATGCAACATCGATAATGGATAATTGCAAAGCATATGACATGGTTTATTTAGATTTCCAGAAAGCTTTTGACAAAGTCCCGCACAAAAGATTAATTCTCAAACTGAACGCAGTTGGGATTCAAGGAAACACATGTACATGGATTAGGGAGTGGTTAACATGTAGAAAACAGAAAGTACTGATTAGAGGAAAAACCTCAGAATGGAGTGTGGTAACCAGCGGTGTACCACAGGGATCAGTATTAGGTCCTCTGCTATTCCTAATCTACATTAATGATTTAGATTCTGGTATAGTAAGCAAACTTGTTAAATTTGCAGACGACACAAAAGTAGGAGGAGTGGCAAACACTGTTGCAGCAGCAAAGGTCATTCAAAATGATCTAGACAAGATTCAGAACTGGGCAGATACATGGCAAATGACATTTAATAGAGAAAAGTGTAAGGTACTGCACGCAGGAAATAAAAATGTACATTATAAATATCATATGGGAGATATTGAAATTGGAGAAGGAATCTATGAAAAAGACCTAGGAGTTTTTGTTGACTCAGAAATGTCTTCATCTAGGCAATGTGGGGAAGCTATAAAAAAGGCTAACAAGATGCTCGGATACATTGTGAAAAGTGTTGAATTTAAATCAAGGGAAGTAATGTTAAAACTGTACAATGCACTTGTAAGACCTCATCTTGAATATTGTGTGCAGTTCTGGTCACCTCGCTATAAAAAAGATATTGCTGCTCTAGAAAGAGTGCAAAGAAGAGCGACCAGAATTATTCCGGGCTTAAAAGGCATGTCATATGCAGACAGGCTAAAAGAATTGAATCTGTTCAGTCTTGAACAAAGAAGACTACGTGGCGACCTAATTCAAGCATTCAAAATTCTAAAAGGTATTGACAGTGTGGACGCAAGGGACTTTTTCAGCCTGAAAAAAGAAACAAGGACCAGGGGTCACAAATGGAGTTTAGAAAAAGGGGCATTCAGAACAGAAAATAGGAGACACTTTTTTACACAGAGAATTGTGAGGGTCTGGAATCAACTCCCCAGTAATGTTGTTGAAGCTGACACCCTGGGATCCTTCAAGAAGCTGCTTGATGAGATTTTGGGATCAATAAGCTACTAACAACCAAACGAGCAAGATGGGCCGAATGGCCTCCTCTCGTTTGTAAACATTCTTATGTTCTTATGTTCTTAATACCCTGTATACCCTGTCACAGACACATATTGTAGTTTCCTCTTGGTCTGACTAGTGTACAGTATGCCTCTAAGTTTTTGTTTCAGTTGTACAATCTCAATAGAATAGTTAAAATCAATATTAGCATCCTAATCCTAATCCTAATGTCATCCTAATACTGGTCTTGCTGTACTTTTAGTTTCCTAATAGATGTTTTTCAGAGTTGTGCTGTGTAATTAATCTCTGTGGACCCAAGTGATCCTTACCTTCACTTTGCAAATGGAGAACAAAACTAAAGTAGGAGGGATTCACTGCTCAGTGATTTTAAGCTTGTAATAAATAAGAACCATTATGAGCAAGAATTGTAAGCAAGTCTGTCCATGGCTGGTGTGGGGCTAATAAATAAAAAATTAGATTTTTCTTTTTATCATTCCTGACCTGGTAATTTAAAGATTTGATTTTCAATGCCCACGAGAGGCAGAGAAAGGGATATATGACTGTTGGGTAAAATATGTGTTTATTGTTTGTTTGCTAAGTTTCATTTACAGTAAATTAAATGTCTGCTTCTGTGTTATTTTGCGTATGTCTAATTTTTTGGCTTGTGAAAATCCATTCATTAGATAAAATAATTGAAAGGTACGTTTATTAATTACTTGATGTATAGCACAATACTCAATGGAAATAAATTTAAAAAATGGGACTCCTCAAGAACTTGCACTAGTCTCAATTGAAATTCACATAGGGTTCAATATGTAAAAGTACATAAACGCCTGTACCTAAATTAAGGGTTAAAAAGTGCCCTTACAAAATAACAACTGAGCATATTCTCACCATAATAACATTTTTAAAAAATTGTAACACACATAATGAATCTTACATTGAAAACAATGGATGGTTAAACTAAAATGTATTGCAATTATAACAGAATACAGTATTTGTGCTTCAGTTCAGAGAATGAAACATATTCTTCAAGAAAATGAGACCTTGATCCTTCCATATCTCTTCAACCTTTTGGCATAGTTCCATTAGAAGAATCTCAAACTATTGCTATTTACTAGAAATAACACATTTAAGAATACCTAAGCTCAAAGCCCCTTCAATATGCAAAACTAACAATGTATTTAATGTACCAAAGGTAGACATCAATCTCCAGCATGACCTTGAGGTCCTTCATAATTTATGCACATTTTTTAAAATACGGTCTCATCCCTCAGGAATATGCTAGTTATCAATCCAGTTTTCATGTGGACTGTTCTCATGAAAAAGCCTAGTATGGTATTAGACAAGATATTTTTATCTTTTGTAAACAAGTGATATTAAATGCAGAAATTGGCACAGCAGGCAAACGGCTCCTTTGTTGAGCCGTTGCTGATTAGAGTGGTTTCTTTGCTAAATGGAGGATTGAGGATGGGTTTAATGTACATAAATCCTCCCAAGACACTATCAGGCCTTGAGGAAAGGTCTAGGGAGCGGCAGCTTCAAGATATCACCTTTTCTGATTGCATTTCACAGTGGATCCGTCCCACCAGAGGGGGAAAATCCATGAGTGCATGCATACTGCATTTAATGGTTATTCCAACAGATGACTTCCAACAAACACATTGCTTCTTTTTGGCTCAAAATCCAATTTTGTGTCACTCTGTGTGAGAAATACACCATGAAACCATAAATAAATATGCTTTCCCCATGATATGCCCTTAGTATCTTTAACACAGACCAGCAGAAGCCTACAGTGTTTAAGCACGCCAAATATATGTTTTTCTTTTAATACAATGTATCTGTTCTTTTTATTTTTTATCATTTTTTTTTTCCCTATTGAACAAAGTCAATATGAAGCCTTTATCTGTGCCATATGTTTTTTTTTTTTTTTGGGGGGGGGGGGGGGGGGGGGTTGGATCTGTGGGGGGCTAGGGTTGGGGTTCAAGTAGGTTTTGACTAATTTTTCCTTGGTTACACAGGTGACAGGTTAGGGCGGATCTTGTAAAAAGCTCAATTGTTTTATAAGCATTATAATCTGAATAGCTTCAAGACAGGTAACAGTAATCGTGGGGATCATGCAAATGAAATGAAAAGCCTTCATGCACATTTTTTTCGTATTATTCACCTTCAGATTATTCAATATTAATTGGCACATGGGATAGCTATCTCACACAGATAAAGATAAAACCAAAGACAAAGATGAGACAATAGTGTCACATGTCCATTGAGTCGTACTGAATACATAAATTGAACAACAAGGCATTTTGCAGGGCAGGTTTTTCTGTGAAGACTAAAACAGCCCCCCCCCCCATTAAAAATCATGCAAAATAAATTAAGCTTGTCTTCAAGCCAAGCTTTTCATCTACTGCACTTGTTTCTTATTCAATCCACTCTGCACTATATACTACAATCCACTAATCCCCTATTAGCTATATAACACGCACCTTCCCTTTGTTTCAAGCAACCTGCACCTTCCCAAAACCACTGATGCAGCCATTCTCTTGTAAGGGGGTGGATTGGAACAGTTCCACAAACCTGTCCTGACTTTGGCATAAACGCTGAACTTTGTCTGGAAACCATTAAAAGTAATTTAGCAAAGCGGTGGTTCAGGCAGATACCAAAGTATCTCATTCATCATTCAATGAGCAACTCGTTCAATCATCAGCTAGAAAGGGTTTATATCCTGTCTCAATCCATTCGTCCCTGTTGTACATCAGCATTCTCTCCAGCCTTTACTTGTTTTTCTGCCTTGTATAAGGAGGGCAGTCCTGCTCCAACTCACTCCAAACAGCAATTCTTTCTGTGCTTTAGTGTCTGCTTAGGCAATCTTTGGCAATCTTTCCTAAAAAATGTAAACATCCTTATATAGTTAAAGGGATGTACAGTATGATTCCTGTATCACTGTTTAATGTATTCTTTCATGTTTTACCCCTCTGCCGACTATAATTCACCACAAACCAGACCTTGTTAGCCTTCCAGCTTGTCTCTGAAAACATTTTTTCAGCTGGTGGCACACAATTACAGTATATTAGGAAAAGTCTTGGATTGCACTGCAGGACTTTGGTTAGAGTGTATACAATGTCTACAGAAATCATTAGTTATTATAAATTATCTTTTGAAATATTTGAGACAAGATGAATAGTGAAAAAAAGATGAAACCTACATTAGTTAGGGGTGTTTGGGTAATACAGGTATTAATATTAGTATGATATATTGATCGGATTGTATCTGAAGGCTCTTGAAATGCCTGAAGCAACAGTCTTCAGTTAGGCAGGTGACTGTTTATTCCACTGGGTCCCAGCACAATCCATTCAGGCTTTCATTAGTAAAATCTTCTGCGTCTTCATCTTAGGAGAGGATTCACAAACTGGCCTCATTAAAATCTTTCCTGCTCCAGGGTAGTGAATGATTAACAATAGAAGAGAAACTAAAGACAGTCATTCATGGCCTGAGGAGGCACCTGCCTAAGAGAGACTCAGCGATGCAGAGAAACCCTGCTGTTCATCCCATTGAGGCACGTTTAAAACATTCTAATTATACTTATATATATATATATATATATATATATATATATATATATATATATATATATATATATATATATATATATATATAGATATAAGAGAGAGAGAGAGAGAGAGAGAGAGAGAGAGAGAGAGAGAGAGAGAGAGAGAGAGAGATTTTATTATTTGAGATAACTACTTGCGTACTGCATGGTCCATAACTTTGAAAGCTAGAATCATGAAATATTCAAGTAATACCACTGCCAGAAACTAACTTTAGGCAAACTGTTAAAAATGTCTTCTTGTCTCTTAAAGAAAGTTTACCACAGTGCACAATAATGTTTACATGCTTTCCCCCATGGGGTCTATGGTTAACCTTATGCTGCCCGACTGTTTGCTTTACTATAATCTGCTGTACATCTACAATGACAAGCTTTTATAAAGGCAGTGTTTAAGGTTGTGATAAACCAAGACTTTAAAAAGGACCTCTCATTAACATAAAAGTACCTTTTTGTTTTATAGACTTTATTTTCACTGCCACTCAGATAAAGACAATTCTGCAACTTCACTTTCTGTCTAACATTTAATACAACCCTTCTTGACCCCACACAGATAACTATATGCAGCAAACAGTGTGAGTACCACTCCTCAAGACAAATGGTGGCCTTAATAAACAGGTAATGCAGAAAATGCCATCTACAAAATACCATCTCCGGTGCACTCTATGACATGTGGTGGCAGTCAAAGAATACCGTTGCCTCTCAATTTGTGGTTTCTCCTGCCAGTAGCAGTGCTATGTATTTTTTCACAACAGAAAAAGGACTTTATAATAACCATCCAACTGCATATTAATTTTGCTCTACAATTTCAAACAAAGCCTGGTCCAGAGCCATTTTTTATGTTTTGCATTCTCAGCAAGGCTGAAGGGCAAGATTAGAACAATCTGACAAATGCATGTAAAAATGTATAATACTGATGTGAAATCTACAAAAACACCTGACAATCATATCTACAGAATGGTGTAGGTTAGAAAAAAATTTCAATAAATACATGATAAGACAGAATTGGGTCTAACTTAGAAATAGATTTAAATGCAGGATACGCTGACTAAAGTCCAAGCAGGCTTAGAATACTTCAATTCTTAACCTCATTTTCCTTGTTAAAATATGTTTTAAAGGATTTTGACAAGAGATTTAAGATATAAATGTGCTCCAAATACAGGTGTATTTTTTTTAAAACTAAGCTATAGCTATAAGTAAACATTAAGGTCTTGTTAAATCATTTGAAGTTTTAAACAAGGAAGATTAATTTGGACTTTACTCATAATTGCTAAATTTAGATTAAATCTCTCTTCAATAATTTCATAGTTGGGTGAACTTCTAAACAAACAAAACTAATCTCTTGCAATAATACAGCTATGGACAAACGTTTTGCATCACGTAGTCGCTTATAATCCCAACTGTGGAATATAGGGTTGACACACAGTTATTATATATATTCTATATATATATAATATATATATAATATATATGTGGATATAGTGTATTATTAATCTCAATTATATATTATATATATATATATGTATATATGTGTGTGTGTGTGTATATATATATCTATATATATATATATATATATATATATATATATATATATATATATATATAATATATATATATATTAAACATCATGTAATCAAAGAAATTGCAAATTTATATTACAAAAGTCTACCTAGATTTTGAAATGTCACTTTTTTAAAAATGTGTGTCAGTTTTTCATTAAATATATGAAAAACTACAAAGCGGTATGTAATTCAGTATTTTACCGTGACATTATTCAGCAGGCTTATTTATTTTTTACAATGATTTCATTGATTTGATACACAAGATACATATTTATAGATTTTGCAGTTGTCAATATACAGATACATACATGGCACACTTTTAATGTAATCGGAGGTCTTGAAATGTGAAATGGGCTAAATCTTCTTCAGTCACTCATGACGTTTCACTGATCAAACATGAGGATTGAAGGGAATTAGTATTTTAATCTCGTATTTGACCAGGAATTAAATCGCATTCGTTGGGTCCCGTAGATGTAAATGGTGTTATGGTGTCCAATGAAATTTCAGCTTCACATTCGAACTGAACTGCTGCGGGCAACAGCAGGTTCTTGCGGCTTCTAGGTGTCTGCGAGATGACTGAGAGCTTATCAAACGGATCTAGCAGTTCTTCGACTGACTGAGAGACACGAGGGAGCTGTGCTTTACTACTAGTAAAAGCCATTGGAGCCTCTTTCTGAAAGGTGGTGTCGTGGTGATAGGAAACCAGCTCGTTGCTGAAATTGACTGCCTCCACTGTGGTGCTGGAACAAAACTTGTTGCATCCTAATATTGTTGAGAAGGCTTTTCTGAAATCCGCATTGAAGGCATATATAACCGGGTTCAAAGAGGAATTGGCCCAACCAAACCATACAAAAATGTTGAAAGTTGTTTCGCTGACGCACGGCGGCTCACCAAGTTCATATATGTTTACGTCACAAAAAGGTACCATGCAGTTCAACACGAAAAAGGGCAGCCAACAAAACACAAACACGCCCATGATAATAGACAGCGTCTTTAAAACTTTTGTTTCTTTTTTAAAAGACGTTTTAAGGGAGTTCTCGTGCGGACAGTCGTTGGGGTGATGGTGGCAGTTCTGAGCGTGTTCTACAGCCCTTTCCAAAGAGGATATCCTCCTGATCTGTGTCTGTGCGATGCGGTAAATCCTTGTGTAGGTGCCGATCATTATGGCAACGGGGATGTAAAAGCTTATTAAGGAAGAAGAAATCGCATACGTCTTGTTTAAACTGGCATCGCAGTTTTCTGTCTGATTGCTGAAATTAGCAGGTAAATCTTCCTCTTGGGCTTTGTGCCAGTTTAGCTGTACAGGTATGAATGAAATGAGGATGGAGAGTGTCCAGGCTACTCCGATCATGATAAAAGCAACCCTCTGGGTCATTTTACGTTCGTATCTGAAAGGGCTGGCAATCGCCCAGTATCTATCGAGGCTTATAATGCACAGATTTAAAATAGAAGCCGTGGAGCACATGATGTCAAAGGCAATCCAGGTGTCGCAAAAGTCCCCAAAGAGCCAGTATCCTGCGACCTCGGTGACTGCTTTCCATGGCATGACAAGAACTGCCACAAAAAGGTCTGACACGGCTAAAGAGATGACAAAAAAGTTGGTTACTTTAGACCGCAGGTGCCTGAATTTGATGACAGCAACGCAGACCAGCGTGTTTCCCAACAGAGTTGAAAGAATCAGAAGAAATAAGAGGCATCCCGTTACAGCGCGGACGCTGAGGTCAGTGCCAGCTGTACCCGTACCTTCCAAGAGCTGTGTTTCGTTTGTAAAGTTTTCCATGGAGAGTTTTTTCGGTTATAAGGCTCCTGTAACAGAATTCACCTTTTACATTTGCCTTGGAAATGTGCCATTTCTTTTAGATTCCTTTATTGTTGATGCACACTGATACCTGTCACAGTTATGGTGCTTTTCAGCATCCCTGAAACTTGATGTTGGTCTATTGCAGCAAAGTTATTTAAAATGAGCATGTGGCTTTTTGTATGAGATTCTATGATATGTTTTGCACATGTTCCAGTAGACGTATTGAGGTTAACAGTAAAGAAATACAATGTATTTTATAGCATTAATGAACTGTTCTTTCACCCATACTGCAATGATTTGCTTCTTCCAGCGTTTGGGACAGTGTATATAGGTATTTATGAAGAGTGCCATGCCTCCCTCTTATAAAGGGAGAGGCTTGTGATTGGTTT
This sequence comes from Polyodon spathula, assembly GCF_017654505.1. Lineage (NCBI taxonomy): Eukaryota > Metazoa > Chordata > Actinopteri > Acipenseriformes > Polyodontidae > Polyodon > Polyodon spathula. Next base: position 12,614,169 of record NC_054546.1, on the reverse strand, counting down.
TCATTATTCAACCACCTTGATCCTTGAGCAGCAGCAAATCGCATCACGTAATGTTTAGTTTAAGACACTGCAGTTGTGTGAAAATACATTTGTCAATAGTTAACATTACAGTATATTCGTGACACAAGAAGCCCGGTTTAAATTAGAAACAGGATTTTAATATGCAATATCATTTCAGTCTGTGCAACTAATTTCAGACTTTATAAAAACACATGCCCTATATTATTATTATTATTATTATTATTATTATTATTATTATTTATTATTATTTGCATGTAGACTGGCTCATTTATAATAGATAGCACAAGACACACATGTATTGTTGAATGGTTCAATCATCTGTTAAAAGGAATAAGATTTGAACAAAAACAATATGGTCATAGTGACAAAGCCAATACACTGGAATATATACATTAAGGATTATTATTAGCATATTAAGGATAGCTATACCAGAATATATTTCCAATTACAAGCACTATATTGTTTTTCACCTATATGCCAATGAGGAAAAGCCTTAACACTAACAGGACATCCATGTTATACATGCTCAAATACAAAAGCTAAACATGTACTGTAATAATGACATTTTTTTGGTATAATCTATTGAGCTGATGAATTTGCTTTCTATATGAACATTTTATTCCAAAAAGGTAAATATAGTATTTATATTAGAATTTAGATAATTTCATTTACTTTTCGATTGATAGATTTAAACCTCATTACTGACTCAATGACAAGCAAAAAAAATGACAAAGCCGAAATGTGAAAATTAGGAGCAGTATTAAAGAGTCAGGGCACACAGTGAAGTAATGCGTTTTACTCTGTTGTGCACTCAAATATAATTCATTGGTGTGTGTTCATTGTTAGCCCACAGAACTTGCTAGCTACCACTGTTCTGCTACAGCTCAGGAACCAAAAGTGAAATAAAAACATACTGAAGTGTCACAAAAACAGTGTTGTTAGTAATCAGAGTTCAAACATGTGCATTCTTTAATTAAACATGCATATGAAACAATACACATATTACCAGTCATTTTGCCTTCAGTCTGCCTTGCTGACCTGCTTAGCAAATAATTCCTGTCCTGGACTGAGTAGCTTTGTTGAGTCAGGTGGCATAATGGACTGCCAGTATGTTCGTCCCTCCAGTTACATCACATTAACTTAATTTTTAAAATTCTGTAAATGCTATAGAGAACTGCTTATGGTTAGAGGGAGCATGCAGAGAATATCAATCATGTGCATGGTTTTGAGCTGGAAAAACCAGCAGATCAAAGACACACCAATACATTCTTATTAGAAAAAAAAAAAAAAAAAAAAAAAAAACATGTTCCAGAAAAATACAGAGGACTTTATTTTATTTTATTATATTAAAGAAGCAAGACATGTTAGTGTTCTATTATACTTTATTTTGTTTGCAAAAATCTCAAGGCTGCTGCAATTCCTGAAGGTAATAGATGTTTGCACAGCTTAGTCACAGTTAAATATTCCTTTAATACAGTATAACTTGTTGTTCTCTTCAACCCACTCTTTAAACCCCAAGGACATTGCTGTTGCTTCTTTTTTGTCCGGCTCTTGATTGTCTGTGGCCTACATTTTGATACTTTCAAACCCTTCAATGCTAAGGAATGTCTGTACCAAGTGGCATTCTAACTAGATGCAGAACACTAAACCAGGGATTCTAATGTGTACCATGCTGGCTAATCATTCCCATGCACTTATAGGATTTACATGAATGGGGATTGTGGTTATATTCAAATTAAATTACAGGTAAGTTTACTTCTATTCTTGTTTTTCATACTGGTTAGTTGGGCTAGTAACATAATGCTTTATCTTGGGAACTGGGTTTGATGATGCTAAGAACCTACTTTTACTTGGTACAACAGAAATGCGACAACTACTGGTCTACTGTTACTGGCAATTCATTAGTTACCTTGTTTTTTTTAACTATATTTTCATGTGTTTATTTACACAATGAGCCCCACAAAGCTGTAAAGAGTGTTTGTTGAAAACTGAATAAAATATAGTTTGATATTTATGAAACTATTCCAGACTGGGGTTAACTCCAAGTATCTTGAAAACTGATTTGTTTGAGCTGTGTGAATAGGGCCCTACTGCCTCATGCAGAAGATTCACAGGAAGCTTGTGATGCATGTGCCACTTGTTTAAATGAAAGTACTTCAGTATTTCAAAAGTTTCCATGGCAACAAGGTGTCTAGATGGAACTTACAAGGAATATCAAAAACGGAAGAATTTGAAAAAGCCCATTCTGTACAACAATAGATTCCTGTTATGACAATGATGATTATGTCATGTTATTTTTCATTTACTGATTTATGTGCTAAAGTCTGTTCATTTGCATGCTTGTATATTACGAGAATGTGACATATAATGATAGAACCTACTTAAACATATGGTTATCCAGGCATGCGAAGGAGAAGTATATAACGACGTACATTATGCACAGAAATACAATTCAGTACACACAGTATATACCTGTGGTTCATTTTATTTGGATATTCTACCGGTCTGCATACGCCCTCTAGTGGAGGAAAGAAGCTACAATAATATATTTTATTTCAACCATTTTTTTTAGTTCTTCTTTACTTTGGCCTTTTGGGTAGTCCGCCATGTGTACATACCTTTGATTTATTTATTTTCAATTCAATTAACAGTTTCATTATTGTTCTTTGTAGTTTCTATGTTATTTTTCCAAACAGTACCCTCAGTTTTTATAGTCGGTAATATGATTGGTTTTGCACCACTTTGTCCACCATCACATCTGGATTATATCTTGTGCAGAACCAGGAGCCCATTTTCTCTGACCTCACTGTGTGCAGCACAGCCTGGCCCAGCTGCTATATTGAGCCTCTTTCTCCTATGAACCATGTGTGCCTTGAGAGAAACATTTCAATTGAAGTGGGACTTACCAAGTAATAGCATTGCTGGCTTTCCCAATGCATTGTTTACTAGTAGCAGACCAATACAGTGGTGACAAAAGTGATGATACATTTTAATGTACTTGAGAGTTTACTAATACTCCCCGCTTAAGCAAAACGACCACACACTTATCATCTCCCATCGCCATTCGGTGAGAATGTCACACAGAAGAGAATGATCCTATCTATTAAATAGAACTACAACTAATGACCACAAGGGGTCAGTTTTACACACTTTTGGCGCGACTTTTAGAAACTGCTGGGAATGTTTGTCCGAAAACTTTAAAATTGAGCATCATAGTTTAACCTTCTTAGTTTGTAGATGCATTATTTTTTCAGTGATAGATTTAACCTTACATGCTGGGCTACTGAGCAAATCCTTTGTGCATTTTTTTATTTAGGGCCTGGAAATACATTTCCAGCCGGCAAAGTGCAAAGCATAATTTAATGCTGTCACTTATCAGTGGAGAAGAACAGCACTGGGGTTAGCGATTGTTCTAAAATGACTCGTAACAGTGTAAGTTCTTACAATCATGCGTTATAAATATTTGCATATGATTTATTAAGAGATGTGTTTTCAAGACCCGCGGTCCTGGTTACAGCTGGGAATAACAGGATACATATAAGCAAAATAAAATATCAAAGATAATGTTTCATCGATATACACACTATGCAAAGTGACAGTTATTGTAATGTTGTGACCCTTATAAATAACAAAACACATTTATAAATAATAATAATAATAATAATAATAATAATAATAATAATAATAATAATAATAATAATAATTCTACGATCTCCCGCCACAAACCCAGTTTACTACTTGACCATCTTGACTCTCCTTTGGTATCGCCTCCTGCCCTCTCCTTGTTTTTGCCTCTGTCCATTGCTGATGTCTCCTACCTTCTGTTGAAATTAACTACTGCCACGTGCCCCCTGGACCATTGGCTGACTAACCTTGTCCGTCTCTATGCTTCTGATCTTGTCCCTAGACTGTGGCTTGGTTCCTGCTGCCTTAAACTTCCCCGAGTTACGCCGGTACTCAAAAAAACCCTCCCTTGACCCAGTTGTCTTATCTAATTTCCATCCTATCTCCAATCTCCCTTTTCTCTCCAAAATTTTCGAAAGGGCTGTAGCCAGGTCAACTGATGCAATATCTCATGGATAACATTCTGCTTGAATCTCTGTAGTCTAGCTTCCGGCCACATCACAGTACTGAAACGGCTCTGCTCCGGATTGTAAATGATCTCCTGCTTAATACTGATGCTGGTGCTCCCTCTGTGCTTGTTCTCCTTGACCTAACAGCTGCATTTGACATCACAGATCATAGCATTCTTCTTGACCACTTTCAGAAGTATGTTGGGATCTCTGGCACCTGTCTCTCCTGGGTGTGCTCTTACCTGTCAGGACGCATGCAGTCTGTATTTTATCCTAGACGCAGTAGTGTTGCAAACCCAGTCACTTGTGGTGTCCCCCAAGGATCTGTTCTTGGGCCCCTTCTCTTCAATATCTACATGCGTCCCTTGGGTCACCTCGTCCGCCAACACAGCCTCATGTTTCACTCCTATGCTGACGACACCCAGCTCTGCTTAAAACTCGACCCTGGAAGCCCCTCAGCCACGGTCTGGCTCTTGGCTTGCATTTAAGACATCGAGGCTTGGATGTCTGCCAATTTTCTTCAACTGAAAACTATAAAATCTAAACTCATTCTAGTAGGATCTAAAACTCAACTTAAGAATCTCAATAAATCTGCCCTGAAACTCGGAAACTGTCTGCTACTGCCTTCCCACACAGCACGAAGCCTTGGTGTACTTTTTGACAGCAACCTCTCCTTCGATGCCCACATCTCCGCTGTCGTCAAATCCTCCAGATGCAGAGATTCTTTATTATGCATTTGGCTCGTCTCGACTCGACTACTGCAACTCTCTATACGGTGGTCTCCCGGCACGCAGCAGAAACAGAACGGCAGCTAGTTCAGAATGCCGCTGCCAGGATCTTTACTAAATGTAAAAAACGTGATCACATCACCCCCCTTCTTGCCCAGCTGCACTGGCTACCTGTAAAGTTCAGGATTACTTTCAAAACTCTCCTGCTCACCTACAATGCCCATCATCACGCAGGTCCCGAGTACCTCCTGAACCTGCTGACCTGCTATGTACCTGCACGCAAGCTGAGGTCCTCCTAAAGAGTGATTGATTGATTGATTGATTGAGTGATTGATTGATTGGTTATAATAAAAGTGAAACGTATTACATTACAACTGATGATAGATTTGAATTCGAATTGTGTGCAAGTCTTAGGGTCCTAATACACAAGGCAGCGAGTTGCTTACCATAATTAGTTGCTTGTCCCACACATGTACTGTGTATTGAAGTGCTACAACTACAACGGTATTCTACACATCAATAGATAGATAATTTAATAAACCACCAACCAGAGCTCACACTCAAGCGATCGAGTTCAGCTAGAGAACAAAAGAAATGAAGGCAGCATTTTTATAGAACAGATGACTACATTTTGTACAGTTGCTTTCAATTAGTTGAAAAGTGTATACGAATGCATGGCGTGTCACAAGACAATGCGCCACATGTGGCAAACAGGAAGTTTCCATCTGTAGCATGGTCGTTTACTAGGAACAGATGTTTTAAGTGAAAACTGGAATATGTCAGATGCTAGAATTCCATGAATTATAATTCCTGATGGAAAATAAGTGTGAATAGAATCCTGCTTTACAGCTGTAGTTGAATTTTGTCAAGGATTTTTCTGAAAATAAAATATGTGGCATGTAGTATTCAGAGATTCGATCTCCTGTGTCTGGGAATCACAGATTTATTTATTTATTTAGCGGGTAAAACAGGATAAATTCACATTGCTAACCGTTTACCTTTTCAGAGCTTTACGGTTGCACAAATACTGTGTCTTCAAAAGCTTGGTCACCACAATGCAATTCCACAAATCGACGTATTGAAAGGGCGTGTTTACCATTTAACACCAGTAATTGTTGTTCGACAGGGCACTCACTCACTGAAAGAGTTCATTCATAGTTCATATTAGTCCAGAATAATGGCTTTGCAAATAGTTTGCAATGGCATAGACTAGGAAACTGGACATTGTTCACTGTCCTTGTTTACATTGCCGAAATTGAGTTTTATTTGCAGACACACTCTCACTCTAGAAGCTTCCTTGCCATTCTATTACTTTTGGAACTAACGAAATAAGAAATGTCATCTGTTAGCTCAGAAAATGTAAACTTTACCTTCTGGGCGAATTTGCAGGGCTAAAAGTGTAATTGAACCCATTAACATTAACTTATTTTTATTACAGAAACTATTTGTAACTACCATGTTACTTAGAGGAGTATATTTTAGACTGAACTTTTATATGAAACGCTAATCTGGTCTTTGTCTCTACTTTTGTCAAGGTCTGACCTTCAAAGGTAAGAAGAGTACAGTGTTTTTAACTTTGACAGCTTGAATGAAAGGTGTTTTGCCACTTTGGCACAGCAGGTGACGCTGTGACTCACTACCTTCTCCCTTCACTTGGCCTCTAGGGGAAGTGAGAAATATAGTGGCATTTCAAAATGGCTTCCAGGTTGAAGGAGGGGCTGCTGCTGGTCGACAGATAACTACAATAACAAAACAGAAAATAACGAAAGAAAACAGCTGCTGGGTCTAATGTTCCGTGCCAAGGGTATTGAGAGTAACATTCGGTTTTGATACGGTTTATTCTTTTACAAATATTTTAAAATGGCCACGTATTTCAGGGCCGAGGGGAAAGAGGAACCAACCTATCCAAGGCTGCCCAGCTGCAGCGTTATTTGTAATGGGGCTGTGCGGGCATTATGAATGAAATGGAAAGAGCAGAAAATACAGCTTCCTTGGTGGCTTTGTCTGTCGATGTCAACGAAAACGAACAGAAGAGCACATCCTACAGCCTTACTGGGTGCAGAAGCGGCAAGCCGGCTTTATTACCAAATGAAAACAAAAAGCCAGCCTTCTCAGAAGATACGAATTCTGTTCTGTCGGGCAAAGGGTATGTTTATATTGCCAGTGGGAGGAATGTAAACGAAGACAAGGCTGCGCTGGGGGATAATAAAAGGCTAGATTGTGTTACAGACTCAGAGTGTCTTCAGAGCAGGGTTAAGGACAGCTGTGTCATTACAGAGCGATGCAGGGATGGCACTGTAAACGGGTTTATTGAGTCATCAGAACAGCTAATGGTTGGATCAGAGGCAACGGGAGTGGGTTCTAAGAGGGACCCAACCTGCTCTTCAAATTGCACTGCTGACAAGCAAGAAAAGAGAAACAGGATGTTGATCGACACTGCTCCTGATAGCGATCGTGAATGCGTAAGGAAGGATGCTGGCGTTTCAGAGGAACGGGACAATGGTCTTTTAAATAACGAGATTGGGGCAAAGTCTGTAGTTCCGCTTTCTGGGTCATGTGATGGCAAACACCAGCTAAACTGCACCGGTTGGGTCGATCCCGCAGACATGAAGATAACCAACGGAGATGTGGATGGTGTACAGGGTGAAATCTTCCCGAGCTGCAACGAAGATATCCCTTTTGACTGCGGTTCCTCAGTTTACAAATCTTCAGGTGCGCTTTTTGAGAAGGAAGTGAAAGTCGCGAACGGTGGGTTGTTGATTGTAAACAAATGCGCGTTGCTAAATGACAAGCTAGATTTACATAGCAGCCCTGCAAAGTGTATTGGAGAGACTGCTGCTGTTTCAGATATGCAAATAAAAAGGTTATTAAAACCTCCATTAGAGGACGGTTTTAATAAGGGTTTCTGTCCAGAAGGTGATGACTTTGGTACTACTGGGGTTGCCCTCTCAGAGACTACAGCTGAGTGTTGTGATCCCATTCCCAAAATCACAACCGCAGTGTCTGGAGCATTAGACATTGAAAATGTAGGGCCTAAAGATGAAACACTTATACCAAATGAATCCAACGTCAAGGAGGAAGATGTAAGTGAGGAGAGTAATCTGAGTCCATTGGAACTAAGGACTAACCAAAACACTAGACTCTCTCTAAGTTGCGAAGCCACTCCAGATAGCCCAGGGGATTCCGAAGTAAGCTTTGGTACCGAGGCGGTGCATGACACTAATGACGTCATGTTCATGGATGTCAGTTTAAGTTCAAGGAACACCTTTGAAGTTAGCCGTCGCCAGAGCGCTCCTGATCACGTGCCTGATGGCTTGACTCTTGCTGCAGACCCCTCTCATCAGGAAGTGAAACCCAAAAAACTTGGGATCACAGATTTTTTGAGCAGGTAAAATAAGTTTTTTAAATTTACATTTGCAGCTATTATACTTGGGTCTATGTGACTGTATTTCTATAATCTTGATCACGCACAATGACATTTAATTATCATTATTTTAATAAATTGTTTTTAATTGCTTTGTGCATCTGTCGGAATCCTGCATATTTTAGATGGGTTTATTTAATCAAAGAGGTTGAGAGTCATTAAATACGGAGCATAAGGTGGTACAGCATACAAAAGTGAATATGTTGTTTTTCAGGCTCAAAGTTAAGAATGTATTTATTTATTTATATCTTAGCAGATGCCCACAGTTATTACAAAGTATCACATTACAAAATATCACATTACATTACATTGCAGTTATAAAATCAGTAGTAAGAGCAAATTCAAATGAGAGAAAATACAAAAAAAAGGAAATTTGAGAGCGATTACGACTAAGAGCAGTTAAACTTAGAAGTATTTGGTTATAAGAGTAAATTCCATTAAGAGAAAGTACAGTAAATGGATAAGAACGATTTGAAATAAGAGCAATTACAAAACAACATGAATACGGTTACCTTTAAGTGTAAAATCAAGTACAAGATACAGAAAATATAATTATGATTGAGAGTAGTAGTAGATTACAGCAAAGTGTGGAGCAGTTGAGTGCAAGTACAGGATGATCCTAGTACTGGTAGAACTGGGTGCCATATAGTCCAGAATAGTTGAGAGGTTTACATATGCTGTTATAACAATTAAGACATTAATATGGTGTGTTGGAAACTCCCAACTAGACCATCCCTAGGGCCAGAAGAGTATTACTGATCTTTGAAAAATACCAATTGTTCCGCAATGGCATTAAAACAGTTCTGCAGGAGGGTGATATTGTCTGCAAAACAGGCACGGTTGTTGTTAAAAGCACTGACAGTGTTCTGGCCATCTGGCATAGAGGTTATTGTTCTACCTTGCTCTTATATTTTGTAATTATATTTATTGCAACCTTCGTGGCCAGGTCTCAAGCCATTTTTTGATTTATGTGAGATTTATTAAATACTGCATTGCATTTAATTGTAGCTTTTCCATTTCCAAACACTCCACATTTTCAAGTTTGGGCCCCTGTATTCTGTGGTCCTCTTTCTCAAGGAAAATCGACCATTTCGTGGTCACAATTGTTTTAACCATCAGCAATTTTTCAGAAACCTTTAATGAGGAATTTACAGTTGATTTCTCGATTTTACTACCAACACTACTCATCTATTTTAGTTTATGTTCATTATTCTGTCAGAGGTGCCGTTTCTCTTACAATTTGACCTGTGCCGACTTTGTTTTCTGTATAGTATTCAGAGTATTTTAAAAGGAATGACCTTCATCACAAATTAATGCCTTCATGGAAAGGGACTTTTTTCTTGACTTGATATAAATACCAATCGTTTGAGGTGCAAAAGAAATGTAATTTCTATGGAGTTGCAAACAAAGCAATGAACCATTTGCATTCATTTTTATATAGTCATGCTTTTAAAAGTATTAATTACAGTAACAGTCCATACATTTGTTTTAAAAAATGAGGCATAGTTAGTTTTTTTCAAAGTCAGTGTTATGTTAATTGGAAATACTGTACAGTAGAGTATGTGGTTAAATAGCATTGATCAATAAAACAACTAGTGTAAGGTATTGGGAGGCACAAAATATGCTTGTTGATACAGAAGGTATGTGTGGAGTAGCAGATTACATACTTGTTGATACAGTAGGCATGGTTCGATAGAGTATTATTTTAGGGGTAGTTTGGGACCTCCTGAGACTTTTTCACAGACCATGGTTTTGAAACATCTCTTAGGTAGAAGATTGATGGAGAGATCAATAATGAGATGGGTTCATTGTATTCAGAATGTTTTGACATTTATACCCACTCTTAAATCTTGTTCACATGTGATGAAGTACATGTGCCCAGGTAGTAATGTAGATTTTGTTACTTGTACTTTTTCCAAATACCAGATCTTCATCATTTTTACACCATTTTCATTAGTAAAGGGATGTCGCTTCCTTACAGTATACAGTGACAGCTGCTGTCTGTTGGTCTACTCAAGCTGCCCTGCACTGGTGGTGTTTTACCCCTGGATACAGATTGGTTATGGATCGCATGCTTGGCATGTCTGACATTTTCTTTTAGGCATGTGCAGCTGTTCATTTGAGTGCTGTTGCTACTGTACAGTAGATTTGTGAATAAATTTCTTCTTACAAGGTCAAGCCAGTCTAAGCCAGTATATTATTTTTATTTTCAGAATAAATATGTATTTGGTGATTTAATAATCTTTTGTCTGCTTTGACGAGCATTCTGTTGCTGTTCTGTAGGTGTTGCATATAGGATGTGATAGCTGGTTGCTTCCCCATCCTTATCTCAAGGACATACTGTAGACACTAATTAGAGTGGAAGTCGTGTGATAAAATAACAGTTGACACCTCCCTGCTTCAGTCGTTTATCTTTGCTGCAAGTCTGCAGTTTAAATTAATTTAAATGTAGGACATGCAATGGTTACGGTCTGTCTCCTGTGAGTTGATAACGGATTTACAATTCCCATAATGAAAAGGCCGTGAAATTCATCTTTACAAATCTCATCGGTACATTGATAATCGAAGGGCCCTGTTGTGGGGCTGACATTTTTTTGTTCTTATCATAATGTTGTATAATTGTAGTTTAGTAAAAGTTTTGCAGAAACACTTATTTTCTAAATTATCACTAAATATGCAGTAGATATTTACAGTTTGTAGGATAATTAATTATTTTCCAATTCTTCTTTTTGTATTCTAGAGATCTGGAGATTCAGAAATGATTACTTTAGCCTACAACATGTGGAATAATTCAGTTTGACTTTGTTCACGAAAAAGCATCTAGGGCTCCCAAGTGGCACATCCAGTGAAGACGATCCGCACAGAGTGCAGGATGCGCCCTATAGCCCGGAGATCGCAGGTTTGAATCCAGGCTATGTCATGCCATCTGTGACCGGGATTTTCAATTGGCTGAGCGCTGCCTGGGTAGGGAGGGCTTAGGTCGTCACTGCGCACCAGTGACCCCAGTGGCTGACAATATGCCTGCGGGGCTGCAGTGGAGCCATTCAGATATGTGTTGTCCTCCGGCATTATAGGCCTGGTGACTTCGCTGTGGATCCGCAGTGCGAAAAAAGATGGCTAGATAGGGACACGTTTCGGAGGACGCGTGTGTCAGCCGCCGTTTCCAGAGTCGCCAGAGGGTTGCAGCGGTGAACAGGGATTAATACACAATTGGTGATTCCAAATTGGGGAGAAAAATGGGGTAAAAATGCCTGGCTACGACTAAATTACAAAAAAATAAATAAAGATACCTCTACTGTACCAAGTGCAAAATACTTTGCTCATTTCACGTTGTTCATGACCAAAGGCTGCTGGCCAAATAGACTAAAATAAAAACCTTCATTTTGGGATCTGAATCTCAGTTTAATACAGAATATTATTATTTGGAAACATGTGAGGTGATTTGACAGAAAAACATTGTTTTATTGAATTTAATGGAAAGAGCTGATCATGCAGGAAGAGTGACCCTGCAGCCTGACATTCAAATGGTGTTTCAGTTTGTGTTGGGTACTGTCTTGTTATGAATTCTGCTGAGTTCAAAGAAAGGACTTTTTAAACCTGGTTTATTATTCAGACTTTCATTCAACCATATTAGTTCTTATGAAAACCACACTGGAATGTTTTCACGGGGCTTGGAACAGTCAGCTGCCAGGCAGCAGCCCAAATCCAGATCTGTTTACAGAAGAATGAAAAGGCCCTGGGTGTGCGTACGTCATTTAAAGAGCTCCGCTCAGGTGGCCCTGTGTACGCACTTTTGTTTCTAAAGGGAATTAAAACCCACTTGAATTTGAATGGCGTTATCATTATTACATGTGCAGGATTTATATTTAGTAAGTAATGAATCTTAGGCAACATCATATTACTGCATGCCGTTTTAAATTGGGCGACCATACCAAGATGACTATCTGAACCACACCTCAATGATCTGAATTTTTCTCTTTGCTTAGACATTTTACAACTGAAACCAACCAATATTATCTAATATATGACTATGATGCCTGATTTATGGCACATGCTGTATATTTAACATTGAATTAAAACTGCACTTAGTGTCGTACAAGAATGTCCAAGTTTATACTAAAGTATGGTTCCTGTGTAAGCCTAGTTTATTGTATAGGTGTACTGTAATCTTAGTATGTTAACTTAACAATAGGATGGTAACAGAAATATAAACCTAGCAGGAGAAACAAAAAACCATTTCATTCCAAATGCTGAATGTTTTAGAGAAAACCCCTGCATGCATTACCAATTATTTTTAAACCATATAGGGCTCTACACCTTTCCACTAGAGCAGAGTAATAGGCTACTTACTGACTAAAAAAAAACCTTAAAATAGTGTTGACGCCAAAAACAAGGTTCCTGTGAGTTGTAATTACTGCAGACAAATTAGCATAGCTTTATATTCTTCTTCATTCCTCCTAATTACATTATCTGTACAGACATTTCAGAGAACAATATGTTTTGTTAGGGTGTACAGTAGATGTGATTGATGAGAAGCAGCACTGAACACTTTTTTTTTTTTTGTTTAAAGAGATAATGATACGTAGTTTTAAAAGTGTTTAGTCAGCATTGTTACCTCATGGTCATGTGTTTGTGTGTCTAATAATATAATTCTTCAGGTCCATGCACAGACGCATCCCTTTCCAGTATACTTAATTGGATTTCGGTCTGTGCGTTGGGTACACTACAGTAGGAATGGAAGGATCTTGTGCTTGTCCTTTCTTGAGAAATGTACCATGAGTCATTATTCTTCATTTCTATTTTATATTCCAGTTATATGGTACTATACTGTAGATTGGTGAATTAATTCACCAATTAGCAAATGCAAAAACATGGTACATGTTGGTCTCTGATTTGTATAGTGTTCCAAAAAATCTCAAGATGAGATTGAGTATTAACGACAAGTTTCATAGTGCAGATGGAAATATGGTATTGGATCCTTGTCATGTTGGCCTGACACTTCAAATATTGAGGACAAATCCAAGATCAGCATTTAAGGCAATTAACTTGTTTTATTACATTCTCAACACTAAAAAAGTAAGAGTAAAACCATTTCCTTGATTACGTTGTCCTAGAAGCCACATAATTGTTATAAAAAAATACATGATATTCCTGTTTGAGAATATACCTTTACAGCTGCTACAGAATAGGGTCAGACAATCTATTGATTCAATCTGACCTCTTAAATGAATTGTGCTTTCAGACTTCAAGAAAGGGACATTCTGTAGTCAATTATTCAGTGACATCCTGATGGATTAAAAACTTCACAAATAAGCATGCACTGTTTTAAAACACACACAAACCACATGTTAATGTCACTGGCAGTTTAATCCTTATCTGTTTGTTAACATTTAAATCCTACCACACATTCTTGTGTTGTAAAAAAATATTTCAGACTATTCCAGTTTATTTTAGGGATTAAGCTTTTACTTTTGAGAATGGAAAGTGATGCTTTTTGAAAGTGAATAAATAAGTTACAGCATTTTATTATTTGTTTTTGTTTCGTGGTATTATCATGTTCTGTACAGGTGAATGTTTTGGGTGGGGTTGGAATTTAAAGAAACAAGCTGTACAACTGTAACAGAAAACAATCCTACAATATCAGGTTATAGGCTAGTGTTGGCAGCGTTTGTTCAGTATGCTGCTTGTTTTGAATTCTAGCTGACCTGCTTTTTTTAATTGACTTTGTATAGTAGTTGTATAGTATTTTGTTGTAAGAAAAAAATGGGTTTTTGGTTTTACAACTTAAATAAAGCAATATGGGTCAGTTCGTATCCCCAAATGCCACAGTGCGACCGCAACTTGTTTTTCCACCGAAACTGAACATCTGTGTGTTTTGGCTCTCCAGGAAATGTCTCAGTTAACGACAAAGACGCATATATGACTCTGTAGACATGCGTACATTTTTAATCCAGTCATTTGGAAAGCACTCAAGATTGCCCTAATGTTTCACTCGACCGTCATGGTACTGCAGATCGTAGTCACTGTGTTTAGCAGTGCAGAACAAGCAAAATGCCGCCTCCGCGGGTTTTACAGACGAGCATAGCTGTGCTTGACGAGCTCTCAATCGATTACGTGCAGTACTTCCAAAAGCATAATCAAAAACAGCCTCCGTGTTCTCACGCAAAACCTCATGATCGGCATGTAATGATGCCCCGAGTGCAGTGGTTTGTTTAAGCTGGGAGTGCACTCACTTCAGTAATGAAAGGTGTGTGTGTACAACAAACAAACGCAACGGGTGCCGTTTGTAAATACAGTTGTCGAGCCAACTGCAGCTTGTGTGTACGTAGCCTTAGTAGTTTGCTTACAGTTCTTTGTAGCACAATGAACAGTGGAAATGAATACGGTAGTATCCCACCATGCACTGTATTTTATTTTAAAATAATGTGGTGTGCTTCATGTTAATAGTGCATGTTGGAAAATTTTGGAAAAGGTAAACGCGAACACACACAAGTAGGGCTTGAAGTTTTGGGGTTTTATTTTTAATCGGGTGACATCCCTTTTAAACAAATTGAGCTGATTCTTGTTTTCATAGTTAAACTGAGAACAAAGCTGTTGCAAAACAATCATTGCTTTTGCCTTCATATCTTGCCTCCGCCGAATTCGGGTTACTCTTAATTTTATTTCAAACAGAGCTGACAAATTACATGAATTGTTCATCCCCATCCGACTTTTTAACTCGCATTTCATTTTTGCAGTTATCTAATTTTAACGTAGTGCTTTTATTATTTACACCACTTGTTTAACAGAGATGTCTTGACAGATTCTTTTTTTCCTTTTTAAGCATAAAAACAAATACCCATTGTAGAGTGTACACTGTTAGCAAGTGCTTCAGGCACCAGTATTTCACCAAACATACCACAAAGCATTTGGGGATATTGGAGGATACACAAAAAATGTAGTAATGTATTACAGTGTCCACAGTTCTGTTAAACCACACTAGCTGATGTGATCTGATTAGAAACGGACTCGAGACTGCCCCTTGAGGTGGTCTCGAGTATGGTTTTAAACGCTGCATAGTGTGGACGCAAACCATAGCTAATACGGTTTAAAGGCATAGTGTGGACAGGGCCTTAGACAAGTGTGGTTGCTGTAGGAAGTTCCTCTAAGTAAGGAATGTAGTTTTGAGTCTGAGGTTGCCTGTCTGTTTTGTAGGCTTAGTTGCATTTTTGAATCTAGAATCAAACTTTGTTGCCTAAATACTTTTAAAAACCAGATGAACGCGCTTTGTTTAAAAAAACATTGACGTATAACAGGCCCTATAGTTTTATGTTTCCGTAGCAGGGAGTATACAATTACATGTTCTATATTTGGAATCTGCGTATAATGTCATTGTTAAGGCCTTATTGTTTGTTCCCCACATGGAAGATCAGTCGTACAAAGGTCTTGGCATGCTGTTTGCTTTAGTTCTTAAACTGGTCATACTGTATACCATTATGCAGATCGGTTAAAACCAAGGCCTTTTTACACTCCTCACATTTTCCATGCTGTCTTTTGCTTTCTGGTCCAAAACAAATCTAAAGAAAAAAAATAATAATAATACAGTGAATAAAAAACCTCCACATGAGAAAACGATCCCTTCCCTGAGGCAACACCGTCTCCTATTGTTTCAGCATTTTAATTTATTTATGTGCATCTTGAGCGCTTTTCGATGCAGGACTTAATAAGCATGATTTAAATTGTGTTCAGCAGTCATGTAGTAAGCAATACAAAGGTACAGTATACTGTAACACCATGACTGTCAATAGTAACACTTAACAATGCAAA
Organism: Polyodon spathula; assembly: GCF_017654505.1. Taxonomy (NCBI): domain Eukaryota; kingdom Metazoa; phylum Chordata; class Actinopteri; order Acipenseriformes; family Polyodontidae; genus Polyodon; species Polyodon spathula. The sequence continues at coordinate 12,598,117 of NC_054546.1, read as the reverse complement.
GTGAAATGATGTGCTGGTGGTCTGGTGAATTTCCTAGGTAAAACAGATTCCATTCTTAAGTTGCTGTGCAGTAATAATTCATGTGATCTCATCCAGCAGTATTTTAAAATAGAGTAAAGGTCAAAGATATACCAGGCTTCTGCAGATATTTTCATTGAAATAAGAGAAATAAAAATAGAACTGAAAAGTTCATGTAGGGCCCTATAAAATCCGCGTTGCTGAGAACTCAGACGGAATTGCGGAATTCGTGGAGAAAAACCGAATTAGGCACAATATCAGTTTAAACAAACCAAAAACATGTATATATTAAACAAATGACATTGAAATAGCAGTGTTTTTATGACAAGAGGCTTCAAGAAACACATGTCATGGGCATGCATGAAAAAAATATTTTTGCACCTCTCAGCCACCATACACGAGCGTGATTTTAACTGTAAAAAAGCGCTGCCTCTCGTGCCACTTCACTTGCTAGCTACCGTTATCACTTGGGGGGGAAAACGACTACCTATAAGCTATTCTGAGCAGATAGTAGTGTAATGACTACTAGCGTCTAGTTGCTGCATTTGTTTTTCTCCAAAGTTCTCAGGAAGATATTACTAAGTGTCTTTATATTAAATAAAAGTAAATAAAAATATTTAGGCTTTTATTTACATTGTCATTAATTATTAATAGAAACATGAAATCTATTTTGAAATGTTACAGTTGAGCTTGTGTTGAAAAGAAAAAAAAAACTGCTAAAAAAGCCTACACTGAAAGCACTTTGAAAGAAACCGTTGTCATTTTTTTCATACATTTCTAGCTTCGTAATAGCTGTCAATGTATCAGTGTGGTTATAAAAAACAAACTTACAAATTACAGATTTTTAAAACCAAAAAATCAGAAATCAGGAAAAAATAAATCCGAAAATTAAAAATAATAAAACGGATTTCATAGGGCCCTATTCATGTCATTTTGCTATGTAAACCAAGGTGTTTGTAGGAATGCCTTCAACCCAGATGACTTTAACAGACCCCATAGCATCTTCTTCTGACTTCAACTGTCGTGGATCCAGCAGTAACCTTCCCTTATCTTCTATTCTGAATTTCTATTCTAAAGTAAATGTCACCTTTGCAGGGAAACAATATGTAGAAAGGCAATATTGTGGTATTCCTCCTTGAAGCAGGAAAATAAGCTTTTTGAATATTTAGCTTTGGTTGACTACTGACATTGTATGATAAGTCTATTGTATTGTAGTTAGTCGAAAACAGTAGCATTTGTTATCTCCTATTGTAGCCTACTGCTCAGCCATACCAATTGATATTAATTCTTTTGCTTAAAAAAGCATCTATCCTTCAAAGCCAGAAGCTAAAAGATCTTGTTTGGCCCTTTTATTTATTTATTTTTTATTTGTGAAAAGGATTTTTTCAAGACTGCCACTCTTGATATCATATGGTTGAGGTCTCGTGCTGCACTAAGACTTTGCTTCTTAAGTTTGTTGCCTATTTAAACTGTGTATAGCCTCATTTTCAGTTACCATGTGACCCATGTGGTGTTGCCTCACAAAAACAAGCCACTGTGGAGAGAGTTACATGTAAAGCATTTCACTTGCACTGGGCATTGCACACACCACCTGTAACGTTAATTGACAGGTAGGCCTGTTGTGTGTGTGTGTGTGTGTTTTTTTTTTGTACACTTATGAATTACAAATAGACTAATCATTTTTATGCTATGTAGAAATAGGTCCTGACAACAACCTTAGTGAGAAAGCTTTTCCAGGAGCCTGGTGGTGTTGCTGTTTGTATGTAACAGGGTGATGTACATTAGATGTAATGTAAGTAACTGCTGGCCATGTATTCATGTATCAGATGTGTGCTTTATGACTTGGGTGGGGTGGAATGACATGTGTCTGTGACTATGAAGTGCTAAGACCCATCACGCTGAGGGGGATGTGTTACATTTAACAGGGAGGAATGAATGTAGCACATGGACAGATTTAGTGCACCTTCACTTCGACTGCTGTACCTAGGAGCAGTCGTTTCGAAATTTGTACCTAGGTTCAATTCTTCGTTTTCAGCATGTCGACTGTAACAAGCCAAAATAGTGCTGTAAATTAACATAATCATGCTGTGATGGTGTATTTAATCACCTGTACAGTACTTCTGATGAAAAATTCATGAACAGCTTTTTGTATGTCAGAAACAAATTTTGTAAACAAATATATATTGTTTATTAAGAGCTTATTCTGTTTTTGTGTATCCAGTTTAGAATCAAATTATTTTAAGGACCTTAAATTTGGAATTGCATTTAGGTTTAATTCTAATTGCAGAATTGCGTTACTTTTGCACAGTGCAACAACATACAGTAATAGTCTGGTGTATTTGGTTTTTTGCTGAGGAACAGTTTGTGTGCTGCTCTCAGCCCATTAATACAAATGACATAATGTGTGGTCCCCACTATCTAATTACAGTAGAGTGCAATGGCTTCACTGTAATGGTGCTTTCCGCACATATTTGAACCTTTTGTCATGGGGTGATGAAGAGGCTGATGATACATTGCCCCAGTGTGTATACAGAATCTGTAATTGCCTGGTCAGCAATGCTTCATGGTTATGTTGCTGTAGAGGTCCTTTTAGATATTAAACAGAATGTAGTAATGCCGTGGTAAAGATTGCTGCCTTGGCTTCATGTTTTGGAACATCATTAGCAGCCAAAGGTTAGAGGGAATAGTCCTTTTAAAAACACGTGGCTGTAAAATTAATTAACTATGACCAACAGAACAGCATAGAAAAATAATTGGCAATGAAATGTTTAATAACAATGTGATTCTCCAGATGCATGCAAAAATGCACATGTGCCATATACACCTCCATAAATCTGATACTCTCAATAACTTATGTTGGATAATATTAATACCAAGTTTTGTGACAATTAGATTTAAGTGGTTCTTCAGATTGGAAACATGTGGTGTCACCATCTCCGCTATAGGCTAACCCCGTTAGTCAGTTTTCTGAACATTTTTAACTTTTAACTTGAAAATAACCAAAAAAGATTTAATTGTTTTGAGTTTGACCTACAGTAGTACTGTATCACTTCTCATAGTTTTATTTTCGAAAGAACCAGTTATTTGCAGTAAGTGACTTGCATGAATGTAATTTCTTTCCTGTTGCTGTACCAGAGTTTCTCTAATTAGTGTTTTTGTAACAAAGGAAGTCATTGTGTCCTGTAGTATAACAGATTAAGGATTCAGCTCAGTTTTATGGAAGTACTTGTTCCTCCCACTGCATTCATCCTCAGGAGCTGCTTTTTTCTTTTTTTTTTTACAGAAAGATAACATAATATCAAGTAAGATGGACATGTATAAAAACGAAACAACTGTGTTTAGCAATCACTAAACTAGTAAAATGTGTATTTTAATGTAGATAATGGTTTTGCTTAAGAATATTTACTCCTGAATATCTATTAGTGCTGGGATTAATTATAGCCTACTCTTCGTGACATAACACAATGTTCGTCCCAGCGCTATTACTGTATCTACAGCATTCAGTACAAAGAGATTTAGTACAAAAGCAGTGGGGATGCCCCACCCCCAGCACTGCAAACCATTGTAATCTCCCAAAACAGGTGAATAACAAACCTGCTAAGAAGTCACATTTGATTTAATTGGATAAGCTTGCAATATGGTTGTGTACTATAGCCAAATATCTCTTCCCCCTCCCACTCTTAAATCCATTGTTTTCCCTGCACAGGAGCTTGTTTTCCAGGAAGACGAAGGATCCCAAGCCTCCTCCCCAGAGTGCTCCTGGCTGGAAGTTGTTTGGAAAAGTACCTTTGAGGGAGAACCCTCAGAAGGATTCAATGACTATTCAGCAGGTTGGTATTTCAGTAAAGATTTTCACTTTACAGCAGAGAAAGTTACAGTTCTATAAATGTGCTCCACGCCTCTCTAAGTGTGTTACGCCCTCATCTTGTGCCTTTTTGCTTAAGCTTTGCTTTCTGAAGGCCGTTCTATTGAAAAGCAGAGCTACTGTAGCAGAACAAGTTTGAACTTGCTTGCACGGTCATTGTGCAGCAACAGGGGCGGGTGATCAATGGATCTGCTTTACAGAACAAGAAAGCAGCAAAAAATGACTGCACTTTATTTACTGTACTATAATAAGTGTAGGGTGATGGCATATACAATCTAACAAACCACAGTGTCATATGTAGCAAAGGAAATAAATGGTTTATTTTAAAGATTTGGTCTTACAATCTTTACCAGCTTGCAGTTGTTGTAAACATCAGATCAAAACAAAATAGTTGAGCTGAGATGTTGCACTGATAAAATGTTACACTTGAAAATATACTAACAATTACATTGTGGTTAATCTGGGATAGGTCTTTTTCAAAGCAACGCTGACAGGGAAAAAAAAGGGTTAAACACATGATGCATGGAAATCTACTCTTCCTTTTTTTATTGATTTGAAAACATATGCCTCATTTACAGGAATACTACACACCTACTATTATTTTCTGATATTTGTATATTGTTACAGAAATTCAACCTGTAGTTTTGACCTTGATGTTTAGTCAGCTGTTCCTTGTTTACACAGTGGAAGCCTTAAACCTGCTGAATGTGTGCGTTTAGCAGTGATCACTAGCAGTGGGACTGAAACTTTTTTTGATGAAGCAATTTTTTACATAAACCAGCCATGACAACAGTTGCTAAAGAACGGCAGAGCTGTTTTATAACTTGGGCTGGTGCCAAATGATTTTCAGTGTGCAGCAGATTGTGAAGGTTTTATTAAGGATTTTATATGGCCACTTTTTACCCACCTAAGATGCTGATTTTTAGGTGCAGTAACAAGATCCAGGAAAAATTGTCAGTGGGTGAATTGTCTTGGGCAGGTTTATAGTAAACATAATTCCGAAAAGGCTGACCAGTGTATTACACTTATTGGCCCTGATATATAGCAGTAGGTAATCTTATGTATCCTTTTACTTTATACATATAGCAGTACTGTACATGAGATTTAAACAGAATATGCTTGGTTATTAGAGAATTGAAGTAATGAATACAGGTGTACCTATACAACAAATGGGACAATCCTCAGTTCACCGTACACTGTTATATTTCTGTAATACAGTACAATAATACTTTATAGTATAAATTACTAAACTATACAAGATAAGCTATTCATTTCTTTAGAAAAAGGTGTGCAAGTAAGTGTTCAGTTGTTGCCACTGATGTATTTTGTGCAGGTGAAGTCAGTTAAATTGATGGCAATCAGACAAAATTGTTCCAAAGGAAGGAATTTCTATATTACTGTTTGGTTTTACAGTACCGAGCGTCTGTTTTGAGTTTACTATCTGAAATAAAAAGTTAAATCTAACGTAATTGGTGAGAATGAATATGTACACACACACGCTGCGTCTGCCCGGTTGTGCCTTCATCTGTTTCTGCACCTGGTCTTCAGTGCACTCTGTATAATGAAGTTTACACTGGTCTTTTTGTTTTTTGTTTTTTGCTTATTGCTCTCTTATCTCCCTCTCCCTTAATTAATGGCAGCATTGTATAAATCACTGTATATTTTAAGTAAAACTTTATACAATAGTATTCATGGTTGTTGTTTAATTAAATTATATTTAATGTTATGACTTCTACAGCTGGAGGGTTGCTACAGTTAGAAAACAATATTGTGAATATCACCAAGACTACCTTGCACAATGTTTTTAAAGGACAAGGGGCTATAAGGCCGCCAGAAAGCAAATATTTATTATGGAAGTGTTTACTGTGACATTCTTCTTTTTCCATGTGTACAGAATCCTGTGTAGACAATTAATCTTTTTATGGCCCCTTTCCCTACTTTACATTCATTTTTTAATGTAAACACCATATTTAAACATCATCTTTTTTATATTTATCACATCTCCTAATATTAAACAACATTCTGAAGTTGATCTGAAGATTGCACTCAAAATAAAAAAAATAAAAAATGGGGGCAAAGTAGGAAAAATTATTTAATGAGCAAAATAAAACAAATTAAGAATTCAGTTTACAAAATGGGGGTATGTTCCAGCATTGGGGTCCAGTTACTTGTAAATGTGTGTCTTCATTTTTATTGCGATGGAAATGATACATCTCTGATTCAGTGTTATGTTTTTATTGGGCTTTGTGCCTGTTTGATCACTGACTGAGAACAAACTTCTGTTTTTTTCATCAGGACAGTAACCCAGGCAGTCTTGCATCCGTTTCTACACCAAATCTCTTAAGCACAGTGGTATGGAATTTAATATATATATATATAATATATGTATATATAATATTTTTTTTTTCAGTCATCTTTCAGCCTATGCATGAAACTGCTAAGTACTCATTCCCATAGCCTGCTTAAAATGTCTACATTTCACATTTTCATACTAGCATGACATTAATGGCAAAAGTAAAACTGGGCTCTCAATACATTAAATAAATAAAATAAACCATACTATGTTCACTGTTTCTAAAGTATTCACTAACCACTCCATGCACAAGGTTGCATCTCAGTATCCATGATCACTAAACCATGCTAGATTTAGTCATTGGATAAAAACATTGATCTTTATTTATTTATTTATATAAATTCTTGTACAATTGTACAATTCCTGAATGTGTAATGTTTACATGATATTATTAAATGTAAATAGTAATGATGGATTTCTAAATGTATTCATCAACTTTGTTTCCCATTTGGGAACCTAACTTTACAAATATTGACCGCACCACAGTTCACAATGATAAAGCAACAGATGTTATATACACAGAAAAATATTGTTTAAATGGTATTGCTAAAAACTGTTAGTGGCATTCAGTACTTGTTGAACTAAGGGGTTGATTTGATCAACCCATAGTACAAGCCACATCCTGGATTTTTTTTAGAGCAATTTACAGCATTGGGTGATCGCCATGGATTGCATTCCCTAGTGCTGTAGAATGCTCAGTGGCTTATCCAGGCAGGGTGTATAGTATGTTGATAAATCAAGCCTTTAATTGCTTATTTCACTGTGCTTCTTAAACTAGTTATAATGCTTTGTTTACGGTAAATATATATGATTATGTTGGCGGGAGAACTACATGCTGAAAATGATAACAATGAAAATAATTTCCCTTTTTCCTCTTGAATTTGTCATACAAGTCAATTTTTCCACTTCTAAAAGCTACTATGAACCATATAGGGTCTTGCAAGCCAGCCCTTTCTCCAAAATAAGCTGACTATGTTCAATAGTGTGCTATTTCACACAAAGTGCAGTTTAAAGGGGTTCTAGCCAATTAAACGAGTCCCTGATTCATGTCTAATGTGCACTACCATTCTCCACTCTTCCTTGCTTGTTGTCTTTAGTACTTGCATTTCCTGGTCATTTCACTTGGTGAGCAGAAATCTCTCCACCTCTTAAATACTTCCATTCATGTTATTAAACAAACCAGCTGCTTCCCCAAAGGACTGACATTGTTTGCAGGCTGTGGCCCCGAAGACGCTGTTGAGGTGAAATGACCTAGAACGTTCTTTGTCAGTTCCATTTTCTCCATCTTTTTATTTGCACTGTCTAATTCCGTGATCAAATATATAGCTCTAAATATGAGGCCTTGTAAAAAGTTACTGCTCCATTTGTTAGACATTCCAGCTTGGCAGGCTGCACATTTAATGCATTGATATAACAGATGACTAAAATGGTTTTACAAAACAGTGGCCCACAGATTGCATAATTAAATACTATTGGATGTCTAATGGCTGCTCTCATTCTTGTGACACAAAGACATTATTGAGTTGTTGGATTTTTTTTTTTTTTTTGGGGGGGGGGGGGGTTCCCTGTGAATGGCTAGCCCATATTTCCATTGTTCACAAGAATGGTTTATTGTTTCTGCATGCTTACTGACACAACAATGGATAAAGCCTGTTTTTTAAACTGTACTCTACAACATCTTGCTGTCACAGAGCTCTCTGCTGTTTTAAAAAGACATGTTTGATTCAACCAATAAATAGCATCCAGTTTAATCTCTATGGTATTATGTTGCTTTCTTTCAAATTTCTTTGTGTAAAATTGGTAGTGTACAACAGTAAAGAAATGAGAGGACTCTGAACAACTAACCCTTACCTCCAGCGGATCTGAGCTGTGCAATGTGTAGTGGAGTCTCATTTGCTTTTTTGGCTTCGTTTCTTTTTACGCTTTCTTTTTTAACAATATTCAGCAAATAGAACAGCCTGTTTCACTGTTAGGACAGGGAAGCTGTGTACAGTGTTTTTTGTAAAACTGAAGTTGCGTATAGTAGAACAGAGCTGCTACTGTATACTTTTCCTCTTTTGTAACTACATTTGTATACCGGAAATGAAAATGAACAACCAATAGTAATGCATCTGAATAGTTTATTTTTAGTTTGTTCTACTTCTGTGTTTTTTTTTTTTTTTTTTAAGTGAAACAAAATGGAACCTGCAAAAGTTTCTTTATACTAAGTGCAGTTCTATGGACACATTCTGCACAGCATTGGCTATTGACTTCAAAAACATAAAACAATCTGGGTATTAATTGAAACACATATCATGACAGTTCTTAATGCTACTTGTTAAATGCAACTCTGTGTAGATACCACCTGCCTAATAAACTTTTTTTTTTTTTTTTTAATATCAAATCTTGATAACTTGTGCTCGTTTATGTCTCTGTTTTAAAGTAAGAAAACCCTGAAATGTAACTAATTGTTAAAGCTTTATTTTTTGTGCAAGCTGTCATGACAACAGCTGCAAATATCCACATCACTTGAAATTTGGCATTTTAAAAGTGAAATATACCTGCTGAATAAATCTGCTCCCATATTCCCAAAACATACTTTTCAAGGTAATTAGATATTTTTGGCAGAATTCTACAATATAACTGTTGCAAGCAAGGCAAAATAAGTAAAGGCACCAGTATCCCAACATAATATTGATTTCTATCTAAAAATGCTAAATAGAAGTTTACAAAAAAAAAAAAACATTTAAATACATTTTCTCGAGAGAAACCTTTACATTTTTTGTTTTATTCATTTAGGAATATGAGGCACGAACTGGAAAAACTGCTAATCTCCCACCCCAGTCAGAACGACGTAAAAACCTTGAATTTGAACCTCTTTCAACCACAGCGCTCATTCTGGAAGACCGACCTGCGTGAGTACACGATCACAGGCTCTGTTCTACTTTTCTGTCTGTGTCTGTACCAAGAAGTAAGGGTCACAATGTACATATTCAAACTTCTTGGTGCATGGTCTTGCTTTATGGAAGATGCATTTCCTTAAAAATTGTTTGATCTTTTAACTACCATTTGTTTTTTCTTGACCTATATGTTTAGATATTGTATCCATTTTAACAGTTTTACAATGATGTGTCTTAAGTTTCAATAGGCCTACATTTGTTAGCAAATATTTAAGACAATTAAGAAAACATCTGTAGAGCAGTCATTCATTGTTTTGATAGTATTGAGTTTTCAAGAAGGAATATTTTCTATCTTACAGAAATCTTCCAGCAAAACCAGCTGAGGAAGCCTTGCGTCACCGTCATGAGTATGATTCAATGGTGGCAGAGGCAAAAAAACGAGGTGTTTTTATATTTCTTTTCTGTTATGTAGAACATAATATTCTAATACTATAAGCAATGCCTACTTATGTACCTTAGATTCCCAAAGCTGTTAAGGCTTAATTCGGGTGCAAGACAGAAAACTTCCTATATCCATTAGAATTATCATTTGAAACAGTCTGCATCAGTGAGCACCAATTCCAGTTTGACCTTTTTTTGCTTCCTGCAGAAATGTGTTGACTTTCAGGATTAGTTTCTTGATGTTTGTTATTAAAATCCCCAGTTTCATGTCTAAAAACAAACAGAAAATAATAAAGGTTCTGTCCCACACAGAAATGAAAGACGCCCATAAAAAGAAGAAAATAATGAAGGAACGGTATAAACAAGAAGAAGTGATTGCCAATGCCATGGTGATTTGGAACAGCGAGATACTTCCCAACTGGGAAGCCATGTGAGTAATTATTCCCAGTTCATTAACCTACTGATGCAACTTCAGCTGGCTGCAGCTTTACAAATAATTCATTGAACATTCTTGTGTTTTTCTTGGCAGACGCAATACGCGAAAAGTGCGAGAGTTGTGGTGGCAAGGCCTTCCGCCCAGTGTTCGCGGAAAGGTGTGGAGTTTGGCTGTTGGAAATGAACTCAATATTACACATGGTGAGATTTGGTTTTGTGATGAGTCGTGCCTCCTGGAATGTGTATGTATTGTAAAAATTGCTTCCATATTTGGAGGATAATTTTTGTTGTTTGTGTATTCTGATAAACTGGAGAATACATTTTCAGAATTCCTCTTATCTGTTTGGATTTGCTTTGTAGAGCTCTATGAGATCTTCTTATCCAGAGCTAAGGAAAGGTGGAAGAGCTTCAGTGAAACCGGTTCAGAGAACGAGGCTGAAGGTACAGTAGGCTTCTACATTGAGGGAGCTAGATTGTGCAAATCTGTGCTGTCTCTGCAGTTTACATTAAATTAGTTAATGGTATTGGTTCAAGTGAATTACAACACTACAAAATGGCTGGATAAATCTGCCTTAATTTAGTTTCATTGAACCAAACTGCCCTCTTCTTTCTTCAGTAGGGGTCTCTTGTGAATCACAGCAGTCAATTGTGCACTCTGTCAGGCTGTGCTTTTTGTATTTTATCAATAGAATTTATCCTCTAAAAACATAGACGAGGCTTTGCAAGGAGGTCTTCAGTATTTTATAATTCATGGTGTGTTTTTATATGCACTATAAAAAATATTATTCCAAATATTCTGCCCAAATGTTTTGTATATAACAGCCGTGTCTTTATTAAAAAATCTGTCTAGCTTTTGCTGCCAGTAATTACTCACTCTTTCCTTTCGTAAACATCTGCAGTTCATCCGAGACATTCTGTTTTTGCCAATTAAGAACCCTTGCCATATCATTATATTACTTTATATAACTGAGCTTTTTGGGATAGACTTGGGTTGGCTCTTATTTGTATAGTTTGCATGACTTACAACAGTATCCACCTTCTCAAAAGAAATATTACTGTAGGTAAAATCAAGACAGTGTCAGATGTACTTTGAGCTGGTCTCTTATGTTACTGAATTCCCTAAATTTGCATAAACCACATAGACTAAATGTATAATGCATGTAGATGTACAAAGAACAACTTGCAATAACGATTGCTGTTTGCTACTTGAACCAGTATAAGGCTATGAATAACACATCAAATATTTACTGACAACTCAGAACAACCTACTTTAATGAATAAAAAAATATGAGACAGACAGACAGACAGATAGAAAAAATGCCACAAGATCCACAAAACACTAACAAATACAAGGTCCAAGTCCTGATCTATAAGAACTGCATGGTGTGGCTCTGGACAACTCCATTCACTTAACCCCCACTCCAGTGTGCCAGAAAATACTGTTCACTTTTTTGGAAGCAGGCCTGTTAACCATGTACCACACTTCTTGTAGATCAACCCTGTTGTTTGCATTTCCAGTTAATTTGTCCGAGCTCTGTTCGCTCTCTGTAGGGAAACGACTGTTTGTAGCTTTGTTTTTGCTTTTAATGTATACTTTTTTTGCAGAGAACTTTTTCAAATTATGCCTAAATAGGCACTTTGTAAATAGATATTTGTTATTTCGGGTTATATTGAACGCTATTAAATTAGCTCAGTACCTTTTAGTGAAGTGTTTATTTTTTTCTTTTACTTTTTTTTATTATTGCAAAGTATAAAGGAAAATTATGTATATAATATGTATTTATTTTTAATTTTTATCTAGATTCAGGAACATCCGGTGCTGACAGAGAATCCAGTCTTGATTTGATAAAGTTGGACATATCCCGCACATTCCCCTCTCTCTTCATTTTTCAAAAGGTATCAAATGTATTGCCTTGTCTGTCTCCTGCTATAATACTGTGTGTTAAATGTTCCTAATGTGCACTCATTTTTCTTAAAGGGCGGTCCATACCATGATCTATTGCATAGTGTTCTGGGAGCCTATACTTGTTACAGACCTGATGTTGGATATGTAAGTAGTGTTCTTTATCCCATGTAAATTACCTCAATTCAGGTATATCACTATTGTCTAGTTTTGGGTGTATCTTGTGCTTTTATTTAAATGAATTCATCCTTACTCTGTAGTCCTTCTCCCTGACAATCACTTAAGACCAATTCAGAGCAGTTTTTTATTTTATTTTTGAAATTGTGACATTTGTTTCTGGTAAATTAGCTGCATATTAACTAGTATTTTCATTGGTGGTTTAATAACCAGAACATCTTTCTTTACTAATGCTTTTTATTAAAGTGACACCCAGCAGACACATGAGGAGTATTCCCTATTATGAACCAAACTCTATTTGCACAAATCCCTAAGTTGTTTGTAGGTGTGTGGTTGCGTTTGTAGACAAATGTGCATAATGTGTTCTTGTTTTTTTTATTTTTGGGATAGGTTCAAGGGATGTCTTTCATTGCTGCTGTGCTTATCCTCAATCTAGAAGAAGCTGATGCTTTCATTTTATTTGCCAACCTTCTCAACAAGCCTTGTCAGATGGCTTTTTTTAGAGTGGATCATGACTTGGTAAGAAACACTGAAGTAAATGGTTTAACTTGTGATGATTGTTTCCTGCCTATGCAGGGGTATAGGCTCAGTTGTTTGCACAGTATTGTTTCAGTTTGCTTTTAAGGTGTGGCTTTCAATATAAGTTAAGAATAAGTCAGTTCATCAGTACAAGTACTTGATCGGTTCCATTTTCTCACAGACAGTCCAGCGTTTAAACGTGTATTTGATGTTTTTGAGTTGATGTGATTGTGATAGAAGTAACGAAGTACTATAACTGCTGGGACGGGGTTGAAATTTTAGCTTTATGCCTGCAGTTGAAGCCGTTTCCTTACTGTGGTAACTTGAGGTTTTGCCATAGATGACCATTTTTGACATACATTATTAACCAATGAATGGCATGCTGTGCAGGATAGAGTATATTTTAAAATAAATACTTGAAATAGACTTGTGTCTTTAAGCAAGTGTGCTAATGTCCTTGTTTTGGTATGCAGATGCTAAAATACTTTGCAGCATTTGAAGTGTTCTTTGAAGAAAATCTCCCAAAATTGTTTGTTCACTTTAAGACCTACAACCTGACCCCAGACATCTACCTGATTGACTGGTAGGTGAAGACCATAGAGATGAAACCGAATATTACTTGTTTGTGTCCCAGCCTTTTACTTCTTTCTTCTCCGATTCCTTAATTTATTCTAAACAGTTCAGTTTGTAATCTGAGCCTTAGCAGCTGCACAGGCGTAAGACTATTTAATGCAAGGACCAGAAACCTTCTTTTAGTTTCATGAATAAAGTATTACATGTCTTTAAAGAGATAAGGGGGAAATCATGGGTTTCTAGTTAAAACATAAAAAAAAAAAAAAAAAAAAAAAAAAAACTAATAGTATCTAATAATTCAATTGCATGTCACCTGTTTAAATAAAAGCCACCATGTTCTATGTTTTTCCAGGATTTTTACACTATATAGTAAGTCCCTGCCTCTTGATTTGGCGTGTCGAGTTTGGGACGTCTTCTGTCGGGATGGAGAGGAGTTTCTGTTTCGCACAGGTCTTGGGATTCTTAAACTGTACGAGGATATTCTCCTTCAGATGGACTTCATTCACATTGCTCAGTTTCTTACCAAGCTTCCCGAAGATATCACTTCTGAAAAGCTCTTCAGCTGTATTGCTGCAGTTCAGATGCTAAGCAGTAATAAAAAGTGGATGCAGGTGAGTTAAAATATGGCAAATAGCACATACAATGGTGTGAAGTGAAATCCAGGTATTGGCGTGTGATTTGCATAAAGTAGTATGTGAATTACAGTACATGCCTTTGTTTTTCGGATGACCTCATTTATAAAAACAAAAAGCTGAATAATAATAACAACGACAACAAATGAGAAATACTGTTGTGTCAGTGAGTTTATAGAAATGTCACCAGCTTTGTAGAAAGTTTATGGTTTCTGGCAAGTCCTATTCTGTAGAACTGCTGATGGTTTATGTGAGAACCCTTGTCAGACAATTTAGCTAGCTTGAGAAACGGGTGCAAATCTGATAGTTATGCTTCCGAAATTTGATATGTAAAATATCCACCACACCATCTGCTGGCCCTTATGAACACTTACACAGTGCAATAATTTAATCTTTTCATTTATAATTTAACAAGTGTTCCATTTTCAAATTAATGTTTGATTTCTTGTGTTGAGCAAATGTTTACATGACCATGATAAAAATAAAAAATAAAATAAAAGTTGGCTGATTTATTTATTTTTGTTCCCTTTTTTGTCTTTTAATAGGTCTTTACCATATTAATGAAGGATAACAAAGAAGGAGACAAGAATCACAGCCCAACATTAAAAAATTAATAGTGAAGAAAGACGACTTTAACGTCATTGCCAGTATTATGAATATAGCTGTGTATGGGAAAGGGGTCATTATTCGAATGATGTAACTCACGACTACATAAAGAAGGTCTTGTGTTTTAGCATAAATATGGCCAGACAGGCAAAAATGAGAGAATATTTCCAACATTCTTCACTGTGTGCTTTAAGTAAACTGACTGAATGCAGTTTATGATTAGGGCTTCTGGTTATATTTTTGATCACATGATGTCCCTTTAAAGATATTTTGAGCCGATTTGCTTTCTTAATCAAACACTAATTACCAAAGGAAGTTGTTTCTTTTTACCCTCATATCTTGATTGTGTTAAACAACGTGTATTTATCTCACCTGATTATTTGAACCTGCATTTCGTTCTGGCTCTAATTGCCGAATTCAGTTTATTAATTTCCACTACTTTAGTTTCTAGTAGTGCATCGCTAATTTAAACAATCTGGTATTCAGTTATGGCTTAACAACTATTAATTAAGGTTTAAAGGGAGGGAGGGAGAGAGATGGAAAATAAAAACCAAAAACTAGAAGCCCTACTTATGGTGAAGATGATTCAGGTTCTCCCTGTTGGTGCTTTTGTGTAGATGTGAAATATCACTCATAAAACCATCCACCCAGGTTTAAGTTACCCATCAAACCAGCAGATTCCTAAAAACGCTATATGGACCAAACCATTAATCTTCACTAACGTTTTTTTTTAATTTCAGTTTTATTGTTGTTTAGATACTTATTATAATAAAAAAAAGGTTATATCAAAAAGCTTGAGATGAATTACAAAAGGCAGAGGCTGAAAAATCTCACAACATGTATGCTGCACTTATTATCTAAACCACAGTAAATGTAATTACAGAAACATTCCTTAGATAAACTCTGTTTTACAAATAGAAACATGATGCTTGTGATTGTGTTTGATTTGTGATTGCCAGGTACTAGAAGGTGTTTAAAGTGGTGTATTTAATCAAATTAGCCTGGATTGACAGAAACAATAGCAAAACAAAACAGAAAAAAACACAGCTAAACAAAGATCTATATCTATATCTCTCAGCCCATGAAGCCTTGTAATGTGACTTTTTTCTGGCCAATATTGCACACATTTAATTTTTCTGAAGAAACTCTGCATCTTCTTATCAAGTGCAATAGAGAACACAAAATGGCACATGGCATTTTAATGTTTTACGGGGGGGGGGGGGGGGGGGGGTCCATCTTGATGGCAAACGAAAGCTGATGTAAACTGTGGTTGCAAGCTTTAGTGATGTCTCCAAATATAACAGTACAGCTTTGATAGTTTGGTTAGAAGGTAGTAACTAATTGGTTGTGTTTCTATTTTTATGCATAGCGCGGTAAATAAAAAGGCTGACTCCTATTATTCTCACTTATAGCAACATTTCCTGTATTTTACTTTGCCAGTTGTGGGTTTTTTTCTTATGTTTCAATAGTTTGTAATTCTGTATTGTTATTTTGTTTTATTTGACCACACATAATTGATTTATGTTGGGATATTATGTTGCTTTTGTGTTCTGCTTATTTAAAGCTTATTCTCCTTATAGCATGTGTCTAGATTTGTATTTTAATTTATATATTCAGTAGTTCAATGCAATTTTGTTCCCCTTATTTTCTACTCCTGCTCTCTATTGTACAGTTTTTCTAACTTACCAAGGAGGTACTGTATATAAAATTGATTGTAAATAGATGGGATCTCTCTCCCTGTTACAGACCACTAGTTACAACTCCCCATTGTAAATAAATCTCAGAAGCAGAATGCCTTGAAGTGTGTTATTTTTTCTTACTTTTGTTTGGCAGAAAATACACAGACATGTACTTTTGGTGGTTTAAATATTATTCAGGTCGAGAGCTGAAAGCAGTATTGACTACATTCTAAGTATACTAGCTGTAATTTTATGGAAACTGCTCCATCACAAATCCTAGTTCATACCAAACTTGTGGCAATATAGATGTTCCACAGGCAATGTACTGATCTGTTGTTTGACAGGGAGCAACTGGGAATGATCTGCATAAACAATGACTGTAGAGAATTGTAACAAGGAGAGAAAAGGAAAACATGCAACAAACAAATCATTTGGTGAATTGATATATATCTATATATATATATAATATATATATATATTATATATAATATATATATATATATATAATCTGTCATGCATGCCATATGTTTTAAAAGTAAAAGTGGCATAGTAACAAAAATATGCTGCAGATGACAGATCCCAAGCAATGTCATTTTGGAGCTATCCCCCTCAGACTGGAATGATGGAATCTAGCATAAGAACCAGTACAATCTACCATAAACATGTACAATCTACACTATACAATGCATTTAAGTCTGTAGTCAATCACACATTTTTACTAGCATATTCTCACTTCTGAATCAAAGAACATTAAGCACAATAAGTAATAACAATGTATAAGTAAAGTATTAATGGACATTCTTTTCTGTTGCTTTAGATCTAGCTCAGTTTATATATATATATATATATATATAATATATATATATATATATATATATATATATTTAATATATAAATTATGAGCACAGATAGAGACGGGCTGTGTGTATCACAAGCCAGAAACCTCAGGAATCCGGGACAATATCTGTATACTAACTTTCAATCGCAATTTGACAAGCAACAATTCAGGTGAAAAATGTAACTATGGCATATATATACATACCCACAGATAGTGGGACAATGTGTATTAAATAATAAGCATTTTGTAAATTGTGTGTTACAGGTTTTAAATAGTCTTCAATAACCAAACCAGTCACAACTAGGATTCACAAATACGTAGGTAACCGTGATTGATTGTCTCAATCATTTTTGCTGATGCATGTTACACACGTATTCGCTCAGTTTTGGTCTTACTCCATATACAGAGTGAGAGAACAATGATATATTGCCAATTTCCATTCAAATATACTGCATGCATCTTTTCTAAAATCTGGTTTATTGGTTGTTGTTGTTAGTCATCCCCGCCATCTGGTGGCGATCTGATGAAACACCTACAATGTCACTGAGACACTGTTAAATTGGCAAGACGATTCACTTCCGGTTGCTGGAAGGCCCACATGTGTTCTAATTTTCGGAGAGAAACACATTTGTAAACAAGCGGTTTGACGTTTTAGGTACTAGAAGCAGAAACTGAATTTACACGTTAGTGTACTTTGCGTTTTTGTTGTACATTATGAAACATTTTTGCTAACATTTTGTTGGAAGTGAAATCTGTTTTTTTCTGGTGAGCAAGAAAATCCCCTGGAAAGAAGCTTAATATAAAATGGCACCGGTAAGTTTATCATCTTTTATCATTGTATACGTGATTGAGACAAACTGTAACAAGAACTGTAAAACTGTCGTTAAGAGTGTAGAATCTCAGATTTTATAACAATGAATTCGAAGTTTGTGTTTTCATGCCTGCTGTCCATGTGGTGGTTTATTTCTGCAAAGTAGCTCCCAAAGCCATAGAAACAATTGTTTGACACATCCTTCCTAACTGACACTTCGATATCAACAGTCCAGCAATTCATACAATACAATTATATTCATAGATTTATCATTTAAGGAAATTTTGATGTAATGGGGGGGGGGGGGAACAAACAAAAAACAACAACAAAAAAAAAGTGTGTAGTCTCCCCTTTCTGACTCATGTAAAGTGTAAACTGCCTTTAGATCAGCTCATAAGTAGATCTTGTAAAGTACAGTATTGTGAATGTTATTTTTATGTTGCTTACCATGAACACATTTTGATAATTGGTAATGTCAAGAGTGAGTAGTTTTAGCCGTGGCACTACACCGAACCAAGCTTTACTGGAGTGACTGACCACAGCTATCCCAATTGTTTGTTGATTTACTGTGATCAATTTCCTCCACCAGAGAAAAAACAAGAAGAAAGCACCAAGCTTTCGTAAGTTACTGAAAACCAGCAATGTCAAGATTGAAAACAAATTAAAGAACAGGCAGTTCAAGCAGCAAAGCGCTGCAAAGAAACACCGGAAGGAGCAGAAGAAGCTCAAGCAAGCTCTCAATAATGCTGCAACCCGAACTCCTCTTCCACTGGAGCGGTACAAGAAAAGGCCAGGTAGGAGTTTTTTCTCATTGCATTGTCTACAGTCTTCTTAGAATCTTTGCATATGCATTTGTTATGATGTGTATTGTATACTTTGACCAAAGGAAAGCACATATTTTTGTTCAATCCCCCCACCTCCTCTGGAAATTTGTTGATTACAGAGGATGAGGAAGATGAGGAGGAGTTTGAGGAAACTCTCCCTGTAGATATGATGGAAGATGATGATCTGGAGCAGATGAAGGCCATGGCTCAAAAGGCCTCATTCCTAACAAGAGACCTTTCCTCCAGGTACAGTTTGAGTGATTCCCTGTGGAAAATCAGAATCCTATGTGTTTAGTGCTTTCAGCAGCAACTGTTCTAAAGGACATTTATAACCTGTTTAACAACCCTGTTAAATGCTCATTTATCTGCATTAATGTACAGTGAACCAGTCCATGCCAGGAAGCGCAAACAGGAGAATGTGATGGATAAGTATGAGAAGGTGCCTAGACTGATGCAGAAGGAGCAGGAAAAAGAGCTTATTCATCTGCTGCCCATCAAAGACAAGACTGGCATTATTCCCCAGACTATGGAGAAACCAGGTACTGAACAATCTACTTCGAACCATTCATTAACCAGCTTCATGATCTGGATGAGAGCCAATCACTTGTCATGTCTTCCTGAAAAGCTGAATTACTGTCATGTTTTTTATTTATTTATTTATTTGTTTAATTTATTATTATTTTGAGTTCTTGTCATTGGAAGTCTTTGTTCCTGTTTGTGTTTGTTCTTCTTTTTTTTTTTTTTTTAACCGAGATGTTTATAATTGATTTGATGTTTTATATGTACGTTTGTTTTGTATCATTACAGTAAACACATTATGTACAAATTGTGAATTACATTTCTTTTAATATTGCAATTTGATTCACTGTTTTTTTTTTTTAAATTGTATTTATTGTCCTGTTTCTGCAGTAGTAAAGAAAGTAGAGAAGGAACATGGGGATGAAGGTGATGGTGCTGAAGAAGGTAAAACAAAATTGGAGGGTTTGTCTCCGTATTCTGTGTCAACCAATCTTCCATTTTTGCGTAATGTGATGTTTAAATGTATGTAAAGCATCTTAAAGGTGTTCTTTGCATTGTACTGTAAATTTTTGTGAAATTAATTCATCTAAACTAAGTTGTTATTTTCATTCTGAACAAACAAGGTTTCTCAGCTAAACTATTTAAAAAAAACCTGGTAACCTGGCAATGATTTTGGATGTCTTCACAACATACTGCTGTAATATTAATGTAGTCTTTAGTTATTATTTGAGTCTTAATACTGTGCCCTGCAGCTACAGAAAATATTGAAATAGGGTGCACATTGTTCATTATGCCCACTGCTACTCTTCAAGAACTGACACACAATGTAATTAGGGCTTCTGATTTTCAGTTTTGACTGATAAAACAACCCCAATACAAAAAAAAATGAAATCGGTTATATATTGAGTTACTATACATATTGTGGCAGAAAAAAATGAAAACAATTATTTCATACAAACAGTGAAAGCCCCAAAAAAGATTTACATATAATTTGAAAATAGCTCAAGATAAGCACCGAAAAATGAAATGAATAAAAACCGAGAAACAGAAGCCCTAAATATAATACATAGACATGCATCAGTTTTGAATTTCCAGAAGACTTAATCTCTAATATCTTGGCGCCCCCTGCAGACCGTCCTTTGCTGTTACTCAGAATTCCTTCTGATGAATTTTTTAAATTTTGTACTTTTTTAAAGTTAGCGCTCCAAAGCTTCTTCCATTGCTAACCACACAAGAGCTGGTGGTCCTACGGAGGAAGAGACTAGAGGAGAGAAAGGTTTGCATTGCTGCTCTGGGATCATCCATTTTGTCAGATCCATCAGCCAATGTAAGTGTTGCATCTGCAAGCTTTGAAAGGAATGTCTGTTTGACTTATTTAACATCTTTAGTGACCAGACATATTTAAAAGTTAAAATAGTTTATTTATAATTAAGGTTTTAACTATACGTATGTTTTAAATGTTCCCTTTAAAATGTTACCAGTATAATAACAACTGTGTTTAAAATAAAACAGGTAACTATTCATTTTCTAGTTTGGCTCACAGGGTGATATAGTGTAGGTGCAGCTTGTGTCCTTTTAAATGTACCTTTGTGCAGTGCAAACACTGCAAGGAGGTCTGTTTCCTCAAAGTAGGCTAAACATTTGAATTCAGTTAACACACCAATAATAATTAAATCAATATATATATATTTATATATAGATATATATATATATATATATATATATATATATATATATATATATATATAAAATGAATGTATTGTGTAAAACTGAACATGATTGCAATGTATTTTTGTGGTCAATTTGCTTACCAGCTTGGCTTTACAATCCAAATGTTTGTAAGCTATCATGTTTGAGAGTTTGGTGATGCAACTGCTTCTAAGTCCTTGATTATTTTTTCCCCCAGATTAAGAAGTTGAAGGAGCTTCGCTCAATGCTGGTAGAGTTGGATCCATATGTGGCCGTCACAGTTCGAAAACTAGTGATGGTCTCACTGATGGAGATCTTTAAGGACATAGTTCCTTCTTACAGGATTCGGCCCTTGACTGAAGCAGAAAAGTCTACTAAGGTATTGTAATCATATTGCTTTTTCTTGCTTAAATATTATACAGGGACCTATTGATGTATTGCAGATTCCTGTGATTTTAAGGTTTCTGTTTACTGTATCTTTCAGCCTTAACTTATTTATTTTTATTAGGTGTTTTACTGGTATGACCTCTAAAGTTGCATAAACTGCATTTTCAGGTGCAGTCTGCTGCATGTACAAAGGTGCAGTCTGTGAGCTGCTTTTGGTGCACCGCCAAAACCTCACTGTTCAGAGACTGTTTGAATTACTGACTTAGTATTTGCTGTGTTATATAAACACTACATGCTTTTTTTTTTTTTTTTGAGACACATTTGTTCTTGTGTGTCAGCTTTGTGGCATCAAACAGTATTAGCGGTCAATTACCAAAGATGGTTATTCCATAGCTGCCTAGCATCTAACTTGTATGTGCGTGTGTTTCATTTTTAGGTTAAAAAAGAAACCCAGCAACTACGAGAGTTTGAAGAAGGTTTAGTAAGTCAGTACAAGTTTTACCTTGAGAACTTGGAGCAAACTGTTAAAGGTATGGGAAGATCAAATATTTGAATGTGTAAATATCTAGACAAACTTTTTGCATTAGAATCATTACATCATAAAATAACTATTTGTTTTATAGCAAGCATTAAAAGATGGTCATGACGTTGCTGAAATGTGCATTTATTTGACAAGCGGTTTTGTATGTTCTTCCCATAGACTGGAAACAGATGAAGAAAAAGAAAAGTGACGTTGTTTCATTAAAGTCTTACAAAGGTCTGGCTGAAGTAGCCGTAAAGTGTCTTTGTGAGCTCCTGGTAGCTTTGCCTCACTTCAACTTCCACAACAATATCATTGTGATGATTGTACCCCTTATGAATCATGAGTGTAAAAAGGTGACTACTACTCCTCTTAGTTTAATTGTGAAATCTCCCCAGAATAAGTTACATTTGATAATTACGAATTTAATTGGCGATCCAAACTTGTGATCTTTGGTTTGTAGTTGAATATCTTTTAATTTGTTTACTAAAGTAAACTGAATTTAGCAATAGAGATTACTGCTGCTATGTTTATAGGTGTGTTCAAATATTTTTGTTCTAAAGTCTGTGCAACCATTTTAAAACCCTAACCCTTAGCTGTTCAATGAACACTCTTGAATTATTGCGCTTCATGAGAAGTAATCCTCGCTGTTGCTCCGGTTTTATTTCTAGGTTTCAGAAATGAGCTGTGAAGCAGTGAGGAAGCTTTTTAAACAAGACAAAGTTGGTCAAGCGTCTCTCGGAATGGTTAAAGTGATCTCTGGTCTTGTCAAAAGTAGAAACTATGAGGTCAAACCAGAGGTAAGTAAATCCTTAGCTCCTTAATATTTATACTACATGTACCTTAAGGACCAATTACTAAGTAGTCCTTTTTTATATGGAGTACATTTATTACATTATTTTGTATATTTTAGGCTTTGTAAAATTTAAAGGAATACAAAATCCATACAATTTCAAGCACTGCATACAAATTCTGCCAAATAAACATAGCATGCAATGTTCTATATAGGGGTAATTGTTTAGACGAACACCAAGTCATGGATTGTATTATATACTGTACAGTTGTACAAGCTAAACGTTATACCTCCCATATCTCTTTACCTGTCAGTAACACTTATTCCATGAATTGTTTTTTCTTTGAATTACATATTATGTACGTTTTTTAATAACAGGTTCTGAAGGCTCTGCTTTGCTTGAGAGTAAAAGAAGTGGAAGTTAAGAAAGATGCAGATGATATTGCCCCCAAAAAGAGATTCATGAACTTCAAAGAAAAGAGAAAACATCTTTCAAGAATGCAAAGAAAGGTCACTCTTCATTTTACTACAACGCTGTGGTGCTGATGTGCTGCTGAGATTTGAGCTCTTAAAGTGTGAATCATCTTAAAATAATCTATTTTGTATTTATTTTTAGTGGAAGAAAGCTGAAGAGAAGTTAGAAAAAGAACTTCTAGAAGCTGAAGCAACAGAAAGCAAAGAGAAAAAGCTTAAACTGGTAGGTGTTTTCTGGTGATAATACAGTACATGGTGAACAGTAGTGTTTCTATAAACATCAGTATTCTACAGATGTATTGTACATGGTTGTAGTGCAAGACCTGTATGTAATAAGGTTCACTGCTAACCTCAGTTTTTTTAAAACAAACTACCACCAGTACATGAACACAACAAAACACAGCCAATAAATACCAAAACAAACAACAATGGCCTGCAGGTGTAAAGTTTTATACGCAGCAGACGGGGAGAAATTTGTGGAAGAGCAGAATAATGCAAGTACTCTTAGAAAAATAATAAGCAACCTACAGTTTAAGAACTTACCTCAGCCACATGCCCTCTGTTGGATGTTAGGCAAAGAGGCTCCTGAGTGACGGCGAAATAATCTAGCTACATCCTCTAAAAAGCCAAATGTATTTTCTGCTCTGATCCTGAGTAATAATACTTAACAGCCTGAAAATGTATTTTCATTTTATTGGGTGTGTCATCTTAACAGTTCCGGCTAGGCTAGTCACAAGTGTTTACTGTACATACTCTAAAACATATGTTGGCATTATTAATGTATGTGAACAGTTGTTACATGTATATTTTTTTGTCTCAATCAGCACACAGAGACCCTGAACATTGTGTTTTTAACCTACTTCAGGATACTGAAGAAAGCTCAGAAGTCAATTCTGCTCTCTTGTGTTTTGGAAGGTCTCGCAAAGTAAGACATAAAGTGGAGTTTTCAGATGGGGACATGTGTTATGCTTTTTTAAAAATAGTTAATATTGTTTTTAAGAATACAATGAAGGCCAATCCAGTAATATACAATACAATAATAAATAAGAAGAATTGTGTATCGTGTGCTTTGCTTCTAGCCCAGTAAATTCAGCTTAAAAAATAACATTGTCCCCCCCCCCCCCCCCATTAGGTTTGCCCACCTTATTAATGTGGAGTTCTTTGATGATCTGCTGATTGTGCTGCACAAACTCATTGAATCTGGGGTAAATACAAGTGTTTGTTGGGTATTTTTATTATGTGTTTTAAATCCAAAAAGCACTGAATATTGGTTCTAAACTATGGCCTTTTGCACTTTATACCTGAAATAGATTTATATTATGAAACCCATATGCATTCTGATACATGTAAAGTAAATAACAAAAAAACCCCAAAAAAACAGTGCCCTCAAACTGTGTTTTTACTTGTATCTATCCCAACATTTAAATTTTTTTTTTTTAATTGTTTCCTGTAGGATTTGAGCTACAGGGAAAGCCTTCATTGTATTCAGACTGCTTTTCATGTTCTGTCTGGTCAAGGTATGTCAAAAGACCTTTCCTCCAGTGTTTTCAATTCATTATCCTTTTTGTGTTTCAATAAAATGACAAATACCTTTTTCTGTTGCAGGTGACGTACTGAACATTGACCCATTGAAATTCTACACACACCTCTACAAAACTCTACTCAGACTACATGCAGGTATGCTTTCATTTTATTGCATATTCTTATATATATATATATATATATATATATAAAAAATGTAAGATAATATTGCAAGATCTTGGTATAATATTGCAAGAAGTCTGGTTTTGATGAATTGGCCTAAGGGTGTTTGATATTTTGTACATGGATTAAAATGAAATCCAAAACATGAACTTGGTGTCTGAATCTGGTGCTTTATAACATATCCATGACATTTTAGTTTTTATCCTATTTTGTATTCGTCTGTGTGATCCATTATTCAGCAAAGCATTATTATTAAACGCCTTCGATTTTAGTTACTTTCTGGCAAGTTCATATTGTGAAAAAATGCCAATATACTTTTTTTTTTTTTTGACTCATTTTTAAGCAAGTTGTAAAGTTGCATTTCATTCCCACAGGTACTACGAATGATGATATGATCATTGTCCTGCAGTGTCTGGACGTCATGCTGACTAAGCGCAGGAAGCAGGTTTCAGTACAGAGAGCGCTTGCTTTCATTAAACGCCTCACCACGCTCTCTCTACAAGTGCTACCAAATTCAACAGTCGGCATCTTGGCAACAAACAGGGTGCTAATGCACGTAAGTAGTGAACTGCACAAACTCCCACACTGTGGACTCAATAATGAGTAGGTCTGTTGTATGTACACCGCTCACAAGTTTTTTTTAAATAAATATATATGGATGTTCTTTTTTTAAACTTATGTCCCATTTATGTTTTGTCACTAAACGGAAAAGGCAATTTCATTGTCAAAGAAACGGCTTACTAGAAGGAGAAAGTAACAAACCAGTTAAATACTTTGTTGCCAAGGTAGCTGTATTTTGCATCAGTTTTCATTGTATGTTCTTTTCATTTTAGACATTCCCCAAGTCCGATATCTTGTTGGATAATGAGTCGCAGGGTAGTGGGATATATCTGCCCGAGCTTGATGAACCAGAGTATTGTAATCCTCAGAATACTTCTCTGTGGGAGCTGCATACACTTCAGGTGAGTGTTCATTGATTTTAATTGAAAACATACCGCCTCTACTTTAAATTAGCAGATATTCTAAGTCCTGCCATGGCTTTATTTCTTCTTTGTGTTGTGTTTTTTTAAATTTATTTAGAGACACTATCACCCTATTGTGCGGAAGTTTGCAGCTCATCTCATTGTGGGGGCACCAAGCGAGGGCTCAGGAGCCCTTAACGTGGCTCTCAGTAGAAAGTAAGATGTTCAACCCTCTTTCTCTACTTCTGGAATTTATGACTGCTTTATGAAGGCTTGTATGAATCACCCTTTAAGTTGCCTTCTTAAGGCTCGTTCTGATTAAGTCAAACTCTGTTGCTTACAATCAGTGATAGGGTTCATCTCGGGACTATGCACCTAATATATTTAAATGCATTCCATATTGATATTTCAGTAACCGTAAATTTTAATATGTTGAATGTGCTGACAATTGTCTTAATCCAGTCGTACACTTTGTATACATTTTAAACAAATTACAAAACAGCATGACTTAATGATCATATGTTCTTGTTTCATCTGTACAAAAAAAGTAATGTAATTTTTGTTTTTTTCCTAGATCTGCTACTGACCTTTTCGAGGATTATAGTATAAAAGGAATGACTTTCAATCCTCCAGTTGCAACACCATCATCAAAGAAAAAGGTTATTCCTTCAAATTTCAAATGCACTGTGTTAAATGTATCCTATGTGACTAAATCCACTTATTAGGCTCTCATTCAAAGTTATTTCTTGTTAGAAAAGACCTGTGAACATGGTATTTGCATGTATTCATTTAAACTAATGAGCTAGATTTCCCTAACAGCATTTTTTTTTATGTATATACAGGAGAAGTTTACAATTGGAGATGCATTGCTGGACAGTGATTTGAAGAAACAAATTGACAGCCGTCTTGAAGCTACCTCGATCCTGTCTGATTTGGATTTTGCAGTGCATTTCAGGAAGGCATTTATATAGAGAACAGTGGCCAGCTTTGGGACTGTGGTGTTTAACACAGGACTGTAAAAGAGACTATCATTATTGTGGTTTGCATTATGAAAAGCCAACAGGTTAAGGAACGGACGGATGGGAATGTGTTAATGAAAGACGATAGTGGATATTTGAAGACCATATGCCAGAGGAGCAATTAAAATTAAATTCTCAAGATGGTGTTTTTTTTTTTTTTTTTACAACCTGTTGTGTTTGAATAAATTCCAGTAAAATTATCCAAATCAAGTCAGCAATTTTAATTGTAATACAGTATTGATTAGCGATGTTGGAGTGCCATTTAATGGAGTCGTTTTCAAACGGTAAATAAACGAATTAACTTTTACCCTAATGGAGAACCTTCCTTGTATATATCTTTTACACAACCTACTTGTGTGTTTGGGGTCTTCTATGTTAAGACTGCATAGCATAGGGACTGGAGCAAAAAGTGTCAATGAAAAATCTAGAGGGGGAGGGGAGGGGCTGTGTTGAAATCCAGATGGTTATTTCCTTTATTTTCAAATAATGTGTTAATTTTGCTTATATTTACTGTGAAATAGCTTTCTTGTGACAGCTGGTGATGCAGTGGGCTAATCCCATGGCCCTCCCTCCCTGAAGACAGCAGTTTGAAATGATTGTTTCCAGAGGAGGAGGAAGATGAGGTAGGATAGAAAGGGGGGGGGGTTAGGATACTCCCCCAGGGAGGGGAGTGAAAGCTGAGGGTGTTGCTGCCTGAGAGAAGAGGAAGGTAAACTGCACTTTTCTCCACTTTCAGTCTAATAAAAGATTCTTATTTTGTGCAGTCATTCATTCTTAGAATTAAGTCTGAAGAATTATTGAATGCAGACAATAAGAATCTAAAACAAGACTTTAGTATGCAGAAAAGTGCAGTTTACCTTCCTCTTCTCCCAGGCAGCAGCACCCTCAACTTCCACTCTCCTTCCTGGCAGTGCCCAACCCCCCTCACCTGCACATCATCATCCTCCCTCAGGGCAGGTTTCCTGTGGAAACACAACCAACAATATTACATACAACCAACATCATTGCTTACCTCAGGAACTCACCTCCAGGAGCTGGATTCAAACTGCTGTCTTCAGGGAGGGAAGACCATAGACCATTTTGTGCTGTGGACCTTGGCCTAACTTAAGATTCTCAACTTTGTTTAATTTGGGACTTGAATGGGATTCAAAGCCAAACCTTAAAGATACATAAGGTAAATTAAAGAATATTTTTGAAAACTGAGGGATTAGCACTTGTGCCTCACATGGGACTTGAACCGACTACCCTGTGAATTATAGTCCAATGCTCTACCAACTAAGCTTATTTATCAATTTCTTTTTTTTATCGCTTAAGCAGAGAACACTAGTGCTGTGCCTGTGTTGTTCTTGGTGTCACAACATTTCTTTAGGCGTCATGGCAACCAGAGTTGAGCAGGATCTTGTGGGATGAAAATCCCCGCCCCTGCCAAAAAACTGTCCTAATGCAATGATTTTTAGAAGGGAGCCCCTGCCTGTGAGTGACACCCTTATAGATAGGTGGATAATGAATACAGTGG
Source organism: Polyodon spathula (assembly GCF_017654505.1). Taxonomy (NCBI): domain Eukaryota; kingdom Metazoa; phylum Chordata; class Actinopteri; order Acipenseriformes; family Polyodontidae; genus Polyodon; species Polyodon spathula. Next base: position 12,569,981 of record NC_054546.1, on the reverse strand, counting down.
AAGATACAGGTCATAACAATGCATTAAGAAAAACAATTACAAAAAAAAAACTCAGACAACAAATTAGACAGTGAAGTTAGTGAGGACATTAGTAACTTAGAATGAATAAAGTAATGTTGACAGTTAGAACAATTTAATTAAACAGTAAATTGGAGTTAGAAAGAAATTAAGACATTAAGTTAGCGAGACATACATTAAGACAAAGAAACAACAGAAAAAATTAAAGTTAAAATGAAACCATTGGAGAACAAAGTTAGAATAAACCATTAAAATACTACAACAGTTAATACCAAAGATGAAAACAATGAACTTATAATGAGTAAAGCAACACAAAATAAATCACTGAAAAGGAAAGAACAAAGAGTACACTTTTGAAAATGAATGAATAATAATTTTAACTTTAACATTTATCAAGTGGTCTTCATAAACTATGCCATTACCATGAGAATTAAACTGTGTTGAAGCAATTCTTAAGAGTAGGCTTGTTACCTGCAATTCAAAACCCTCCCGACATACAGCTGTTTTTCATCACCTAGGATTTTAGGATTGAGACAATAAAAAACAAAACAAAATAAAACTATAAACATAATTTTGATATTTTTTTTTTAACAGGTGTTTGAGAATTAAGACGTAGTTTCAGTGTTTAACCCCCTAACTGTAATGTGTGTATGTGTGTTCCTGTTCCTGGATGAGAAGGTCTCGCAGTCAAGAGTCTGGTCTCTGAGAGGCTCAAAATGCCTGCTGAGAGAAAACTGCCATGGGAAATTAAATTGCCATGCATGTTAAGTGTTTTACTTTTGTATTCATGATCAACTACATTAATTATGTGCTGTTGTCAGATGCTTACAATACAGGACAAGAGTTTATGCAGGAACTTCCATTTTAGTACTACCTTTTTTTTTTTTTTTTTTGTTTTTTTTTTTGTTAAGGGGTGTATTTCAGTAGATCTCTACATTGTGACGCATGGTTTAATTTAGTACAGTGTACTGTATAAGGAACTTTTTAGTAAAACAGTAAAACAAATCTAGTGCACTTCATAAATTATTTATTTTCTGTAGTACCAATATGAGTTGCTTTCCTTCAAGTCAATAGAAATAAAGTAGTCTCTAAAACAGGTCATTTTACACAAACACAGTTTTGCACAATACATACAGACTGGCACATACAGAAAGAATGTAATACTACAATTAAAGATAGGCAAGATTTGAAAAGTTGCCGCACATTTTTTAAAGACATGTAAAGAAGAAATACAGTTCTATGTTCTTAATATAATTTGATTTACATCGGTACTCAACTTCAAAGCATAAAGCTGCAGTGTTTAAGAAGCAGCAGTAAATATAAAGTGATGAACTGAGACTGAGGCACGCTTTAATCATACCAAAACAATCTAGTCAGAAACTAATTCACATCCTGCCATTTTCTATAGAACATAACGAGGCAATACCTTAAACATGTAAAAGTTATTTAGATCCAAGACCAAAATATATCTGCAGAGTTTTGAGCTTTTATCTATAGTAACATAAAATATCACATCAAAAATGACACAATCACACACAATAGAAAACATGTTTGTGACTGCCATTGCAGACAAATAGAACTATGAAATGACATTTAGAAATAAAGCAAAGGGAACGTTCATATTCATAGTTTTAAGTCAAGAAATGTGTGCTGTAAAAATGCACAAGCAGTACACAATAACAATCTCCTGTAACAATGAATCAACAGAAATTGTTGAAAAAAGTAGTAATAAAAATAAAAAGCCACTATAAGTTTGTTTGTACACACACAGATTTGAAAGAGCTAAAAAAGAAACTAAAATAAAAAGAAACAGCTTTGATGGTAGGGTTATATAAAGAATATAGACAAATACATTATATTGTATAATCATTCCTTTTAGCAATAAAACAGATGGCCAAGTACATATGAGCTATCTAGACATCTATGAAAACAACCAGGCCTGTGATACAAAATAACTTAAATCAGATTGTGTTTCTATATATAGTTTGTAGCTTTCTAGGTTTTAGCAGGTTAGTAAAATGAAAAATATACAGTTGATGAACTGTATTTCAATGTGTTCCATCAAGTATTTTGTTATCGGCACCGACTATTAGTGTTTTCTTTTTGTAAAATAAAAATGTGAATGCTTGTGTGCCATTGTAATCATGCATTACAAACACTGCGACATGGTATATTCAGAGTCTGCACCAGGTAGTTTACATCACATGACAGGCTAACCCAGTCAGGTATGATAGGGCCACTTTTTAAAAACAAACAAAGATATACCACTTAAACAGCCTGCATATGCAGTGCTTAAATGTAAGCCTAGTTCAAGAATTTTTGGACAACAAATACAAAGTCATTGTCCCTTAACATTGTTACAATCAGCGCTCCAGATAAGCTGCGTACTGGGTGTTTTACGCATTGAAAACATATGAATTACGCATCACATTTAAATGTAACGTGTAAAGAATATAAATAGCAATTTTGGTGCACAGCTTGAGTTTGCATGTTATCAAGCTTCTTGTACTTTGTTGGTTCCTGGTGTCTCAATGTTCAATTGTTAATATACTGCAAGCACTGGCTAGAGAATTCTGGGACAGCTAATTGTAGCCTGCCTTGGAATTGCCAGAGACACATGACCAATAAATGAGGGTTTTCAAATTAAAAAACAAAAAATAATAAATACATAAATAAAAACCTCACTTGAAACTACTCCAACTATAATATTATTAAGGCAGGACTAAAGTTTTTGTGCAATAGTTTATATTAACATTGCAGTTCAAATGTAAGGCTATTGTTAATGTATGCCCCATACATTAGCATTACAGTATGCATTGTATTTATTGGAAGTATTCATGACTACAAGGTAAAATGTTACATTTTACTCAACTAAAATACAGTTTACGCAGTGTTTAAACAAAACCTTATCTGAAGCACTTGTTACAATTAACCAAAAATTCAAAAAAGTAGAAGGACAAATCAGATCTCTTTGATTTACACGTGATAGCAAACAGTACAAGCCATTGCATGAAAGTCAGTAACAGCTGCATTATACAATTAGATGTACGCGCTGAGCCAAGATTAGCAAAATTGACTTGTGTATCCTTCCTAAATAAGTCTCAGTCAGAAAGGGGGAATCAGCAAAAGAAGATGGTTATGAACTAGAAGTAAAAAAAATAAATCTTACATTTTAGCATTTCTTTTTAATGCTGTAAAACAATGTACTAGTCAAAGTCAAGAAGATCCAATTACCCATGTGTTAAAATGTTTTCTCTGTAATTTTGTATTAGAAAGACATCTATCTCCCTAGATGGGTAATAAGGTACGCCTTTGGGCTGCAGTGATTTCTATTGAAAAAACTTTTGAGCAAAATAGCTGATTGTAAGCAGTCAAGGACTATTGAAACAGAAAACAGATGCTGGTAACAGAAAACGGTAAAGTATACATTGTTTTGTTTTTTCCCCTGCAAAGTCCAGTCCTCAAACCCTGATACTGGAGGAACAGACCTATTCTGTTCACCCATACACCAGCCCTGCATTCTTTAAACATCTTCTATAATGCAAGTAACAGACTATTTATTTTTAGTACAAGAACTCCCAGAATGGTACAATCCCACTCTATGTGTATATAGCATACTTCACTAGCAAGAAAAAAAGAGAAAATATACAACTAGAATAGAAATTATATACAATATTAACAAATTCTTCTAAATGACATAAAACTGGCTCAATGTATTTACATAATATCACCTGAAATAGTGCTATATAAACATTCACAAATCTACAATACTTCTGTGTACATCTCCTTGAATTTTACTGTCCTTTAAATTACAAAGTGTTTTCAGCTTTCTGTCAAGTTATTTTATTCATGCTACCAACCAAAAAGTGACAGTGCGTGGATTTGCAATGAGGGCTTTTATATATTTTCCTGTCCTAAATCTCACTCTGGCATTTTATAAATGGCTGAAAGAAATAGGATATGTTTAAATCATCTCTGACTACCATAACAGTTTAGCTCGAAAAACAGAAAGAATATTCATTTCTGTTAGATCTTTTATACACTACTGCAGCAAGCACAACATATATACTGTTGTTATTTATAATTTTTTTTGTAGTGTGAGTAGTGAGTATTGAGTAGTGTGATTGCATGGGTGAGGTCCTTCATTCAAGACAATATGAATAGCATCCCAATTTCTTTGTCTAGAGAAAAGTAAAATGTTCCAATTCCATGCACCATCCCTAAAACTACAATATAGTAGTTTTGTTTTGTAATGTATTAAGCTTAACTTTCACATCACTTTTTGACTCAAAGCACATTTTCTTTTGTCTGAAACATACAGGACTATATTATTCCACATAATATCACATATACAAGCAGCTAAAATTAGAATCTGCCCATTGTTATCCAATTTAACTTCTACATCAAAGTTGCTATTTGATTTAATACTTAACTATGCGGGACCACATAAATATCAAGCACATCAAAAGACATTAATATTAGCTTCAAAAGACGATATGTCAAAGTGCAACACGTTTCACAATTTATGAATCAGTTTCAAAGTGCTTCACGTAACTCAGTGTTACTCGAAGGCATTCAAAACATCAGTGAAAAATTTTTAAAAGGGACCTTTCAAAAACAAAGCATCCCAATGGATTCTAACAAGCCAGCTTGTTGTTTGCCCCTTCTATCAGTGGGACAGGAGAGGGGCTGTTTTTTTGTTTTTTGGTAATCCATTGGAGGACTGCACAAAGCTGGGATATGCAGCTACCTTGAACAATTGGGTATTTTTAAAATACTGTACTCCACTGGGCTTGACAGTGATACCACCCGCAGGGAAAGAAAGGGCGCAGTCACCACCAGGAATTTCACTGCCACATTCGTCTATCAGCAGTAAAACCCCTATTTAAAAATACTCTACAGACCCTGCTATCCGTCTTCCTAAGTAACCTGACTATGGGCTCCTTCCAAAGGTTGAGGGGTTCAGAGCTGCTGAACCTGTACCCACACATTCTTGACTTGAATTTCCCAAAAACTGCCTCGATCCTGGAATCATTTGTGCAATTTCCAGTTCCGGAGCAGGGGGAAAGACCACGTGGAAGAGGCAGGGGTGTCGACTTGCAGATTGAGTCTCTCAGGACACCAACCTGCAGAAATCAGAGCAAACAGACTTACAGACAGCACACAGCCAAATGTGATTTTATTTTAGCATTCAATCAAAAGACAACTGCCAGTGAAAGAGACCAACCCCTGTATCCCCCACCACATACACAGACTCCTTAACAAGTATTTACATGTAAATCTGCATCCTCTAGATTCATTAAAAATGAGACCTCTTCTCTGGTCTTTAAATGAGCATGCTGCAGACACCAGTTAAGATGACATGCTGGGAACCAGTTATCCAAAATCAAGCCCCTCACTGCACTGCTTCAGTTCTTTAGATTTAGTTGATTCATTTCATTCATAAAATCAAGAGATACAAAAGTTGTCAACCCTGGCAGCAGACCCACAGGTCCCACACATATGTGCTTTATACATTGTTTTCATTATCCTGACAGCATGTTCAAGATGTTTAAAATGTAAGCTTTGCTGACTGAAATAGAAAACTGTATAACGTGAGAGTGCATAGAAAACATTCCATGTGCAGACATTTCAATGAGCATGAGATACAGCTTGTGTAATGCCAGACTGTGATGTAATTTTATTATTTTAACAGTCGACAATATCCTGATTGCATTAGAAGATTAAACACACCAATCATATTTGTTGGGGGAAATGGTTTTCCCATGTATGGTATTTTTAAGATCTTTCTCCACTCCATACAGACTGGTTTTCAAAGACGCATTCAATTAAATCGATCAACTACCAAAGTAGCAGAGCTTGCCTCATACAAACTCTGAAATGGACTACTGTACACAATACATCTGATTAACATTTTCTACAAGCAATGCTTTAAACTACTTACTGGAATTACTATGTCCATTTTGATATATATATATTTTTTAATTAATATCAATATCTAATATCAATACAATTTTCCCTGAAGCACTATTCAAATGAAAATGCATGTCTTTGCATCCATGCGAACACACTTTATTGATTGGGACACTGAAGATAAAACATGCAGTTCATGCTGACTTCATCAGGGGTGGTGTTGCTTCAGGGACAATATGATATGTAACCTGACAGATATCAAAGCTGCTGATATTGAACTGCAAGGCATACCTGAATGGGACTCAATGCAAGCACTTAGGGGCGTTACTCAGCAACCTCACTGAAGGGCACACCACATGCAGCTTTCTCATCCTTACTCTGACCACTTTCTGGGGGCGTCGTCTGAGCTGGCCCTGATGAGTTCCTACTCTGCTTGCCCGATTTGGTGAATTTCTTGAGCTCACTGGCAAAAGAAATACCTTTTCTCTTATCATCCCGTGCAGTCTGCGAACAAACATATTTCACAGTTAGCAACACTTTTTCTTCTGCCTTACAAACTTGATTTATCTTCTAAATTCCATAAGGAACACGGGACCACCTTGTTCACCATCCAGCCGCAGCCTGGGTTCTGGTGGGTGTAATAGGCAGTTTACCAATTAGAACAATCTAAATTGCCATGTCTCCCCATCCACTGTATCTATCTTTACAACCAAATATTGATTATGTTACCTCGTGGACACAAGACCTGCATCGTAATATCTGTTAGGCCATTTTCTACATGGAAAAAAGGCCATGGGAAAAGTAAAAAGAGAATCTATTTCAAGTGAGTTAAATTACTCTGTCACATGCTAAATGCTGTTATACACACATTATATATATATATATATAGTGAGCAGGGAGAGGGTTAATTTCCTCCCTGCTAGAAAAAGTATACTCGGGGCTGCTGAGTAGGAGGAGGCAGAAAGTGTTAGTCAGGGACCTGTTAATGTATAGTCAGAGCTCCTAAACGGAGTTAGGTTTTGTTTCGGTTTTGTTTGTTTATTTGTGTTTATTAAAAAGTGTGCGTAAGTGCTGTAAAATTCAATTTCTATGTCCTGGGTCCTGTTTAAAAGGGGGCAACGAACCGTGAGAGTTGCAGGATCAGTTACTATATATATATATATATATATATATATATATATATATATATATATATATATATATATATATATATTATATATATATATATATATATATATATATATATATATATATATATATATATATAAATGTGTGTGTGTGTGTGTGTCAGTATCATGTGCAGCTTGGTTCTCTTCTAAGTAACTTACCTGGACTTGCTCTTTGAGTTTGAGGATAAACTTGCCTGCCCCCTTCCACTTGCTCTGGGCTTGATAGACACTTTCCTGATCACAGAGGATGCGCTGGGACGGCTTGCAGGTTGACGCTCTCTTGTTTATAGGCTCTTTTGTGACTTCCTCCACAAGCACGTAGTCACTGGGGTTCGGATTGGTCAGGATGCTGTACGAGTACTTGGCTTTACTTAGTGTCTGCAAATAACATAAGAGTACACCGTTTTATTTATTTTTTAACAGACATTATGAAGATAAGTTACCAGTTAAAAATGAGTCCGTCAACTTAAAAATCCTAGACAGGGACCTAACGATTCCATGATCGTGCTATAAGCTAATGTTGCCTCCATACAGGCCAGAATGTAAGTAGGAGCCATATTCACAAAGCATTTACCCCAGTCTTAAGTATCCACTATTGTTTTGTCTCAGAATTAACAAGAAACAACTAGGAGCAGAATTATTTATTTGCATGCATTGGCAATGTTTGTTTTTTGGTGTGACGTTAGCACTGGGGTGAATATTGCTCTCTCAAGGCAGTGGCTGTGGTTATTCTCAGATCTCACTGAACGGAGCTCACCTGCTGGATGATGTCCTGTGCAGTGCTGAAGCGAGGTGCTTTAATGACTGTGCGAGGCTGCTCTGGAGAAACATCGTGCACCTGAACAAAGAAACTGTCCTCTTCTGCGCTGATATTCGCTTCCTCTACCGCCTCTGTGATGGAGTTCCTCTGGTTGAGATTCTGAGAAAAACAAGAACCCGCTGTTCAATACATTAAGACCTAGGTAAATTGTAGCATGAGATAACAGGTAAGTTATGAAAGAATGCAGTAGCAGAGTGATTTGTTATTTGTTAGTTATTAATTATGTATTTATTTATGTAAAATATACATGTATATAAAACTTTTCCAGTTACTACTATGGCCAATTTAACAACACTTGTTGAGACCAAGGGGGTTAAAGTATACTGGTTGTGCTACAAACAGTAGCTTAACTTGCATATATTAAAATAAAACTGTGTTCGGTTTTTGCCTTGCATGATCCAATGCTTCAAGTTATATACTGTTGATGTAAAACTATAAAATATATACTTAATTACAATATTGCACTGTTTTAACCTGTGAACATCTATTGTGTTTTAAAATATGAAAATTGATCCTTCAAGAATCCTGGCATAGAATAGTTTGCTTACACTGTAGATTATCTGATGACATATCACAAGTGAACAAAAGCTCAACAACACTGTGGGTGAAGGACCTAGCAGCAGAGGGAGTGGAGTTTAAACACAGTACCTGCATGCCATTAACAGGTGATAAACAAAGGATAACGAAATAATCATAGCTATATCCAGACAACAGTTCAGTAGAATAATGCTCACTTAAATAAACTGTCTCAATATAAAAATACATTAGTTTGGCGCGCACACACACACTGAAGTGTTCTTTGTTAATTAGGCCATCAAACTTATTTGTGTTGGGTAACGAGAGGCAATGAGACTTTGGTCAATATAGCACAGTTTTGTTTTAGTACATGGATATTAAATAATAGCTTCACTACCTCAATTTAGATTCAAAGTCTTTGGGCTCCTCTATTTTCATAGCTGCTGTGTTCATGTGCCAAGCTAATCATTTCACATGGCTGCATGAAGGTTTTGTAAAAGTGAAACATTTCAATCTTAGAAAACATTTTGATCTTCCATTTCTAATAGAATATTAGTTGGTATACAAAAGACCAACTAAAAAAAAGATCCACTAAAACGCATCAAAATTGGACATGCTTAATTACACAACATTTAGGGATGTAAATCCATCAGCATTTTTTTTTCTGAATTTTAATGGGACTTAACATGCAAAAATGCACTATTAACTAGACTTACTTCCTCCTTGGTTTTGAGGCAAATTCTTCCCACATAGCCTTCCTCTGGGAACCAGCTGCTGAGGATTTTTACAACCTCTTCCTCGGCCCCGATGACACGCTGAAGCGGCTGCTTCTTGCACTCGCTCTTCTCCTTACACAGAAACACTTTCTCTTCCACCAACAAGTAGCCCAGGGTATTCGAAATTGAGCCCGTCTTTGAGGAGAGTAACTAAAGAAAACAAAGGAAAAATGAAAAACATAAAAGGACACTTTGTTCTGTTTTAACAAAAAACAAAAAAAAAATATCATACACCTTCTCCCTTATACATCCAGCACAAAAATAAAGCTGATGTTAAACAAAAATAAACAAACAGCTCATTTAATGGCCTAAGCTTCCCCCTAGCAGATGTGCTGTCTCTATTGGGTCAAGATCTAACAAGTTAAATTTTTCAGGCACCCAACACATTCTCTTTGAGTTCTTTCCATCTGACAGTCCAAAGTATGGTGTTTACTACCTAAATAACATCAATTAAGGGAACACACTGCAGCCAGGGAGATCTTGCAGCAAGTGTAAGAAAATAATTGCACGCAAAAAAAAAACAAAAAAAACCCAAGATAACAGCTATTAAATTACTACAGTATGGATGTTTTCTGGCTGTCTAAACAACCATATAGCTGGACAACAAATGTCCACATCCCATACCAGAGATGATGGTATTTTTAAATGCATTCTTTAAACAATTATATAAAACACAAACAGGAGCCTGGTAAACTTTCCATGGTGCTCTTTTTCCCATATTAGGTATAGCGTGTTAGTTTTTCTCTTGTCCTTTGTGAACTGCGTGGGGGTGATGAGAGTCGAGGCTCACTTTATCAAGAAGCTGTCTGGCTGTGGTTTTCTCGCTCACAGAGAGGACAGTGAAGGGTTCAGGACCCGGGGCGCCATGGACCGTCACTTTGTACAGGGTTGCAGCTCGCCGCTCCTCCGTACTGAACACCTGGGCACAACGCAAGTAACCCTTTAAAACAAGGTTTCTGAAATTCATTTTTCAACCACAAGTTCTCAACTTAAAACAATTAAACTCTTGTACCACTCCTTGATTACCCAAAATGAAGCCAGAAGAAAAACATCACTTCAAAAGTGCTGCACAAATAGACAAGTTAAGCAGGACCACAGCAAGAGCTTGTGTTTTAGTAGCAATTTAAAAGGTAGTGAATTCCACAAGAAGGGAGCATGATAGTTAAAAGCTCAACACAGTATGGATGGTCTTAAAACGAGAACAATCTGCGACAGAGTTGCATTTTACATACTTACTGACCGAGAAGCACAGCAGAAGCATCCACTTTTTCTGTCTCCATCTATTAGTACCAGCAGTTTAGCAGGAATAAAAAAATGATCATACTCAAGCTTTTGCTGCATTACAGACAATATCCTATGTGTAATTACCACTGAAGCAGGTACATTGTTTCCACTGGGGTTTTCTTCTACCCTGCTGTAAATGAAGAGACTCGAGATCTCCAGCGGTTCATTGTGAAGATTTCTCAGTTGCAAGTGCCTGTACCCTGAATAAACACACACACAAATTAATCAAGATGGTTTTGACTGGCAGGGATTTGATTTAAAAAGAATGAATACATGTTCAAGGATATAAGTAGCTAAAAAAGTTTTTTATTTTTTTACTGATTTATTGATTATTTAGATTTGATTTGTATTATTATGCGTTTAGGCAGCTGTCAATTTACATTCTTATACACTGAACAAAAATATAAACGCAACATGCAATAATTTCAAAGATTTTACTGAGTTCAAGTTCATATAAGGAAATCAGTCAATTGAAATAAATTAATTTGGCCCTAATCTATGGATTTCACATGACTGGGAATACAGATATACATTTGCTGGTCAGAGATTCCTTAAAAATCAAGGTAGGTGCGTGGATCAGAAAACCAGTCAGTATCTGATGTGACCACCATTTGCCTCATGCAGCGTGACGCATCTCCTTCGCATAGAGTTGATCAGGCTGTTGATTGTGACCTGTGGAATGTTGTCCCACTCCTCTTCAATGGCTGTGTGAAGTTGCTGGATATTGGTGGGAACTGGAACACGCTTTCGTACATGTCAATCCAGAACATCCCAAACATGCTCAATGGGTGACATGTCTGGTGAGTATGCAGGCCATGGAAGAACTGGGACATTTTCAGCTTCTAGGAATTGTGCACAGATCCTTGCGATATGGGGCCGTGAATTATCATGCTGAAACATGAGCTGATGGCGATGGATGAATGGCACAACCATGGGCCTCAGATACCGAAACGAGATCCTCTGTGCATTCAAATTGCCATCGATAAAATGCAAATGTGTTCATTGTCTGTAGATTATGCCTGCCCATACCATAACCCCACCGCCACCATGGGGCACTCTGTTCACAACATTGACATCAGCAAACCGCTCAGCCAAACGACACCATACACGCTGTCTGCCATCTGCCCGGTACAGTTGAAACCGGGATTCATCCGTGAAGAGCACACTTCTCCAGCGTGCCAGTGGCCATCGAAGGTGAGCATTTGCCCACTGAAGTCGGTTACGACGCCGAACTGCAGTCAGGTCAAGACCCTGGTGAGGACGACGAGCATGCAGATGAGCTTCCCTGAGATGGTTTCTGACAGTTTGTGCAGAAATTCTTCAGTTGTGCAAACCCACAGTTTCATCAGCTGTCTGAGTGGTAGGTCGCAGGTGAAGAAGCCGGATGTGGAGGTCCTGGGCTGGCGTGGTTACACGTGGTCTGCAGTTGTGAGGCCGGTTGGACGTACTGCCAAATTCTCTAAAATGACGTTGGAGGTGGCTAATGGTAGAGAAATGAACATTCAATTCTCTGGCAACAGCTCTGTTGGACATTCCTGCAGTCAGCATGCCAATTGCACACTCCCTCAAAACTTACATACATCTGTAGCATTGTGCTGTGTAACAAAACTGCAGATTTTAGAGTGGCCTTTTATTGTCCCCAGCACAAAGTGCACCTGTGTAATGATCATGCTGTTTAATCAGCTTCTTGATATGCCACACCTGTCAGGTGGATGGATTATCTTGGCAAAGGAGAAATGCTCACTAACAGGGATGTAAACAAATTTTTGCACAAAATTTGAGAGAAATACGCTTTTTGTGCGTATGGAAAATTTCTGGGATCTTTTATTTCAGCTCATGAAACATGGGACCAACACTTTACATGTTGCGTTTATATTTTTGTTCAGTGTATATAATCATTCCCCAGCTCTGTCTAGCCAGGCTCTCTCCCTCTTTTTATTGGCTCAAGAATATTTTAAATTTGGCTAAGAGACAAACTTGCACAGTGTCAAGAACATAGAGCCAGGAGATCTTGGGTTGAAATGCCAGCCCTGTCACTTATTGTATAACCTAGAGCCAAGTCACTTGACCTCAGTGTGTCACTGAGTGGAAGCAGCATTCAAATACATACGACGAAGGGCCATGATGGAGAAATTATTTGAGCTGTATGCAACCAGAAAAAAAAAAAAAAAAAAAAAAAAAAAAAAACTAAAACAGTGCTTACTGAATTGGATAACTAGGTTTTGGATTTCACCATTTTCAGACATCAACTAATATTTTAATAAAAGTATAAAATTGAGGACAGAGTTAGAAATACACGATGTAGAAAAGGAAAAGAGCAAAGGTTACCTCTTTTTAGAGCCTTCAAGGGAATTATCCTTTGAGCAGTGATTGCTGAGCTGTTGTTTTCGACCACAGCAAAGCGAATGTAAACCAGGTCTTCGAAACAGACATGAAAGAGAAACTGCTCGTTCCACATGGGGTTCAGGGTGTTGCGATGGGTGGGTTTGGTCCGGAAGTGGCAGCTGTCTGCAGGCATCCCCAGCACGTCAATTTCAACGCAGGGGCTGCCTGACGTGTTACTGGGACACACATTCTGACCAGAGATAATCTAGAACAAAGGAAAAGGAAATTCCGTTATAATTTTATAATTTATAAACTGCCGGATATTGAATATACAGTACATATAATTACAGCACACGCTTACCGAGAGAGAATATACTGCTGGGCTCATGCTCTCCAGCTCTCGTTCCAATGGGGAGAACTGCTGGTACATTGGGCAGTTCCTGTCCCACAGAACTGGTGGCTTCAGCACATACCCACAACCCCCATTTGCCTCGAACATTGCTGCATTTAAGTGCATGGCGAGGTCTGATGAAAAAGAAAGGAGTTTGTGGAAAAAACCTTTTCAAAATGGCAAATGGTTACATTGATCTACCAGAAATAGACTGATTCCGTACTTCTTACAGGACATGTTTTAGTCAGCCTGCAAACTCTGCAATTCATGATTTAATTACCTTAAGATGGAAGAAAAGTTAATCATTAGCATCCCACATTCCCTCTTGATAAATGACCACATGGAAGGTTATGCAGCAGTGCTAGTTGTCTCAGATATGTTTCTAGCTTTCTTACTGGAACCTGAGTATTTGTATCCTTCTGAAAATATTTCAAAAGGTATCACGTCTCTTTAAGAATGTGCAGACATCAGTTTGAACCAAGAGAGGTTCATATTACCAAACTATTTAGGTCTGGAATATATTTTTATTGCTGATTCAGTCTGAAGATTAGTTTATTACAATAAAGTGCAATGAATGTTTTTGTGTAACTGATCTCTTTACCACACCCACAACCCCCCCACCCCCACCCCCACCCCACTGACGTAACCTCCTAGAGGCACTTCAAACTATGATGAAGCATCCAGAGAGCTTCTCCTCATAAAACATCTAATTATGGACAAGTAGTAATATATACACACACACACACACACACAGATTTGTAGGGGGTGCTTAACCAACAGTGGTGGCTGAAGCACAAATCCCCTGATCCCCTGGAGACACTCCTCTCTAACATCACATGAGTGCAAAGGCCAGTGCTTATACTAGGTGAGTCACTTAAGTTTTCATTTTTAAAATATATTGTAAGTTGTCCAGAGTCTCAGCTCTGGGCTGGTGGAACACAGAGTGTTATTTTTAGCTTCTATAGTTCCCTGATGTTTCTGCAGCACTCTTCCTTGAGCCAGGGAGAAAAGTGTGCAGTCAGGCTAAATAAAATGTCAAACAGTAAAGTGTTTAGCTCATGGTCTCTATGAAACAACAACTGTCCCCAGTGTAATCCCTTACCATCTGTTTGGTAATTAAGAGCCACCAACTGAATGCCATGAAGCCAGAACATGACAGGGTTTGGGTTGGAGGAGTCGATGCGAGTGGCGGCTGGGTAGGTTCTCAGTAGCTGACAGGTGGTGTGTTTAATCAGCTTCTGAGAATACCTCCGGCACAGGCGCTTGGCAGCGTTCTCATTCACAGAGGAGATGTGATAGCACTTCGGCGTCCGGATGATAGCACTCAGACAGGTGTTGGGGTTAAACGGGGGTGAAGAGGGCTCATCCCAACTCAGCCGCATGGTGTCAAAAGAACCTAACGTAACGTGCAAATTAAAAAAATAATAATAATCAAGAAATACAGTTTTAGTAACAGAAAATAGATTTTACAAATATATTTGGGTTCCAGAAATGTCCTACTATAAATCAGAACAAGGTGCAATATATAGCAAGTGGCGTGCATTGTGTGAACAGGTGAATTACAGGTGTAAAAGATCTATTTTCCTTTATTGGTTCCAGTGCTATATTTACTAAAAAGCCTGTGGGGAACACTATAAATGCTACTGGTAATGGCACCACCACAGCAGCCTTATTTAATTAGAGCAGTCACTTCACAGGCAAATAAACTGTATTTAGTTATCCCAAGGCATGTCTAGGGTTATGGAAGGCACTAGTTCCAGCTGCTAACAATCTCTCTCACCCTCTATTTCAGGAAGTCTTACAGAACATTACAGTACAGGAAACACCATGAGCTTTGTCAGTGTGGCAAGGGAGTGCCAAAAATGATATGATATAATGTGTTTTTTGTTACTTTTTTTTTTTTTTTTTTTTTTTTTATAAATACTCTCTGAATAGGCAAAAGCAAAGGTAAAACATTAAAGAAAGACAGTTACTACAAGGGTTAAGGGTTACAGTAAAGAAAACCAGCAAACGCTAAATCTAAGCATTTCTCCTTGCCAGCTACTGGCTGCTGACAGGACATAATGTACTTAAAAGTCTGAACACAAAGGAAACTGTTACTGTAATACTAAAATAAACAGTTTCATTCACATGTATTAATAAATAAAGATGTCAATTAAGAGACTGCAATTGTATACACCAATAGGCTACCCAACAGCATCTTTACAAGAATAACTGAATTCACAAACAACATCTTGCTCCTATACAACTGAACATTCCCCAAAAGCACGGAACGTTAACAGTCACATCACAGAATGCATGTGTTCTTTTACAGTTCCATTTCATTCACTGAACGGAGGAATTGATTTTTTTTTTTTTTTACCTTTTCCAGATGCTCTGACCAGTGTCATGGATTCCCCAGGGCTCATTTTACCAGGATTGGTTCCAAAGATGGACTTCCTGCTCTTTCTCTCTTTTCCTCTGCCAGATCCAGATGGAGTGAGAGTTGAAAGGCCTGGTTCCCACAAACAAATTACAGAGATATGAGCAAAAGGCCACAGCCAGAGGGCACTACATTTTCCATCTTTTTTTTTTTTTTCTTGGGAATTCTACAGCATTGTTTAGTGGGACACCTGCTTTGTAGCAAATACTGTACTAGCATACTAAAGCAATAGTAATTATACATTACATTACATGGCTGACGTGTCACCCACATCAAAGTATGCCTTAATGACAATCTACCACTCCATTAAATCCTGTGTTCAATGCTATGCTAGAACATTACTTATACAAGTATTTTCAAGAGATAAACTATGACAAGTACATTTGATGCCTTTTGCTGAGAACACAGAACCGAACTAGAAAGCTATCAATTTAAATTATATGACCAACTGCAGTGATTCTATACAGATGTGTATTTGCTACCTGATTGCTAGTATTAAGGAAAACTCACCCCTTTTATAAGCTTGCCTCTTTTTTCAGATTTATATATAAATGAAACCCCAGTGGTACAACCCACAGAAGGGAACGACATCCACACTTGAGGACAGAACATAAAGCACTTGCTACTGCGTCAGTGTATACTTGACTGCTGAATCAAGTTACAACACATATACAGTTACATGGGGCACTGCATTTTGTACAGACCTGGAAATTTAACAGCTTGGCAGTATATTATCATGTCTGAAAGCTCCTGAGCAATCTGTCTGCTTTCCTTCTTGTTCTGTGGAAGATAAAACTCTTCCCCGAGTTCCATATCGAAAATCTGTGCATTGTTAAAAAAAAATAATAATAATAATTACAAACTTTGAAATACCTTCAATACCATATCATATAAAATGTCCTAATTTATTTATTTAATAATATATTATTTTCAATTTAGCTGTTTATTAATCTGATTGAAAAACACCAATAAATTAAATGACATCTGAAATATGGGGATTCACTAATGGATTAGTCGGTTCTTAACAGGCCTGTGTTTATTTTGCTATGGTGCAGTAAACGATAAACACATTTTCATAAATTGAATCTTAATAGTGGTCTGGGATTCAGACTCTGTATGTTATAGATTTTCAGAATTTTCACAGGGTTTTTTTTTTTGTGTGTTGATGTGAATGCTCGCACCTTTCCTTTGCTGCAAGCAGTGCTGTATGCTTTCTTGATTCTCTTGGGGGTTTCTTCACTGTATTCAAACTGAAACTTATCACTGGATGACTTGCCCTCCGGTCGATCATCAAGGATGTTATCTGTTCAACAGAACACAGTGTGACATCAGATAAGATTCCAGTCACTATTGCACTGATAAGTATTTGTTGGCCATAAGCATGGCAGCAGTTCATAAAAAAAAAAAAACAAACAAACAAACAAAAAAAAACACTTACATGCCCAATTGTAATTTGCACAGGGTATTCAAAATTAAAAAGACAGTAATCCTAAGGATGATGAACTCATTTCAGTCTATTTTTGCATTTGAAATTGCTATTCAAACTACTAATCAGACTGAAATGTGTTGCACATCCTGAGCTGTTGCAATTCAAAAGCATTACTGTGAGCTCAGCCACAAAAAAAAAATCAGTGTTCTCAGACATAAGGTTCCACAGATTCCTAAAACCTGGCTTAAAATGCATTGTACACCAATTCTCTTTATTTTACAAAGACAATGTTAATGGTAACAATCTATACATACATCATGCTCATTTACGGGATTGTATTTATAGGAGTTAAGGAAGTTAGGACAGTGTACCAGATTATAGGATGAGTATTAGCTCATCGAAGATAATGCCCTCTGCTGAGTCACCAACACCTTTCTTTAGCACAGTGTTTCAGACCACTGCTGTTTTGGTCCTCTAACGGCATGCAATAGAAGCAAAATTCACATGGAACTGACTATTAAGTGAGCGCTACCTTTTGTTTTTCAAAACTATTTTCAATAGAAGTACCTTGAAAGTATCCACTGGAATATGAATTTAAACTGCAAGACCCTATTCACTAATGTATTATTTAAAAGTATAAAATAGAATAGTTATGGTATTTATGAAACAGCTCAGTACTGTCAACGAAGCCGACAATAACAAACCGTATTGAGAATAGGGCACACAGTGGCTTTACTATAAAAGCACTGGCAAGCACTTATGGGAAATTGACGTTCAGACTTCCTACAAGCAGTTATGGTCTTCAGGATCTGTTGAACACACACATTCTCATGGGACTATCACAAGAACTTTACTTTTGGTTTAAGCAGGGGAAGGTAGGGCCTGAGAAACCAGATGTTTTAGTTTGTTCTGATGTAGTGAACACCACCAAATGAATTTCAATGTAAAGTGTTGCTGGTTGTGGCCTGTATATGCAAAAAAATAAATAATAATAAAAACAAATAAATTGCTTATATGAAGTGTACCGGTTTTATAATTCCAAACCATAATTTGTGACACATGCGAATGTACATTATTCATTTTACCAATTCAGAACTTCAAGTAAAAATAATAAGTAACTAAGAATAATGTCTCACTAAACCGAAAAGGGCTGCCCCTGCAGACAGCTACAAAGCTACTGGAAGTCAGAGACTCACTACGCAGTATGAAAAAAGTTATGTAATGTTATCTAATGAAGGGCACTGCATTAACTATACTACTGTGAAACAGCAGAACAGTATTTTTCTTTTCACATGTGAAGCAGTCAGGTTGGTCCAGTTGTGCTATATAACCAAACAGTAGTATCAGTCCATACCAGTTTGTATCCCTGCTGGTTGAAGAGTGAATTCATTATGTGGTGTGTTATGCTTTTATTTGATACTTTACTCCATGCAATATTATGTACTGCTAGTATACAACACAAATGACAATATGATTTTATTGCACACAGGTTTATTCAATGGTGAAGGCCATGCAGTTGAGTTGGCCAACATAAAGGTGCTTTTTACCTTCCTGGCCATTAGAAGCAGGAGAAGCAGTAAGGACATCAGCTATAGGAAAACAGTCAGAAAGGAAGTAAGAGAAAAGGAAATTAAGTTGTCCAGATGTAATGTATTACATATGGTCAAGTAAAACATTCTTCAAAACAGCTTGTTTTACCTGTAAAATTTACTGTCAATAGAAAATAAATGACAAGGTATTAATTACTGATTTTTGGATTAGTTGTTTTACAGGGTTACTGTTTAAAGCCTAAATACACATGTGACGGTTAATTAGATGCTTTACAGAATGAGATGCACACTTGACGGTTTCCATAAGATGCATTTACATAGTGAGACACAGAGACAGGCAGATTGTTATATGCCAATCATTGTGTGGACTGGCTCTGTATGTATGCATGTATGTACTGCTGTGGCCAGGTATATTTTAGGACTGAGACGTACAGTAAAAAAAAATAAATAACATATACACACACACACTAGTTTATTTAACATCATGTAATCAGAAAAACTACAAAATTATATTGCAAAAGTCTACTGGAAGCCATAATAGTAGTACAGTATTTTATCTTAGATTTCAAAATGTCACGTTTCAATTTGTCAGTTTTTTGTTAAGTATATGGAAAATGACAAATGCGGTATGTAATTCAATATGTTAACATAACATTATTTCAGCAGGTTTCACTATTAACAAAGCGAAATATTTTAATTCTATTGGACGATGCAAAACTTTTGGCCGTAGCTGTATGTCTGCATGTATATTTAGAAAGTTAGTTTTTCCCCACCATCAGACAGAGATTCGTAGTCGTAATCGTATTCATCCTCCTCATCATCATCATCTTCGTTATTCCCGGATGTGCTGCTTGCAGGAGTGCCATTACTGGCTTGGGCCTGCATATGTGCCAGCTGATGGGCCTAAACCAAAAACAATACATCCTGTAGAGTTAATAAAGAATCCCAATCTCTGTCAAATTGTACCACTTTCAGAGCTTAAAGCAGGAGACTTTCACCTATTGCTTTTTTGTTTTATCTGGTCATGTGTGGCGTAAATATGATGCCAATCAACTTCAGCCGGTTGAATTATTCAGAGATTACAGATGCTCATTGTAATAGACTGCAAAGGTTCAGTGAAGAGTCCTATCTTTGACTTGAAACAAAAGGGTTTGTAAAGACAAGGAAACCCTGGGGTATTAAATCAGTATTAATGTTTTATGTTTACATCTTAACTACATTATTAGGCATAAAAACATTTAATTTCAGCCAAGTAATAGAAGATGGGGTTTTTCACAGTTATGTACTGTAGGGAACCATACCGTGCATTATACAAGTGCAATACTAAACAGATAATACAACTTTTACAACTGATGTTAACTTTACTTGCCTTTTGTTTCAGAATATCAACAGGAGCCTGATGTGCTTTTAGCTTCTTGTTTTTGAGAAGAATTTTTCCTTTTAGTTGCTGTGGTGATGGCAACAGTGGATCGTCTGAGAAATCACTCTCAAATAAGAATTTAGTCACCAGTTTATCCCCGAACACACTCTAAAAATACAAAACAAAACACAGTACTTTATGCATAATGCAATGACACCTAGGCCAGTGTGAACAAAGAATTTTAACATCAGCAGATAAATCAAAGTAAAAATACATTCCAAGATGGAAAGCTGAAACCTCGATAGTCTATGGCAAAATGAATTACCTTAAAGACTTCTGCCATCTTGCGTTGCTGAGGCAGGGAACAGTGATTCTCGATTGATAAGATGACAGGCAGGTCTGAGTTAACAAAAGCACTGCGATTGATAGCTTCCACAACATCCTGAGGGGACAGAAGAAAAGAATGTGTTTTTTCTCCCACTCATATCATTTTCATAATATATTTTAGTGTAGTGAAAACAACAACGGTCTAAAACTATTTCACAAATGTCAAACGATGTACGCCTTTAAAAGAAAAAGAAAATAGCTTGTATATTTCCTAATTCAAACTTTGTGATTCAGCGGCGCTCCTTATAGCACAAGTCTAGTTTACCAGCAGGTTTCTGAAATGAAAATATTTACTAGAACGAAGGTGACACTGAAAACTTCTGGGCTCGTCCTTGTAGAAGAACATCCTGGAACCTCCTCAACGTTGGCAAGAACCATCTGCCAGTGAAGTGGCCTCGCTACCCTGCCTGGTACGAGGCCATCTGCACAGTGAAGGAAGGGGAGGGAGGTGGACGGCTATTCAACTTTATAGACATTTTTAGATGGCTCATTCCCTCACAAATGTGGTGGTGCTTTACCAACACAGCTTTGTAACATTGAGGAAAAGTCTGATGATAAACTAAAACAACATAATTTAACAGGGCAAAATGGAACATTCATTTAAATCCAAGGAAAGCAGATTTTAATAAAAGTGAGGAAATGTACTTGACAAACAAATAAAAATAATTAATTGTACAATTCTTATTAATTCTTATTAAACAGGTATAAATAAATGCACTTGGTTGATAAGGTGTCTGGATAATTTGTTAGTAGGGTTAGTGCAGTGACTGAGTACCTTGAATGGGATCTTTGTAGTGAGTGTGTGTCCATGATAGATAATGGGCATCCCATCATCTCCATCCCAGCAGTCCAGTTCAACACTCCTGCAGCCTTGCAAGAGCACCTGCAGAAACAATGACGAGAAAACACATAGTAAAGAAACACATGATTCTGATACATTGAACAAAGTGAACTTCAGACCAAACGACCCACAAGAAAAGATGCCTGTGGCACAGACTAACTGTATACTGTCCCAAACAAAGACTATGTTAAAAGTAGGGGATTAAAAGCAAGTAAGCAATATTGCAGAGAGCACATCACATCAAAAGTACTGTACAATATACATAAAATAATGACCTGTTTACACATACATATCAGGACAATATTGTTTCAAAAGGCTTGATAGCAAGTTAGATGCAAATATTGTTTGAATGAACATATTACGTTTCAAGTTTTTAGATATAGTACATATTTTTAAACGTACACTATAGTAGCCAATGTTAGCCCAATTATAATGATAATGCCAGGCTGAATAAAATAAGATTATGCAAGTTCAATATTTGTTAGTCATAAGTAAAAAGCTGGTGTAGTCTGTCAAAAACAAACAAGGATAACAAATAGATAAACTGAGCATCACAGTTGCAAAATATTTTTAAGAAACACTGACAATACTAGTGGTCCAATTCTCCCTGCTGCATCGACCAACTAATTCTTACACTGCACCAAATGGTTTAAGTTGGCTGCTATGAGGCAGGTGCTTTGCCAGCACTACCCAGGATTGTACTGACAGCCTGCCACACTGCAGTTAGTCAGTAAATACTGTAATTGGCTGACTATCAAACAACAGAGATGTTGTTGTGCTCACCTGACTGTAAAGCTCCACAGAGGACTCCCCTTTAAGCTGGTGCCCAGTGAGGTAGGTGTTGTGCGAGGATTCAATATAATAATAAGAAAGGGGGTGTTGCAGGTCTTCCTCGTTCACTTGAGATTCTTCATTTCTGGAGGCAAAGCTGTCCTTGTCCATCAGAAACCTAAAGTGATTAGAAATAATCAAGCAATAATACTGATGAAGGCTCTTTTTTTTGTAGAGGACAGAAAATAGTAAAAAAAAAAAAAAACATATATCCAAAAATACAACATTTGTTTGCTTAAAAAGATCCCTTCTCAAAAGATTTATATACAATGCCTGGGAAAAGCCTTTGGAAACATGTAATCCTTTGGGGTAAACACTACAGTTTGTTATCATACCGGCTGACATTTCACACTATGCATCACTAAAATGCTTGTTATTGTATCATTGGACCCCAGAAATAATAAGGAATGGGATTCGGTATTCACACTCCTATCCCTTCCCTACTAGGGAAAACAGTTGTGATTCTAAATCTTAAGCAAGTGGAATTTTGTAACTACCGTGCAAAACCCTCAAAAGACATCCATCCCAGCTGGCGCATGCTGATAGAGGGTTCAAACTTCTGTAGGAGACAAAAAAAAAATTACAGAATAAAATACAAATAACATTATCATATATCATAAACCTCTCCTAATAGTCATTTCTAACACATACATAAGCTAAATATAGATGATATAAAGTATCACATATAGGCTCAAAATCTATTGCAAGGAGAAATTTGTTCCATAACGTTTAATCTTTTAATTCCCCACTACTTTTATGTAGATCTAGCAAACAAAACAAGAGACCGATAGTGCTTCTTGAAGTATCTGGGGAAAAAAAATATATATATATGGTCTTAGAGTTGTTTTTGTCTTTTCAATATAAATCACCTGGAGCAATGGTAACAGAGCATCATGTGTTTTACGTAAATGGATGAATATCCTCAGCCAAGAAAAAAGCTCTTGGACAAAATTTAAAATGTGCTTGCTTCGATCATCTAATAAAAGCCAATGCATGGAACAAATAAAAAACGTGTCATAAAAGGGTGTATTACTTATGGGGGAGCAAAGCAGGACTGACTCTCTGGAGACAGCAACAACCTTCATTCTACCCACATGTGTCAACTGCACTCTTTCAGTGAACCCCAATACTCAAACAGATCTATATATGCCTCTTCTCTCCATTTGTTTTGGGCATGATACAAACCTGGATTATGCTGAGGATTTCATCATAGGTGTGATGCTCTCCTTGACAGTTCACCAGGAAGTCGTTGAGCTGCTGGATGGTGATCCCCAGCACTCCCAGCGATGCACTTTCAACTCCAGTTCCATTGGTCACAATGCTGGCAGCGGCGATCGCATCCGAGATCTGTCTTTGGTTATCAGACATCTGTTGTCTGGTTCTTATGAAGAGGCCAAGATCAGATCCATTACGGGTTAAGAGGTCTGATTGCATTAAACAAAAAAATCTGTTTCATTATTTCACGATTAAGTTCAGACATACCAAGGCAATATTTAACCCTTCGAGGTATTTTTTATTGCTTGTTTAAACAGGATATACTTAATGCAAAGGGAAAACACACAACCATGAAAACAGAAAATGAATCATAAATTGGAACAGCAATATAGCAAACAAAAAACAGAAAGTAACAGACCTAGGTCAGGCTGTAACCCAGTGATGTTGTCGTCAATAGTCAGGTTTGTGTAGAGTGGAGCAGACTCTGAACCCGAGCGATTGCACGGCACAGCATAGATATCAAATAGCTCCTTCAGGTCCTTCCGACTTCGAATGCTGCAATGACAAAAAAAGATCAGTATCTTATTAGTCTTCCTTTAGTAACAGAGCAGTTTCCAAGTCAGACTTATTGTAAACTGAACTGGACTATGACCTCGCAATACCACTTTAAATCACCTACGACCTAGCAATACCACCTTAAATCACCTACGACCTAGCAATACCACCTTAAATCACCCTCCAATTGCAAGCAAACCAACACACTCCCAAAATATATCACGCTGGTATTTACAGCAGCATATTTAAAGTTGCAGATTCCAACATTATTCAAAGAGGTTTGTGTTTAAATATTAGGATAAAGTGATTTTATATAACACTGTTGAATAAAACACATTTTGCTGTAGAAACCTTGTAATGAGATAGTGTTAATTTATCTCAGACCTTGTTCTGCAGTCAAAAAATAACAGAACTTCTGATGCTGTTGAAAAGGAATGACATATTTCCAATTTTAGCTGTGTGCAAGGTCCCTGGGGATAAACCAGTATACACTTAAGCATTACTGAATCCACTATATAACGAATATGCCTTTAGAAAATTAAAACAAATGATATAATTGTAACATACTTTATATACAAGGTGTTCATGAAGTTTTAGTTAAACAAGATATCTTTTTTTGCAGCAATACCATTTTGTGAAGGGGACACGACTTGCCACAAGTTGGGAGTGATTAAAGAGAACGCCACTGTGTTCTGCAGCTAGAAAGTTACATAATGTTACTATAAAGGCAACTTTAATTCCCTCTACAACAGTATCTTATCTATTTCCATTTAGTACGCAATACAAAATGTACTAAAACAATACATGTTTCAAGCAATAAAAAAAAAAATAGCAACATCCTGAAATTAGTTTAGTTATCGATGGATCTGACTTCACTTGAACAGCTAAATGTTTAACAGCAGAAAAGCTGAATTATCAGCAACTTGACACCCTATATACAACAAGCGGGAAATACATCAAACTGCAATTGACTTTATTTGAGAAACTGAGGGGGAAATTATTCACAAATGTTAACAACTACAACAACTAGCTGCTTGAACAGTTGGCAGAACAAAAAGATGAATTGAAACTGAAGAGAAATGTTGAACCCTCTTTGTAAGGCACTTCTCCTTTAAATGCAAAACGAGTGCTTGCAGAATATACTACCTGAACGATTTAAAAAGTTCCACAAATTCAGTGAAGCTCATGTTGCTGTCGGAGACCATCAGGTTCTGAAAGCCTTTTAAGCTTCCTTTCCCACGACCGTGCCAGCTGCGACTGCTCCAGGTGCTGAGGGAAACACATATTGAAGTTCAGTGATGCCGTTCCATTGTGGCAAAACATCATCAGGTGTCCTGTCCTATTTCCAGTTCACCTCCATTCAATTTAATAGATGTTCCTTTTTATTTCTGAACATCTACATACCTTGTAACTGCATTAGCTGCATTTATTTCTACTATTTCCAAGCCGTGACCTTATTACAACTGCAAAATCAATACGGCTTAAACCTTTTTATTAAATCCTATTTGCCCTTCGGATTTTGTGGAGTGCGGATGCTCGCTTCACTGGCATTTAATTCTGCACTATTAATAATCCGTTTGTGGCTTATTAATGGTCTTACTGTACTTACAACTTTTATTACAACGAGTAGCCTGTGAATCATGCAGTTAGGATTCCATTAATCTACAAAGAATACTTAACGGGTTATCTCATTTTTCTCAAGCTATTATTTCTAAGACGGGTTGCCCTTTTATTAATTAGTATTAGAAATATCAGTAATTAATTAAGAATTCTGACCTGTTTGATTTAGGTCAGCGGTTCCCAAACTGTGTGTCCCAAACTGTGAATCCACCTCGGTATCTCTCCTGCTTTCAAACTGTACAGCACACTACAAGGTGTAGCAGCCTCTCAGCACAGCGTGACAACCTATCTTGCAGGAAAGCCTGCATAGGCTCTCTTGATCTCCACCAATCACGTAACTCCCTTACCAAATACAGCCCTCCCACGTGCTAGTCTCCAATGCACGTCACTGAAAAATACCCCATTCCACCCTCGGTTTGATTTTGCCAACTGTATAGAAGAGCGACATGGCTTTTTTTTTTTTTTTTTTTACAAAGAGCATCAACTTCCAACAGTAAGTATAATATGAATGGAAAAAGAAACTTGATTGCAAATATGATGAGTCTTTCCTTGAGTATGGCTTCACTAGTGTATTTGTGAAAAACAAAGAAATGCCAAAATGCCTCACCTATAAGGTGTTATCTAGCGAAAGCATGGAGCCAAGTAAATTGCAGCTACACTTGGAAACCCTTCACAAGGAATACATGTGGAAACCAAAATCATTTTTCCAGTGCAGGAAAGAGGGCCTTTTGCATCAACAAGTGCAATTCAAGAGGGCCTTGCCCATCTCTGATCAAGCTCAACAGCTACCATATCGCTCATGCCAAGAAGCCTCACGCAATTGAGGAGACTTTAGTTTTGCCCGTTACAGTCGATATGGTGAGAATAATGTGTGAGGAAACAAATTCAGAGCCATACCTCTCTCCAACACTGTGAAGCGAAGGATTGAGGCGACAGCAGCAAATCAAAAAACACACGCTGGTGGAATAGTTAACAAACATGGATGCTTTTGCACTTCAAGTTGATTTGAGCACTGAGGCGTAATGCACACTTCTTAACTTTTGTGCTATACTTATGGGAGAGTGCAATTCTCAAAGACATTCTGTTCTGTCTCCCTCTTCCAGGGCACGAGACTGCACAATAAATATTTAAATATGCTACATGGCTACATAAAAGGACTACAATATCCCGTTCTGGTGGGTTTTTGCACAGAAGGGGCACCATCTGTGGCTGGTCACAAAGCAGGGCTTAGTGAAGAGAGTTTCTCCATCTACTGAGTGGACTCACTGCATGATCTACAGAGAGCAACTGGCAGCAAAAGATTTTAGCACAGAGCTAGGTGAAGTCTTGCAGCAGGCCACACCCATTGTGAACTACATCAAGCTTCACCCTCTTCGTGCAGGTCTGTTTATAAAACCGTGTGAAGACAAGGGGTCTGATCACAATATGTTGCTGTTCCACACTAAAGTTCATTGGCTCTGAAGTGGAAGGGTAGTAGAACTATTTGTTTTTAACTGAGAGACCTGCTTGCCTATGCGACGGACTGTAATTAAGCGGAATTTGTTGATTTTCTCTGATCAAAATAATGCATATGCCACAGATATATTTGCAAAACTAAATTAACTGAATGCAGGTTTGCAAGGAAAGAACACCAACATCTTTCAGCTGAGTGAACGAATCACAGCATTGATGGCTTTCTGGAAAAATAATCTATTGAAGTCAAACTACGAATCCTTCCCACAGCTTTGCAAGTTCCTGGCTGACAATTAAATTATTCAGCCTCCCACACAGGTCAAGGTGAGCAGTGCACACCTGATGCTATGGATTTGCCAGCAGCTGAAATCAAACAGCTAATTGACATTTACTATGATCGACTCTTACAAGGAACATATGCCCGACTTTCTCTCCCAGAGTTCTGGTGCCAGCACTTAATTGTGTGAAGTTGGATTCTCCGCACTTGTGTGCATCAACTCTCAGCATCGAACCATCGTGGATGTAACATCAGAAATTAGATGAGCAGTTTCAACCACATCGCTGAAATATGAGAAGCTGTGTCACAACATGCAAGCCTACATGCCCCATTAGACTTGGGGAGTACATTAAATAACGTGTTGGTTGCTAGGTTTGCTTTCTGGGGTCACGTACATATTTAAGTATCAAAATGGGGTCACGCAGGAAAAAAGTTGTGAAACCTCTGATCTAGGGAGTCTCCAGTGGTCTCCCACTTACCACGGTTGGCTCTTATTAGCAGCAGACAAGATAGGAGAAGAAGCAGGCCTGGCAGGAGTGGTGGAGGGTGCCATGCTAGGAGAGACAGCGGTAGTGAGGGAGTTGGCTTTTCTTGATGGCAGGGGATAGGATCCAGGGAAACCGATTGCAGTATTCTCCTCTAAAAGAAAGCATGATTAAAAAAAAAAAAAAAAAGTTTTATCCCCACTTCAAAGTAATGATGACTATATATGGTAATAACTGCTTTCATATATTCACATTTAAACATTCTCGGAAACATATGTATTTATTTACTCAAGTGTCCTTTTCTCTAAGGGGTAAGATTTTTTTTTTCCCTCCTGTTGTCAAGAGGGTGCTTACACATATAAGAACATTATCAGAACCTCAAGCCTTTTAAAAAAAAAGTAGAAAACAAAGATGAATGGATTGAACTGGAAATATAATGGATTGAACTTATCGTACCCAATTCAGTCTGCTCCAGAGGATCAGAACCACTCCTGCCACAGTTTTCTTTAGAGCTTTTTGTTTTCCGAGTCACCATTTCGTCATCGGTAGCATCTCCACTGTCCCCCTGTGCACACATGAATGAGAATAATCAATCCTTTTTTATGTTAACACGGAGGTCAAGTTACAGTTACATACATTTTACCAAAGCAGTGCACATCCAAGGCTATTTGTGCGCAACAGCAAATGCTACACCCTCATGGCTCCTCCAGTTGACCCATATATCAATGAATCACCTGTTTCGATATATTTGGGGATTGAACCAAAAGCTACACATCAGTGAAGAAACACTTTGAATATACTTACATTTAATTCTGCAAGACATTTAAACTACATTAAGCACTTTTAACTAAAGAAACTTGATATATAGAGACAAATAATATGATATTCTAAATTGTTTCATCGTAATTCTCCTTTAGTTGAGGTCAAGCAAGCACGACTAATTTTTTACTTGGAAAATAAGTAGGTGCATTTTCAGACAGTGTGCTCGTACTGTACATGACCTAACTGTTCTGGCATTTCAGCTCTGACTCCACGAGGACAGCCTGTACCCTCTGAGCTCCACCTGCTCCCTGCATTATTATAAGTGACATCAGGACTCAACTTGATGCAGCTTTAGAACAGTGCCCAGTGTCTCTTCACTGGTAATTTAACAGTTAACTGCTGCTGTTTTGAAGAAGGGACATGGGTTGGCTGGGTTCTCACCCTCATAAGTCCTTTTTTTTTCTTCTTGGTCGTGCTGATTCTTTGTATGTTGGGTTTCTCTGAGCCTTTGCTCAAAGTCCCTGTGCTTGTGTTCCTGGCGTTCCAGCGCCTGCCTCCAAACAGCTCAATCGCCTGAGCCAGCGTTGGACCTTCATACCTGCCTTCTTCCTGAAAACAAAACAAAACAAAAAACTGTTTAAAATGCACAAATAATTGCTCAATTTTCACCCCCTCAATTCAGTTTCCATGGAATTACCCATGCGTATCTATAGAAATAGCACGCTGGTGGAAAAGTGGGAAGGGATGCCCTGTTAACTCATATTCCACTGTCATAATATATACCCTAAAGTACATTCTGTAGCCTGAGTATTGTCTGTAGATCAATTACATCTATGCTCATTCCACACTGGGGCACAGGGATACCTTGTACAGTTTAGCACTAATGTCATTTAGTGTTTAAAACTGTAATACTGAGAGGGGTAAATGACTTAAAAGCAGGGCTGCATGGTGTGGAGGGTGATTGATAGTCATGGGAGTGCAGGTTTGTGTCCTGGCTGTGCGAAGTCATCGGCCTACTCTGGGGGGTCAGGAGAGGTCATTGCTCTGGCTCTGGCTCTCCTGCAGGTTAGGGAGGCAAAACCACCTTGTTGCTCTACAGCAGACCCTACTGGCCAGGTGAGCTCAAGTGGACAACTACAGGGCTGGCCTTTGTCTTCCAGGAGACAGTAGCTCGCTGATATCCACTCTCGAGTTCCTAAGTGTAAAGAGGCAATTGGCTTGGTTATGGGATTGGAGGAACCCCATAGACCTTCAGTTCTTCAGAGGCATGCTCTGGTGAGGAAATGTAATTGGGCCCTCTATATATATATATATATATATATATATATATATATATATATATATATATATATATATATATATATATATATATATATATATATAAAAAATATAAAAGTTTAAGTTAAAATCAGACCTGGGATCTCACGTTCAAAATGTTTTTTGTTATGTAACTCCCCATGACGTCATCTGTACTGTAGTTGATAAAAATGTCATTCTACAGTATAAGGCAAAATGGTTTTATAACAAAGAAAATCACAGAAGAGTGAACGGCCAGGCATTCTGCAAACATTTAATGAAACTAGTTTTTAAACTTTGATTACTAATGTTTCCAGGGTTTAGGGTTGCTGTAAAACTTAAACTGACATAAGTAGCACATAATTTCAAAAAGGTGCAATGAAATTATGAAAAAGATATATGTTGATATAAGAACAAATACCAGTATAATTTTTTTTTTTTTTTCAAATCAGATTTTTTAAATCAGAATCTGCGTACACCGAGAATTCATTTGCAGTGCAAGCGTTAAAAAAAGAATCAATATGCAAAACAGAAATGGAATAGCAGTGTTACCTGGTACAAGCAAACATACTGCTTCCTTAGCCACTGAAGCCTCTGGTCAGGGAATCTTTTCATCTTCCTCACAGCATTAGCCAACTCCAGCAGTCCATCATATAGCATTTTGGCAGTGTACTTTGGAGCAACAAAGTGCAACAACTTGTTATCAGTAGTGTGGAGCCCATACAGCAGTGTCACCCCATTCTGTTCAGAGGTCATGTCACACAGTTTATTCTGAACGCAAACAGCGTGCATGTCCATTCCAGGGTGGCCCATGTAAACAGCCTTAACCATGGACAAGTCCAAGAATCCATCAGCCAATCCATTCAGTGCGACTTGTCCAAAGAACTGGGGCTTGCAATGGCTGAGCTCCCCACCACAACTCACTGGCTTTGACCAAGTCAAGAAGCAGTTGTCGGGCTGCAGCTTCAAGAAGCAGCGGGCAGAGAGGTGGGCTTCCTGGTCATAATGAATGACTGTGGCTCCTTGGAGTAGGAACTGGTGGACGTCAGCCCTGATGGACAGGACGTACCAGGGGACAAGTTCTGTCCCGTGGCTGAAAGCTTTTTGCTGCTCTTCCACTCCTTGAAAGTCATAATCCTTCACTTGCTCAGACAGGTCTCCGTCAGAATCAGACAGGTCTCCCACTGTGAATCTGCATGACAATGCAACACATTAACCAGGTGTCTGCAAAAACACATCAATGCACTGTGTTAAGCAAGGTCATTCTTTTTACAGAATGGCACATCGTCTTTTATGTTACAGCTATTTCCGTTTCTGTGTTAATCCGTTATCGTATTTAAAAGTGTTGCAACATCTTAATTACAGGAGCCATGTATCTGAAAACTGGTAGACCAATACTTAATGCTACTGAGTCAAGAATATTTTTTGAATGTATATACAAACCAATGAATCATAGAGTTTATAAGAAACAATAATCTAAGAAAACCCAAATGGCCAACCCTGACATTACTGTATACGTCTTAAAAAAAAAAAGAATATTGAATAAACTATTCAGTGAACAACATGCATCCTTTTATACAGTGTGCTCTATATCCAGTATTGTACAGAACAACAAAGAAAAACATATTGAGCCAAAAACAAGAAGATATGATTGCTGTATTATTTATCAAGCACTCCAAAGCAGCAATAGAAAAAGCAAGAGGACAGAAGAGACTTACAATACAGGGTTTGACTCAGAAGATGTCCTGAAAGGTGTTGGACTACAGTGAAAAGCAATGAGTAGGTGGGGAGAAAAAAAAAAAATGAAAAGGAAAAAGTTAGAAAACAGACTCTTAACACTGGGAAACGTGAAAATATACAGAGTAGTATTAAAAAAAAAAAAATAAAAAAAATAAGACTGGAGTTTGTCTTTGTCAGTGTCTACTACAGTAACTGTACAAACATTTGTTGGATTTTAAGTAATATTGTATATTGCATGATTGTGTTTTTTTTATTTTTTTTATTGATGATAAGTAGGAGATAGATGGAAAGGCTCGGCAGGGATGCAGCCTTTTGGATTCATTTTAATAACGGTGCTGCAATTTTAGCAGTTTTCCCCATTCAATACTTTCAATCATCTAAAGAAGCAACACATAGCATACATTTAAGAGTAGCAGTGCCAAAGTTCAAATGTAATCCTATCCATTGGGCAGGATGAAAAATATACAGAGAATGTGCAGGGAAATTCAGAGCACAAGATAGCATGTATTAATAGTAGTCTGAATTCCAATGAGTTTTATGTTTTGTTTTTCTCATTCAGGACAAATAGCACATCTGTAGCTTTCCTGGATAACCTACAACCTTTTGGATAGGAACATATTCATCATGTACTTCATTTACCTGACCTAGGGTTAATGGTCATCCAACAGCCTGTTATAACATATGCAATCCCAGCTCTAAATATCTGGGCTTAGTAAGTCAACTAAACACACAAGGTTACTTTTCAGGGGCTGATGAAACAGTGCAACGTTACTGTTATATTGAACACAGAAAACTGCTCGCCAAAACAGACATTTTATTTATTTTATTTTAAAAGTAGCCTTTGAATTTTAAAATCCCCTGTTCCTAGAATGATAAATAAACTTGTCAGGTCATTTTGCAGGTCCAAACAATAAATAAAACAAAACAAACAAAAAAAAAACAACTTTATGTAGAAATAAATATTGAGCAACACTGAGTGTTCTCCATCACATCATAAAGATTTCTACAAGCTGCATTAGCATGAATGGATGCAGGGAACCATGTGTTTTGGGACAAATGTTAATTTACCGGCACATAAGCACAGTAATGGCTTTCCAAGGTCACATTATGAAATCACTTAACTAGAAAGGGCAATACAGACATGAAATGAAAATTGTTTGGTGAAAAAAGGGAAACATATTATTGAAATAAGACACTAAAGTGTCTAATAGGAAAAGGCCTTTCTAGTCTCTGCTGGAAATTCAGGGGGACTGCTATAGTGTATATCTCTTTCCCCCGCTCATTTAAGAAAGCTGTGAACTCTTAATAATAAATCACTCTTCTGGAATGACGTACGGTAACACTGTAGCTCTTTAGGGACCAAAGAGTAGTGGTTTAGTGGTTTAGTAAATGAGGAAAGGTCCATACCAGGTTGTCACAGTGATCCTACATATAGAAGCACTTCACCTGGACTAGTTCTGTCATCTTAGAATAACACTGTACATACACTGTAATTCACAGAATTACATTTGTAGGCAAAAATAATATACAAATCCTAGTATGCATTTTGTTATTACAACTTACATTGCAAATAATACCAAGTTTACTAACCACTATCAACATGTCTGATTCTTAATGAGTTTCCTGAACTTACTGGTTATTGGTCCTGTCCTTAAAGGAGTTCTTGCGTGACCCAGAGCCTTCGCTGATGGTCTCGTCCCCCTCCTCGGACTCCAGGCTCCGGTTGCAGCTGCGAATGGTCTGCAGGATGTTGCTGACAGTCGCCTCCTTCTCAGTGTTGTGGAGACCATCCTCCCCAACCCGCTGCAAGAAGTTGTCCTGCCCATTGTAGTCTGTGACAAACTACAAGCAACATGTATTACATTGAGCTGCTATTGTCCACAGCTCCAGAGGTTTATAGAGATCCAGGCAGAATCCAGTTTAGGTATTGATTATGAGCCATTCACTGAAAACCATGGAAGATGCTTTAGAAGACATTTACATTTTTAGAAGTGTATTAATCCAGGCACTATGTGTATTAATCCAGTAACAAAATGCTGACAGTTTATGCCAAGTGGCAAATATGTATTTCAAATATCAATTTGTATTGTTACAAGCACATTACTAACAAAATAAATGCATTTAAGTTTTATAGATTAAAAAACATCCAATAAGAGAACAGTCTGTACTGTCTATGTGTAAGAGGGCATCATTTACCAGACAGCATACAGATCAAAGTTAAAATGGCCAAACAGTTACACTGTAGTGGAGGGGTAGCACAGATTAGTCAACTAGTGACCTCAAAAACTGGTAGTCAACTAATGGCATAGCACGTGATTGTGAAGTAAGTGTGAAGCGTGCGGTTTCCGTAAGTGCCGTTACGATTGCAATCTATTAACATATTACATTTTAGAACAATAATAAAATAGTTTTTAAAAATTCAAAGATGTTTTAAAATATACTGCACAACAGCAAACACAACTGTGAAACAGCATGTTCACAAACAGAGCACCAGACAAAATCAAACACATTATTTATTCATATTTATTTAAAAGTGGCGGACAGTCGAACTATTCCACCCAAATTAGTAGCAGTTCTACCGTTACTGTAGTGTTATCGTGGTTATGATATGTTACATTGGTAAGCAAAGGACCATAAGAAGATTTTCACTCTTAATACCTCAACAGATTCCTCCTGAGAGATGAAGCCAGGACGGAGTTTCATTAGACTGGCAGCCCCATCCAGAGCATCACAGAGCTCCTTCAGAAAGACTCCACAGAAAGGTACCACTTTACAGCCGGGGATGTTCAGAGCCCTGTTCACGACCTTCCTGTACTCCGAAGAGGATTCGTGCTGCGCCATGGCATCTTTCAGGCTTCGCATAGTTTCAATATCAGACTGGTCCATAAACTGCCACATCTTCAGCACTTTCCGAGACCTGGGAGCGAGACATGTGAAACTGATCTTTATACTGGGCATGTGTATTTGTACTGTTCACCTGCAAAAATATTTGGTGTGTGAGCTTGTAAGCATTCTTAAAACAGGTTTCCATGACAAATGTGGGGTTGTTCTCAATGGGTTCTCTCTCACCTGGCTAACTAAAGCCATTCACTGATGATTTTATTGGTTTGTAACACACGTGCTTAGACGATGCACCCAAATTGCTGGCTGACAGCAAGAACATCATAACTACAAAACGACAAAAACTACAAAAGCAGCATATGATGCCACATTCATGTTCTTATATATTAAAAAAAAAAAATAATAAATTAAAATATCACAAAACTTGGTATTTGTGGTCCTTACAGCGTTATAAAGCCCTGGACACATTGCTCGATGTGGTCAATAGCAACGTGATTTTTCAGTTGCATTGGGCAATGTGTTTGCTTTGAGATGAGATTTTACAGGATCGGGCGAGTGATTTCAATCAGCTCGCAAAGTGTAAACATGTTAAATATTTTGCAATGCGACTCCGAGGAGCAACCAATGAATTCACCGCATTAGGTCATATGACACCAAATGCCAATATGCATCCCTCTAACAAGTACAACACATATAAGTAGCCAAGGCCCACACTTGGAAGGGGCCCATAACGACCTAAATATGTTTAGATGTACGCATTGCGATACATTTCAATAGAAAATGTGTGTTTATATTGTCATTCTGTATTTGACTAAAAGTATTAGCGCTATTTACTAATTATCTAGCTAAACAGAATGCAATTCTGCCTCAGGGTTATTGTTGATATATTATGTGCACCATCACAATCCAACTACATGCAGTGCGTTTCAACACGATGGCTAGACCTGTTGCAAAAGGAGATACCAGCTTTCAAGAAATATTCAGTTATTTATCAAAACGGGAAATACCCAGATGCACTTAAAGGGTACATTGGAAGAAAAGCTAACTTTGAACATATTTTTTTTGTTCATTAAAGAAGGTTTTATTAAACAAGATAACACTCAAAACATGTTGTATAGGGAAAACATTTGTAATCCCTCGAGAATAACTGTTGTTTTTAGAGCAAAAAAAACAGTATGCTTGAAACAAGGTCATCCGTTAGCCATAGACTCCAATTTACTGTACTGGTGTGTGTGTGTGTGTGTGTAGTACTTTTTAATATATTTTTTTCTTTAATGTGTATATAGTAAAATTGTTTGTTTTGTACTTCAACTATTTTGATATACATTACGTTTGTACAGTTACAGTTTCTATTAGTACATTGTAATGTTGGTTAATTCAGTTCGCTTTAGCTGAAAAATGTTTGGGTAAAATACAAATTTAATACCATAACTGTAAAAACTGTTTTGAGTTTGACAGTATTTTGAAAGTACCTAGTGTGTGTTAGAACGTGACCAGAGTGTTTTTAAAATGAGCATTTTGAACGTACACTAAAATACTCTCCCCAGTGTTTTGAGTGTACTGCACCAGCCTATATTGCCTGTGCACGCACTGCTGCAGGCACGGTTGAGGTGCAGAGTGAGAGAGTAAGCATGGTGGAAGAACTAGTGACTAAGAAAATGATGAAAAAATATTTAAGCGACACTCAAAAACGTGATGTGTCAAAGACAACTTCTGTGTCTATCTCCTGTCTTTTACAATGGTTTGCACAAATGGGGGCCCACAAGTCTGTTTGGCGCCAGGCCCACAAAAGGTTAATCCAGCCCTATATGCAGCCACATCTGGATAGCAATTTGGATACTGTGTACTCTGCAATGTCAACCACTCAGTACAGCAACAGACAGTTCAGGAACCCAGTTTCAGGATTTGTAGACAATAATAAAAGCAGCTTGTTATTTTTGTTTAGTTAAAAGCACAAAAATAGTATGAAATATTTCTGCATTTCCCAGTCGTTGCTTATTTTTTGTGTAACTGGGGTCTAAATGTAACATTTACCATGTGTATGTCTTTTATATCTTTTATTACACATGCAAATGGATGACGACAATTATCATCACATTGTAGTTCTCGATCGTGTGGGACATGCATGTTTTCGTTGTTCTCATTTTATAAAAGCGAATTAATTTTGTTTAATAAAACTCTTGCAAGTACACAAAACACATTGCTATTTTATTTGTAACTAATTTAAACATGCAAGGGGTAATTTAATGAGCTCACAGAAACACATAAAAATGGGAAACTTTACATCCATAGCCTTTCGCTTTCGGCTACTGAATTGCCCCATTGGCTACTAGGACTAGGAGGTAAACAGCAACTGCTGGGACCTCGGTTTTACACCGTACACCCGGAAAAACCCACAAAATGTGCTCCACTTCCCGTGATTTCATCAAGCAGTGTGTTATGCCCGCTCTCAGAGGTGTTTTTTTGCGATGTGAGATGTCTCAGCCAATGTACGCCATACTTTTAATTTACTACATTTATTTAGTAAAAGACATATACATGATGAATGTGTTGAGTTTCACAATGTATTGATCAAGTTTCCCCGTGTTCAGCCTGTTGTTATTAGGTCTGTAGTTTTTTGTTCTGGTTGTGCAAACAGTTCTCATATTAAAAGATGGTTTGATGTCTTATACCTTTCCATAAAAAGAGAGTAAATAAACAGTTCTGAGATAATCCCCGAGGCACTCAATACGTCAGATAAAGAGCGTGATTATTTTCTTATTTATAACAGTACAAGACAACAGAAGGGGATTAAAAGCAGTGGGGGTCCATACTATCCCAAGCAATAGCTCTTAACCAAGTACGCTGTTTGTATTAACACACGCTGTCTGCATTCAGCTTGGACAGACATCTCATTATAACATTAGATCAGGGAGGTGTAATACATGTTGGAAAATGTTATATATCAACATACTATACTATATACAACATTCTCATTTGTTTGTATTTTTAACCATAAGTATTAACATTTCAACACGATTCACTGGCATGAACACACAACATATTACTCAATGAGTACACAAGGTTTTACTGTCTGTCCAGACTCAAAAATATTGTGTATGAACATTATAAACAACTAGAAGTAATACTCATGACAAGAACACATTTTAACCAGAGTTTTGCAGTAAACACAGTTTTAGCAAAATTACAGATTTTTACTGCCAAGGCTGGTATGTCAATGCTCTGGCACTATTGAAATCCTTATTGTTTTTGGTTTGTTCTATAATTCTTCATTGATGCTGAATTCAATGTTGAAATCATGGTCGAATCTTTCAGTTAAGGGGATGGATAACACCGCATTTGCAATTTTGTTCAACCCTGTCCCTAAATGGAATGCACACACGTTGTTAGAAAACACACACAAAGTCAATATGTGGGTGCTTATATTCCCCCCATAAAACATTGTGTGCATCACTCAGAAAAAGTATAATTCTTTTTTTAATGCTGAAAATGAGACTTGTAGCTTCCTTTTAAATCTGCCCTCTCCTGAATAATCACCACCAACAGACAAGTCATGCTGTTGTGACTTTTACGAAATACTATCTTAAGCCTCGTCAGAGTGAGCGCCAAGCACTGTTTTGGATACAAGTGGTCTATGACAGCTAATACTGAATGGTGCATCTGAATGTACAGTTTTCTTTAAAAGCCAGTGGAGGAACGCTGCATACCTGAGCCCAGCCAGGAATTCCATCACAGCATTGTAGTTGCCCATGTTCCAGCAGCACTTGGCTACGTGGATGAGGTAGGAGAAGACCTCCCGTTTCTCTTCCATGGAGCCGGCGGTCAGGATCAGCCAGGTCACCCAGGAGCTCACCTACAGCACAAACAAGAGGCATGCCATGACACAGCAGCAGGCTAATCCGTATTATACACAGGATTTGGTTTCTGCGACTTTCACTGCCAAGACTGGTATCACATGTAATGCTGTAGCAGTGTTTGCTGTCTCTATTGCAGAAACATAATTAAATATAACCCACCAAGCCATTCTGCACTGGTAATCTAAATAACTTGATGTACCCCAGCTCCGGCACACCTTGCTTTTTAAAATGTACAGTGGGCATTTAACTATTCAGGGATACAGTACCAAGATATTTAGTCAGCAAAGTTATGACTGGGGTTAATAAATCCCCCACCTCCAGTTATTTCTCATACCTAGAAAATGTATCGATTTTGGGGCACTGCTGCGCTTGTGAGACACCTTGCTAATTTAAAATCTTTTCATAGTATATTTGAAGAGCAGACACGTATCTATTCAGGCATAACAAGTAAGCACTGAGTGGGGTTAAAAAAAACTCTCCAAAATCACAAACCAGCAGTGGTATTTTTCCCATAAAAAAGTCCAATAAAAAACAAAACAATGAAAGAAAAAAAAAACACCAGCTTCTTTATTTACCTTCTTTGCTGGTGACAGGCCTTATAATCTTGAGAAGAGGATGCCCTACTGACCCTTATTAACATTTTGCAGACCCAAGCCATGTCTGGGAAGCTATGCATCGTTATCTCTGTGATCTCAAAAGTAAGAGGTTTTAATGGAACATCACCGTTTGTGTCCATGTAATTTAAGAGCAGCATGACCGTTAACTCCACAGAACACTAAAATAAACATCTGCTAGACTGCTCCTACAGTATTGACCTTAAATGTCAGTTTGCTTTAATGAATAGATAATGCTGTATACAAAAGCCCTTCTAAACGCTTAAATTGATTGGATATGGATAGACAGACGATTTATTTAATTGTTTTATTACAATTAATCAGGGCAGGTTTTTGTTTTACTATCTGTCTATTGTCAACACATGTACTTGTGTGGATTTCTTATATTACGCTTACAAATATAAGCAGTCTAGCCGACTATCATTTGTTCCAAAAAATATCATTAGTGGGTCAGACAACTATTTCAAAGGCAAAAATAAAGCAAGCCCTGAGAAAGCCCCAAACAATCATTTTTTACAAAATCATAAAAATTACTAGATACAATTTGTTTAGAAACTCATTAGAAACGCATATCATAGTGCTGGTGTAGCAGCTGGTTGCTTTCCCAAGCAAATTAATAAAAATAGCTCTATTTTACACGGACAGATAATGTAAAACAAATGTTATATCTTAGAGTGACATCCCCCCAGGGGCAGTTTTTTTTTTTTTAATTTTATTAAGTCAACAATTGTATCTCTTTAAAATGTTTATATAGACATTGGTTCCTGGCCTACCGGCAATGTCAGAAAGGTTATTAGTTCATTATTTTTCAGGGGCTTCTCCTATTACAGCTTAAGTGCATACTGTACATGCTGTTTCCTTTCTGAAAGATGAACAGTCTTGCCAGCGATTACATTTAGCTGGTAATAAACACTAACATCTATGACTATGCTCATTCCACAGCAAATAACCAAGAAAATGCTCAGCACTTATGGTTTTAAAATTATTTAAAATCCCCTTTTCACTGCTCACTTAATTATGATATTATATATATATATATATATATATATATATATATATATATATATATATATATATATATATATATATATATATATATATATCCCTTATTTATCCAGTTGTCCCACTGAGAATAACATCTTGTTTAACAGGGTGGCCTAGCTAATTATGCAGCAGGACTTGTGACATTCACATGTCCTGCAATTTCACAATAGTTATTTAATTCTCTGCACACCAGCTTGAATATGTTTTCTGTTGTACCTTCAGATATATTTGACATTTTAGACAGCAATTATAACAGTGACATTGAATTTAACAATGAAAGTAGTATGCACACTTTATACAATATCTGTATGTTTTTCGTTGGAAATGTTAACAGAATAGGTCCATTTAAATTCAAATATGTTTTTTTTTCCCCTCACAGGCAGCCTGTTATATCCCTGGATCAATATAGCCATTATTTACTTTGGGATGTTCATTTTATTTAGTAGAAAACATACTCAAATAGTGACAGTAAAATTGAACAAAACTATTGAAAGAAAACTTTTTTTCTTGTGGGAAACCAAAATTATATATTTTGAGGAGAACTTAAGCAACTAGGTTGCAGGAGAAATAAAACAAAAAAAATCAATAAAAAAAAAAAAACTAAAAAAAAGCTTGCAAAACAGTAGCTTTAGGGAGAAACATCTTAAACATCTTTCCATAGGTATGGTACAGAATAAATATGAGCTTTTCACCTCACAGCCTAATATTGCCTAACAGAATAATCATGAATCACATAATCATAATCACAGTGGGACTACAGGTTTGATTCACTGTAGTGCTACATTATCCATAAATAATGAGATTACATAAACCCTGCAATAGTGAATTACAAAGCTCAAGTCTGGTATTCTGAGTGATGGCTGTGGGTTCAGAGAAACACTGCCTTTCTTTCAGCTTTCATCGGCAGTTTAAGGTTACAATGAGGCAAATGTCAGCAGGCATCTACTCTGCAAAAACTAGTTCCCAGCTCTGAGTTGACATGGTTAGGTAAGAGGATAACATTTTGTTTTTATTTGTATTATTATCAACCCAATTTGAAAATGCAATGTCAAAGTATAGACGGAGGACGAGTTGTCTGGAGCACTAAAGTAGAACCGTATAATAAATACTGTATATCCACTGGATACCCATTAAATTAGGCATGACATACTCTTTTCAGGTATCTGCATTTGCTGATTATGAGAATATTCAATAATGGAACCATGCAGACCCATGTCGTATGCATAATAATCAATGAGGAGCATTGTGCTAAACAGGACTTTGGCTGCTTCAGAAACAGTAGCACTTTCTATTTAGGAGGCTAGGCAATTGATCAATAATTTCTACTTGACTCCAACACACAAGAGAATGTCAAGAACCAGTGTTCACAGCTCTGTTTATAAATCACTGAAGCTTATGACCTTTAACAACTTCAATCAGCCTGGACTTTTGATTTCAGCAATAACTGGTTCTGTTTGCTTTCTTCTAGGCAAATATATAAAGCGTGATTGCATTTCCAGCGCTCATTAATGTACATTGTTTATTTCATCCGCCAGGTCACTGTACAAGTACTGTAGTAGATACACTAGCTTGTCAATGCTTTTTACCTGAAGAAAACTGAATTTAGCAGAAACATAACTCTCATAACAAAAGTAAGGATATACAGTAGCATAGACACACACATCAGATTAGTAATTGTTTGGAGAATAATCCGTGCCATACTAATATGCTTTGTTTAATGTTTCATAAAAAAATGTAATAACCACTGAATACAACAGAGACAGTTATAAATGTGTATGAAGATCTCAAAAAGGCAACCAGATTCTTCAATATTAAACATTACATCTGCTCCAGTATACTGTATCATGAATGTTTTTATTACAATTGCGTCTAAGTTTGTTTTGATATACGTGTGGTTTACAATGGAATTCGTGTATAATGTGGCAGAAAGAGGTAAATGGGGCAAGTCTATATATTGTAATCATTACAAGAATGCTTATCTGCTCTTTTTGAATTATTTTAGTGCAGTACAAAAGGTTGAGTTTTACACCCTTCTTTCATTTTCACATCTGGCAACGATGAAGCAATTATAAAATATGACTGAAATAATTTTTTTTTTTTTTTTTTTGCGAATCTGGCATTTACTGCTTCTGGGCTCAAAGTAACCAGAAAGCAGACAAATCGTTCTGAGCGTGTGTACGTCCACTGCTTTGATAATAGGTCTGGCATGTTACCTTGGGAAAAAAACTTAAGTTCATGAGTTTAAATAAATAAATAAATAAATAAATAAAATTAAAAAAAAAAAAAAAAAAAAAAAAAAAAAAAAAACCTTTCCTTTGCCCTGAAAATTGAATCTCATATATAGGCTGCAAAGCACAGCGGACTCCAGCTTTAGCACAACCACAAATTTAAATTTGTTCAGCATAAACACAGTTCGATTTGTATAATTTACATGTAATAAAAATGTGGCCATGTTACTGTATTTTGGCATACTGTACTATGATTTACCTTTTAAGCATAATCAAATTGATTTAAAGTTACATTTACTGTAGCATGCTATATTTCACATTCATATAGGCAAATGTAGGAGGCGCTGTTTTGCACATGAGGTAATTTATCATAACTTTCCTGGTTAAAAGCAGTTTTGTATTATGTATACTTGTATGCATTCCTGTCTCTATGTTTGTCTCCTGAAAACTCAATGGGCTGTGATTATAATAACAGATTCTTGCTTTGGCTTGGTACTGTACTGTTATACTGTACATATAGTATAAACCACTAGGTTGCAGGAATTTTATATGAAATGTAGTTATATACTGTTGATGTTTCATTGTTAATTTAACTATTTTATTACATAAAGTAATTACACCGATTTGCTACACATAAATATACACACACACCTACACAAACTGTAAATTAAGAAACCATTAAGGACTTTACAAGAGCAAAGGGAATTAAAAAGAAGCTTGTGAACTACTGTGTCTTTGTTCGGATAGCAGGGTACTGTTATATAACAACTGTCCTCCTACACAAGGTTCATAATAGTGTCAAACAAACTATAAAGCCAACATATAAATAAAAGGGCAGTCCTGTATTCTTGAATAGATTTACTAAACTGAACTAAACAATGTAATTATCTCATTTAGCGCTATGCATGCTATTTGACCCACAATGTTAGAACTGGAGCCCACATGGCCTGATAGAGGCAGTGTGTTCTTAGTTTTTGTAGCTTGCACACTGTTACAATCTTTCTAGTAAATAATACATGTAACTAGTTACTTGCCACATTGGGAGGGACAATACAATGACAAAACCTCCCGTTAAAGGCACTACCCATTAGAGACGAGAGAATACTGTATGTATAGTATTTAACAGCACAACACACATAACTGGTATTTAGCATCTTGCACAAGAAAAGTTTCTCAGCCAAAGGTTTATCTACAGGGTACATACAATGTGTCCTTTTTGGCACTTTGCTAATGGTCTTCCATAAAATGCTGAGAGAATTTCAATTCTGACTCTGTGGTCTCATTCATTGTTCTCTGAACAGAAGG
Source organism: Polyodon spathula (assembly GCF_017654505.1). Classification (NCBI taxonomy): domain Eukaryota; kingdom Metazoa; phylum Chordata; class Actinopteri; order Acipenseriformes; family Polyodontidae; genus Polyodon; species Polyodon spathula. The sequence continues at coordinate 12,526,658 of NC_054546.1, read as the reverse complement.
CCCTGATGTATGTAACACAGCATATTAAACATATTTGAGTCCTGCATTCGTGCTAATTAAACTGGGCATTAAATTCCGCCTTCCTCAGTCCCTGCCTCAAACGGTAATATATGTTCGACTTTATTAAACATGTAAAATATCTATGAGTTTGGTTTCATTCTTGTGTAGAGCAGATCTGTGAGAGGGTTTAGACAGAATGGGGTGAAGTTAGGATAAAATACATAAATTGCCTGCTAAAGCAACACAAGCTAAAAATTCACACACAGATGCGTAGGAGAAAATGTGTTGGTCGCCATTCCTATAGTCTGCGACTTATTTTATGTTCATAAGCCACAGTTTATACAACTCAACGACATATGACTAGCTTCTTCCCAGTTGAGCACAATGTGAATACAAATCAGCTGTTCTACAAAGTCACATTACATGGCATGCTGCTTTGACTGCTTTCTGCCCGTTGTTCTCGCCACCTACAGTCAAGTGAGATGGCAAGAATAAGCATCCAATGAATTTTAAATCCTATTAACCGACAGTGGCATGTATTAAGACAAGCAAACTCACCAGTGCTTGGCTAACAAAATAGCTCTGGGCTATCACATAGATCTGTTTTGGTGTCTTGCAGTAAAGCCAACGTGGTCCATATGCTTGATTGGTTGCTATTATTCATTTTAAAAGTAGCCAGGTGTACAGTTTTTCAGAAATGCTTCTCAAAAATATGACAATAGTAAAACCAAATTGCTGCAAAATGTGAACTTTACACAACTAAGTGGACGATCAATCAGTTTTAATATGAATACTCTTAGTCCTTATCTAGTGATGGTACTGTATTAATGCAGTTTGGTTTGGATCATGTTTCTCAAGGAGTCAGTATGTACACACGTATATATCTTCTTGGTATGCAGAGACTGTAAAATAATAAAAGAACACTTTTAAATACCTTAGTTAAGTTATGGAAATTGGTGGTATTCTTATCGCATTCCCAGAATATTTTGTTTTGGTCCAACATATAAAAACATGCAAGCCTGTGGAAGTGTGTTACAAAGCAGCCTTGGGTTACACCTCTACCCAATCAAAAACACTACAGTTGCTATAATGACACAAAGATTTACCAGCATACTGTACAAATCATACACAACCTCTTTGTAAAATGCATTCTCCCAAATATTTAAACAGGATGCACATTTAAAAACCGCAGTGCTCTATAGAGGTTTTACATACTGAACACAGCTATTACAGGTACAGGACTGAGTCTACAATCGCTACAGTATCTGCTGAATACACACACCTAAACTTAAATAAGAAACACAAGACTCAAGTGGGGGTTTGGGATTCACGCGTGCCCAGAAGAATGGAGGCAACATAAAACACAGACAAACAAAGCCTGGTTACAGGTCACAGCACCCTTCATGGCTGGCCTTCCCGGCAGCTTTAGTTTTGAAATATTTTCTGCCAAGAAAGAGCTCGACTGTGACAGGCTCTGCTGCAATGCACTGCTCTAGATCCTGGTGCGGTAAACATTCCAAATCTTTATCTAAATCACGACCACAAGAAATAAAAGTTTGGGTGGATATTTTACTCAATAATATCCAATGTCCTACTGAGGGATTCACACTTTAAATGCCGGATTCTGGTGGGCCATGTTTTGTGAATCCAGTTCAGAATGGGGTGCTTTCAATGATCCACCGATTCCAAAGAAATGGCTCAGTTTTATGGTAAACTGTCCTGGTCATTACACAATCCAATTAAAACCTGCAAATTAAATACAGTAGACCTACAGGTAAATTACTATTAGGGTGGAGAATCTGAATACATTACATTGATTTTCAACAGATTTATCTTGCTGCAGAATTTTAATTGCCTCCTGTAACTGCCAAATTTTTCCACAATTTTTTACCCTGCTGTTATGAAGGTGTATAAAAATGAATGATAATATACACAAATATACAAAAACAATCTAACAGGATGATCACGCATCTAATAATTTTCTAAAGCAAAATGTAACAAAGTAGCATAGTGAAAGTATGGTAAAGCAAAAGTAACCAATATAAAGCTGACAGAGGTCTGGAAAAGCATATACATTTAAAAACAAAACAGCATTGAAAACCATAGTGAAGTAATAGCATAAGCATGGGAACAGCATGAAAAAAAAAAGACGCAAAAAGTACCTTCTTAACGCTTTATAAGCAAATGTACCTTGGTTAACTTTTATATGGGCACAAGTTAAGAATCGTAAGCTTTTCACAGAAACAAACACACTGTATATTAGTCTCTAATACTAAGGAAGCTGTGAGTTAAGGTAATGCTAGACTATCAGAGATGAGCTAGAAACTACCTAAAAGGTTATTGGGAATGTTTTCAGGAGGGGTACCTGTCTAAACTGCACACAAAAAAAGATTCATGTTAGCAGAAAAGATATAGACAGACTGCCACCTACACTAATTTGTATGCTGCATGTAACAAGGGCAGAAAGAGGAAAATATATATTTGTTACTCACCCTCACCATTCTGTCATGTTTTAATCCACTTGACTCAGATATGCTGTTGCATGTACTGACTACATTACTGCGAGACCCGTCACAAAAATAGACAGGCCAGGCTACAACGAACCAACACAAGCATGACTTAAAATGAAAGAATAAATCAAAAGCCAAAGTTAATTAACAAAAGATGACTTATGCAGTGAGGAGACATAAGCAGGACAAAAATGTAAAAGCCTACTCTACTATATATATATATATATATATATATATATATATATATATATATAATATATATATATATATAGGAGAGAGAGAGAGAGAGAGAGAGAGAGAGAGAGAGAGAGAGAGAGAGAGAGAGAGAGAGAGAGAGGAAACTGGTGAAGATAAAAGGCAATCTGTTTAATTGGAATACGTAGCATAAATCAGAAAGGATTCTACTTGTATTTTTTTTATTCCCAGTCAGTATCTGAGCAATGATGCATGACAAAACGGGAATTAAGATTGCAGGAAAATGTTTTTTTGCCAGGGATTTTAGTGTATTATCTTATTGGGTATTATTGCATTTATATGTCAATGACATCATACTATATTTTCCTTTGGTTTCCTTGTGCTCTGCTGGGATATTACTTCAAGTTTCTGGGGATGAAGTCACAGGCAGTGCATAAAGGAATACTAACAGTTTTAGCCAATCAGCTTGAGCGTTATTTTATATATCGTAAAATATGTAGTAACCGGAAATCCCTTACACAAGATTACATTTGTAATGTGTTTGGTCACTGACATTAAATTGAACACAATACTGAAAATAATAAACTGAAGTTTAATGAAGCGTACTGTGCACTGAAATGACTGCTATCCATGGTGAGAGATGTGAAGTTACACAGTCCCTGGACCAGATACTTATATACACACACACACACACACACACACACACACACACAATGACCTAACTGCATTTACGTTTGGGGAGTCTAAAATGTTCAATCAAACACAGACTATACTGACAGTTTAAGTGTAGTGGGCAAAAGAAAGATAAAGGGTCATTCTTTTCCATAGTGTGACTAAATGTCTGTAAAACACAAACACATTTTTATTAAGAAAATTAATTTAATAAAAAAAAAAATCAATTAAATTTTAAATAAACAAACTAATAAATAAATAAATAAACATTTCTCCAACATACAATTGGGAGTGCTAAAGTAACGCAAACAAACCAGTACCGTGCAATGTGAATTTATCAGCAAAATCACCAGAAAGCAAGCAGTTTAAAATGAAGGAAAATAAATACTTCTTGTCCGATGTTTTTTTTGTTTATTTTTCCAAACTCAGTTTCAATATTTAGAATTCCTCAAAACATTTTGCAATTGTATTTATTCTAACAACTGGCAGAGCAGCCAGATATAATGTTAACCCTGGAGAGAGACTGTCACCGTCATATAAAGCAGCCTCTTGGTAAAGATAATTGTAGAGTTGTCAGACAATGCACCTCCACACACAAGGGGGATGTTTTTCTTATACACTGTACACTGGTCTGGAAACGTCAAAACAACTCACAGTTCACATTTATCATTAACCACAAAATTGAAAAGGAGGTTTTGTTTTGTATATAGAACAAATGATTAATGATAAAAGAAATATTTTGAATTGTTCTAATTTTTCTTTGAGTACTCAGTTTATTTAAACTATTTTCCGACTGGCTTGTGCAATTTATCATGCTGTACATTCCAGTATATTATATACTATATATATATTATTTTGTTTAATAAATTGTCCTGTCAAATGAAAGGATCAAAATATTATTAAATCGCAAAAGTCATTTTTAATAAAATACTGTAATTACCCCTGATTCTATAATTATCATTTCTGAAATAGCCAAAGATTACTTCTGACAACCAAAAATATCAAGCTACAATTACATTAGTGATGTCTCTTCAGAGAATGGAATTATTTTGAGAGGCTCAGTTTAATTGCTGAGCTCATAAATTGCAATTAACAATCTGTCCCATGCAAACTTTCTCATAAAATAAAATTATTACAGTAAGACTAAGTTTGAACTTATCGTATTGACTAATCATGTGCTCCAAGATCAGATTTCAATACTTTCGCTAGTACGTTATACAATTTCAAAGCGGTGGGGTTAAAAAATCTGCTTACTTAGGATAGAGGACTTTAACAGAACACTACAGCACAGACTAGACTAAACTTAAATGACATCAGAATTGCTTAAATGCTTCTGATCGTTATTTTAGAGGCTATCTAAACGAATCATAAGATGAAAACAGCTAGAGGTTCTTTTTTTTTTCAATCTATCAATATTTTGTTCCTTCTCCTTCCATTTAATTACAGCTACAACCTTTGAACGTACAGGATGAATACTTAGCTATTTCAAATGCAACGCTAAAAAAAAAAAAAAAAAAAAAGAGAAACAAAAAGAAGCCCTTTTTAACACAAAACAAATACATATTTTTTTTATATTTAGAAAAAGCCTGGTGACAAAACTGTGTTGTTACTTTTAACTCCAAATAAAAATACCATGATGCATGTTAAGCTGAAATAAGATAACCCTGCGGCTCTAGTTGTAAGAAGATATGCACATTTATATCTGGTGTTTTTTCCTGTACAGTACATGCAAACAATCAAGATGGAGCGTGTACCACGGCTGTACATGGAGTACCTATTTATAAATGGTCTTACCTCATTGAAGCGTGTGACAAGGTCCTCAATGGTGTTGTGGCTGCCACTCTTTTTGGAGAGGGCAGGAGCAGAGAGAGAGGTTTTAAGGACTGGATGCCGGTTCTGGCAGTCCGGACTGCCCAGGTCCCTGGTCAGGAAGCAGAGGTAATCGAGTGGAAAGACTCTGCGGTACAGCTGCTGCTCCTGCTCTGTCAAAATGCTGGCAATCTCCTCAGGGAACTGGATGAGGTGCCTCAAGTCAGCCAGATCCTTACTGATTCCAGCTACATTCGAGGGCAGAGTGTTTGAACCAGCCATCGTTGTGCCCAGTTGACGTTCTGAGAGGAGGCAAAGAAAACAGATTTATTCCCTGGTCTATTTTCTAGCTTTAGTAACTTTTGATAACTTTTACATAAAATGATGCAGCAAATAATTAGTTCAGTGGAAACAAAGTCAGACGACAGGTTACTGTAGTGATCTGTACCGCACTGTTTCTTTGCAAAAGCTGCAAAACTTGTGTAACAGATTGTGTCACATTGCAGCTGGAGAATGTCAATATGAATTAAACAAAAATAGAAGTTATAATAAAACATAGCTATGATCTAGATTTGATCAAAAAGTTCACTCACTCATAACGTGTATCACACAGTACACAATGAGAGCTGTCCAGTTTTCTCAGTTACATAATGCAGCTAAGGAATACCAACACTCTCAGTGACTCATTCCAGAACATTTGCTACAGATCCTCAGAGATTAATCAGAAAGAAAAACTTTTTTTTTTTTTTTTTACAAAATGTTTGGGGTAGACAGTTACTACAATTCCATAACAAATGCGGGTCACAAAATATGTGATTAATGGATTAATTAATCATTCTGAATAATCAATTGATAAAAGAAAACGTTAGGATTAAAAGTCTGAAACAAACTGATTATGCATGTACAGTTAATGCAGTGTTATTAGTCATTGTCTCCACACTGTTGTTCTTTCTCTGCTCTGCTGCAAATGCTGACCCCTTTCTTGTAAGAGTGATCAATGGGTTTGCAGCCCTAGTTCATTTTGAATGCAGGAATATCAACTGTGCTCACAAAGGATTCCTAATTTACAAATACTTGCAAACATATGTAACTGCAGTAGCTCTCGGGTCCAGCTCACACTCTACAGCTCCCCCGTTTAGTAAACAATACAGAACACCCTAAAACTGTTCACACAAATGACTTGCATACAGAATGAATGCACTGGCTGGTCTCTAGTTTAAATGTTTAGTGAATGTCTAAACCGCTAGTGGTTAAACCTGTACTGTAAACTACACTGAAGCACAATGTGTACATTTATAAAAATAATATGTAAATGAGACCACTCACAACAATGGATGCCAGAGCAAAAACCCAGAGAGGGAGGGGAATCCATGTCTACAAAAACACAGCACACATCTTTTCTTTCTTTCTTTTTAAATAATACACATTTCTGCAAATTAAATCCACATGTTTACAGATGGCATTGAGTTGAGTGGAATTAGCGGCATGCCAATCTACAAGCAAAAGCTGTTTGTGCAACACTGAAGGATTTTTCGAGCCTGAGCTATTCTTTTCTGGTCACATTAGCATTACTTCATACAACGATTGTAAAAAATGTTTCATGAGTCCAAAGAGCTGCACTATGAACACAAGCTTCCTAGACTGTGACATAATTTGAGTTACATCTATAAATCTATAAACTCCAGGGGGGGAGCTATTTTAATAATCTAAACATTGGCAGATCAAAATGCTTCACGTTTTAGGATACAGAGCTGCACTCAAGTGCAGCGCTTTTGAGTCTAAAGTCTAATCGATACATAAATACTCTGCATTCCCCCAAATTGTTCTAGATTGTTGCTGTTGTCTTTCAGTACCGAACCGGTTCCTGAAGTCAGCAGTTCCAAGTGCTGCAGCTGCTAAGGTCTGGAAAACAGAACTCAAGGAGAGCAATTTTAATAATCTAAACAGTGGCAGGTCTTAATACCACTGCTGAATCCTGCTGGGGTTCCTCCCCCCATGACAATTTATTCACTCATATATTCACATTTCTGAATACAATAAAAATACAGTAAAAAGAGGTCCACGAAAATTTATAATTAGACATTTATGGGCAGCCTTAAGATAGTAGTACAGTAACATCTGGCAGGTCACAGAATAGTGTTTGGAACGTCTCTCTCAATGTATTAGTGTGTTGTCATGAGGGACAGTGATGAAATGGTGTGTGAACAAGCTTGTGCAGCCATAAAGAAAGCTCTTTGGATATGCCGACTGCTCTCTCTAGTGCTTTAGAATATCTACTTTCAAAAACTAAAATTAAGGATACAGTAAGAGCTGAAAATAATACTCACTAGATTAATGTGTGATCTCCCATTACAGTCTTTGGAGTTTTGTTTTTATAGAAATGTCATCAGGAAGCCGTTAATATATACACTGTAGCTTGGAATTGGGCACTACATAATGTAACTGCCAAAAGCAGCAGTCGTTAATGAGGTGTGATAAGTAGTAGCCATCTTTGACAAAACCTAGAATGATAATTGAGCATCATCAAAAAATGCAAGTGAAAAACAGTGCAGTCCAGCAGACGTGCCCTCCCCATTCAAAGAAGCTCTGCTACGTGGCAGTTCCTGCAGGCAGAAACAGAAGCATGGATTACTGCCATTCTGATCCAGAGAAACTACCGCAAAGTCAAGCTTTTGATTTCAGTCCCTCGCTTTATATGTGCATAACGTGTTCCAGTCATCGACGTTTACAAGATAGCTCAATCTAAGGCACGATTAAGATGAAAACCATATCCGTAAAAGAAACATCCTTATTTTGGCTTATTTACAGAATAATAATTTATTGTTAAGTTTAGGTAAACTAACCACGACACTGCTACACGGTCCATGCTACAACTGACAGAAGAAACAAGTAGGCTGTGTTGGTAACTCACATAACACCGTGTAACAAATTTTTTTTTTTTTTTTTTGGTTCCTGGGTAGTAAGTGTTATTTCCTAATTGCTTATGCCTCAAAAGTACAGAAAATGGCTATTATTCCCCGCAAACTTTGCTTTTGTGACCAGGACAGTGATATTTTGAAATTGACCTATTTTCCAGAACATTCCAGATAGATTCAGTGCTGAGTAAACTTGGAGTAACTTCTAGAACTTTCTAGAACTTTCCAGTAATATAAATAGTAGTATAAATACAGGGGCCTTAAGCCCACCAGTTCAGTTTAGTTGCAGCTGCCTAAGTGGATACATATCTGCATTTTTCTGAGATGGCATCAAGAGGCTGCAATGGTGGCATTCCTGATGGGTCTCCAAGGCGGTTTTACCAAGTTTCCCTGCTATCTTTGCCTTTAGAACAGCAGGGACACTAAGGCGCACTACCACAGGCGGGACTGGCCACAGCAGACCAAGTTCTCTGTGGGGAGGAACAACGTCAAGTGGGAGCCACTGGTGGACCCCCGGAAGGTGCTGATGCCACCAGTGCACATCAAATTGGGCCTTATGAAACAATTTGTCAGAGCTCTAGATAAGGAGTCGGCAGCCTTCAAGTACCTTCAAGACTTCTTCCCTAAGCTGTCTGAGGCAAAGGTCAAATCCGCTGTCTTCGTCGGACCACAGATAAAGAAGATCCTGGAGTGCAATGAATTCCACAAGCAGCTCACTAGTAAGGACAAAGCAGCTTGGAACAGCTTTGTTGCAGTGGTTCGGCTTCCTGGGCAATCACAAGGCCGAAAACTATGTGGAGCAGGTTGAGACTCTGGTGAAGAACTACGGCACAATGGGCTGTAGGATGTCCCTCAAAGTCCATATCCTTGATGCTCATCTTGATAAATTCAAGGAGAACATGGGAGCGTACTCGGAGGAGCAAGGCGAGCGCTTCCACCAGGATATATATCACTTCTAAATCTTTTGTAGTCATTTTTGTATTACTTTAGTATAAATACATGTTAATTTGGATTCATATGTTGTTTTTTTCTGACTTTATGTGAACGAACACAAATTCGCCCGTTTTCTCATTGGAAATAGGTAAATTTCAAAACATCACTGTCCTGGTCACAAAAGCAAAGTTTGTGGGTTATAACAGCCATTTTCTATACTTTTGAGGCATAAGCAATTAGGAAATAACACTTACTACCCAGGAACAAAAATTGTGTTGCATAGTGTAATCAACCACCACGACTGTAAACTAAATTAGAGCCTCCATACTCGATGCCAGGGATAAGAAAACACCCTTTTTCATTCTGATCAATTGCTATTTGTTTTTCTTTTCATATCCAGCCCTTAAATTACATGAATGGGTCGCCGCTGGGGGTTTTCCAGGACACTGTACAAATATCGAGCTCAATTTCTTTTAAATATGTCGAGGCAATGCCAGTTCCATCTGGGGTTGCGGCATTTAAATCATTCTGTTAAATTTGAATAGGAAGGCTGAGCCGCCTCATTCAAGGCAGTGCTGCTTCACTGGCTATGAAAGATATAAATGAGGATGAAATCTCTCTAGAATTATTTGTTTTAAACGTACCATGTGTCACGCAAGGCAACACTTTAAGTTGCAAGTATGAGCAAGAATATGTTCTTTGGCAATGTAAAACCTGTTATGTAATGAGCTATGCACATCAATAATATATATATTTTTTCGGTGTCGAAACCATTCCAAATGGATGACAATATTGTATCAAAACTAGTCAGATACAGTATAATAATAGATATAGTGCCTTTCACAGTGGATCACCATGACAAAGCACTTTACAAGCGTATGATGCATGTGCATTCAGGCTTGACAACCCTGTGACAGAAATAGCGAACAGAATGAATGTACAGTCAATCTCAGTTAACTCCACACCCCAGGGGGGTGCCATTTAGTGCTGACTAATCCAAGGTGTCGAGTTAACCACAGGTGCACATGAGCCATGGCATTAGCATGCATACAAGTAACAAAACTCACATGTTTGCAGTATTAGAGTATTTACAAGTTTATTGTCCTCATGAAAACGGTTGAAAGAACGAAAACAATCCAACCACAAACTGTTGACTATACTTTTAGGTATTGGCTTGTTGTATAGTCTAATTTGACAGCTTGAATAGCAAAAGTCAACAAATGTACATTACAGAGAATTAACTCACTGAACAAAAACAATAATAAACAACTTAGTTTCACACAAAAAAAAAAATCAAACATTGTCGACTGAATCGCATGTATCCCCAATAACCTGAGCTTTAAAGCCAATTGAACGAGAACTAATTTTTTGCTTCTCACTCATTATGAACTGACACTGTAACCATCTCTGCACCTGGTAGTTAAATTAATGAATGAATAAACGATGCTTCCAGTCAGAGGTCAGTCACGTGAAATGACAGTGTCAACTTATCCACTAGTCTTTTTAATACTTTGTATCCCTTCGGTACCAGTAATAAGTGTTGAGTTACGAGTAAAGCGTGGCTTCAAATTAAAAAACTAAAGCGGCAGGATGCATATATTTTATATGGAGAAAATTCGGGACCAAGTCTGTCTGTCGAATTAAGCAAAGGTGCCTAGTTATCTACCAGTCGAGTTAACCAAGGTTGACTGTATCTCAAATTCTGAAGTTTAACTTCAAACAACTCAAGTGAAAGGAGATCATGTGGCATTACATGACTTTTTTGTATAAAAATCTGTTGGCAAAAAGTAAAAGGGTCTCATCTGTCAAGAAAAAAAAACATTTTTTCCATTAACTTACACAAACTCACATATGAAATTGCTCAGCTCAGCATTGATTTTAATGAAGATCTGTATCAGGGCTGAAATTTACTAAAGCATCCATCTCTAAAGGTGGGTGCAGTTGATGCTAAGCATTTGGAGCTGGGCAGATGCAATCTGACACACAAACGGCGCTAATTGCTTCATCATTCCAGGCAAAGGACCAGCCTTCTTTGAAGTGCTTTTAAAACAAACAGCACAGCATAGCGCAAGGCCACGTTTAGGGGCACCTTCACATTTTTAGATATATATCTCAACTACTTTACAAATTGAACGCTTTCACCTAAAAACAAGCTAACCTTAAAATGACTATACAGTAGTTTGTTTAACAGAAAAAGGCCACGCATTTTGTAACCTTGTTTTACAAAAGACCTTTTAAAACATGCAGTTTCCAACATGCTTAAAAAACACAACCCTACTACTTGAAAGCCATTTGTTGTTTCCAAATCCGTATCTATAGTTTTTGGATCAGGTTCATTTGGAACTCAAGCTACTTTGGACAAGGTATTACTTGAACAAAACACTTAACTGCTATTTCTATATTCTTTTTAAATTTTTTTTTTTTTTTTAAATGTATTTTTTATTTGCGACGCTGACAGCACATCCAATAATCATATATATATGTGATCACCAGGAGAAACCAGTTTTGCTGAAGAACCATCAAATTCTCAAGAGGATATAGAGAAGGTCTCACTCCTGTGACACTGAGGTACATTAAAATAGACACATGTTTTGTATACTGCCTTCCTCAATGTACACTGTATAGAAATATGACTTGGTTTCTTATAGTCTTATTACTCCTCTATTCACTATACAGTAGCACTAAAGATCAGCTCAAGAAACGTGTGTTTTAGATCAGGTTGAGCGTACAATATAACATTATGTGCTCCTATAACACCTGCACCAGGTAAAGGAATATGTTGTTACAGGATACCTGTATATAAAACCCCAACACAGGTTTCTAATTTAGGGTGGTACACAATAAGAATGTTTAAGTTATAGACTTTAAAATGCACTGAATTTCAAACAGGGTACATTTTCGTACGCAAAAGTTTACCATTGCAAATATATTATCCGTAAATTTAGCCTCAAATTGTAGCCCAGTTATTTTGTTAATAACACAAGACAATAATATTTCTAGAACCCCCCCTCCTCCTGTGAAAACTGGAGGAGCACACCATGTGCTTGACTCAGGCTTATTTGTGCTTGCTGTATTTATCACCACATCCACCTCAAGCCATACATCTGATAATGGAAGTCTCACCGGAGCACTCAGGGGTTTGGCCAACTAATGCCATGGAAACCAGACTCATTTCCTGTAACTTTACTGGCCAGTTTAAAAATATAATACTAAAAGATGTCTATGTATGAATTGGGTGCTAAGGGTTGTAAACCTGTTGAGAGTACAAATCAAAGGTTTATCTGCACCCCAAAGGATGCACACTAACAGGACATAACCATTTCAGAGTGGAAGTAATATACACGGAATAAAACATAAGCATGATCTTTTACAAGGACACAATGTAGCATTATTATCCTCAAAAAGCAGTTTTTATGTTAATTCAAATTTGAAACGTTTAAATAATATCAACAATACAAATGTCACGAATTATGTCCATTAATAAATAAATATAAACTCACACATTTATTTTTTAATCTCACCAGCTAGTCATTAAGAACTATTAAGGAAAAATATTTGTTTTAAAAATAATATATTCAGTGTACACATTAACATATTTAAAAAGTGCTTTACAAGACAAACTGTATACATCTTTCCTAATTATCAACTAACAAAAAATAAACATAAGCATTTAAATATAGACTCTGCTTATAAAAGTGTTAAATGTTCACCCAAAATAAACAGAAGCATGCAGTACACACACACACACACATACACACACCATTTTGCATTTGCTACAGAGGAATACAAGAATCTTGAAATCATGTTTATGTATAGTATGGTACTATAAGCCTTTACTTCACATAATTTGAAAAATATATTGAGGAGAGCCAGTCATCATCTCTGTACCCACAACACAGTATACATTGTGTGTGAAGCATTTCCTTAAGAAAACAAGGACAGCCGATTCCAGGTTTCAAACTGACCTTATAGTGGCTATTCATCATTATGAAAAAAGCAGACAAACTGTTTTCCAAAAATGAACTAAAAACAGACTACAATCCCCAATAACTGTATGCATAAAATCAAATACTACAGGTACCACAACACTGAGGCTATAGTCTATAAAGCATATCTCATTAAGTCAAATGTGATTTCACTTAGGCAATACCCAGGCTGGATAAACCTTTCTACTTTCAGTCCAGCAAAAACTGGCTAAAATAATATCAACACGGAGTCAGCATCCTTGAACTTCAATACCTCTGACAGCTCTTCAATGAATTGGAAACTTACTTATCAATAAGCAATCCATCCTGGGTGAACGTTTTCATTGGTATGGAAGAGGAACAGGTATCCCAGCCTCAGGGAAGGACAGAGTGCTGCAGTTGTCCACATTTAACTGTCAGGCAGCAGCTGCGTGCTGAAATCTGACAAAATGCATATCTGTGTGTGTGTGTGAGAGAGAGAGAGAGAGAGAGAGAGAGAGAGAGAGAGAGAGAGAGAGAGAGAGAGAGAGAGAGAGAGAGAGAGAGAGAGAGAGAGCAAGAGAGAGAGAGAGACAGAGAGAACTGAGGAGACGATCGTGCTTGCAGAAGGTCAGGTTACCCATAGATAAAAGCCTGGATACCGAGACTCCAAAGGGAGGAAATCAAGCATCTAAACATTGGCCTGTGTCAATCCAAGGGCCAAACACAGTTCACCAGATTGAAAATTAAGAGGCTGACAAATTTATTTTAGATGCGGAGTGAAGGTTTGAAATTACAGGTAGATGGTTCACTTCAAGCCGTCACAAATGTTAACATTTTAGAAGATTACAAGAATTTCATGGTAGATGTAATTAGTAGAAGGGTGATTTATATATTTTTTTCCTTCACTGTATTTCGTTACAAAAAGGTTTTCTCGCTAATACAGTAAACATAATTCCTGTTAATCTTAAAGATTTATGCGGTCTTTCAAAAAAAGATTTCATCATACCAGATAATGCATGCTTATTACTTAATTTATCACTGATTACCTAGTTGCTGAAACCATATACTTTAAAACAAAAACTGTAATAAATAGTAATGCACTGCATTGTAAAACTGTTGTCCCTAGTTAAAACCAGTTTGTTAAACAGAATGAACAGAGCACTGCAGTCCTGACCACTTTGCCTTTAGCGTGGTTAATTGATGCAGAGTCTCATTAGCATGACCGGGCAAAATCAAACGGTGTTCAAAACCACCTAAAACAGCTGACACATTTACTAGGACCTGCTTAGCCTCAATACAAAAACATAGATATAATAATAAACCAGCACATCATTACATTCCTGGATTTGAATAGTACACCACTGCCTGCCAAACTGCAAAAGGAACTGTATACAGTATAGCAGCTAAAGTCTGTGGAACACTGAAGTAAACTTGCTAACTGTCTTTAGAACTGTACAGGGGGTTGAAGAAAACTTTTGAACATGCGAGATTATATATATATATATATATATATATATATATATATATATATATATATATATATATATATATATATATATATAGTTTTCTTCTTCTTCTAAACTCAGTGAGACTGGTAATTAATGTAATAAATAAAAAACGTGTATGTTTTATTTATTCGCCCGATAAATCGTGATTATTGTGATAATTTACAGATGATAATCGATTACTGAAAATATCATTATCGTCCAACCCATATGACATCATTTACACTGCAGCAGTCAGTCTTGAGTCTCTCTGAATAAACAAAGCACTGGTTTAGTTACCCGAGGCCTGTCCTCCAACCAGTCCAGAATGCTATATTATCCTGCCACTTTTACACCAGACCAACACAGCAATCACCTTAATGCTGTGACCTTTCTGCTTGGCATCAATACCTCCCCCACATTCACAATGGAGGCATGTAACTCCATGTGCTAACCAACATTATATAACAGACGACTCAAGAGACTTACAGGGCAAATGACTCATTGTGACAACTCTTATAAGAGACGCCAGGCAACCTTCCTAGGTCTAGGTTTTAATACAGCAATGAAAAACACAGTTTGGATTAATCTTGCTTGACAGTAACTGTATATAAATCACTACAAAAGGTGACAACAAAGTTAAGTGCAGAACTAAATTCAAAACAGACTATGAAATGAAAATCAAAATAACACAATTACAGCTGTGAGGAAGTAGATCATTTTCACATTGAGTGCTGTTTTATTAATTGATTTAGCTTGTAAATAAAACAGCTGCCTCAAATGTGGACAAATGGTTGTCTTCGAACAAAACATTTTGGTAGCAAAGCATATTGGACATCAAAATCTGTTCTTCATCTATCAGTGCCATTAAAGTTATTGGCAGAGCAAATGGTACGTCAAATTACAATCCAGGGCTTTTGGTTCAATCAAATCAATGAATCAAAAACTTCATTTATTTACAATGACCACCTGGTTCACACCTTCATGCTCCACAGTCACTCACCTTCTTTAATTCTTTGTAATTGAACTAATGATAAAGTGGATAAATGTAATAAATACTCCCAAATATGTTTCTTTCAACAGCCCACAATTGCATTACAACTGCAAACAAATCAATTAGAAATACCTTGATGCTTAGGGTGGATAAACCTTTCTCCACTGCAGAATCTTGTCCTATTGACAACACCGGTTATATATAGTTGCATCTAAAGCATTACCTACAGACTGACTGGTGAAGCAGTCGAAATTTCAGAATGGTAAGAATCCTACGCATGTAGGGACAGTCTTACTGTAGGACAAGATCTGATTGAGCCGTCATAACCACACTGTTTCCTCTCACTTTTCTCTCTATAAAGTATGGAAAACATGACAAGACAACATAACATCTGTAGATTTCTGAAAACCCAGAATTGTTTTCAGTAAACATATGGGTACAGGATTAAACACAAAAAAGGTAAAGTTTTCAGAAAAGTAATACTCTGTAAACTTGACCACCTATACAAGTACTGGAGTGGTATGGTAGTTTAGTGTTTTGTGTATTAAACTCCAACTGGGAAAAGGATTACATTAAGAGAGGTGGAAGTAGTAAGAGTCCCAAAAAGAAAACCACAAGTATTTATTTTAAACTATTAAAGCTAATACGGCACAGGTCTACCTGGGTGTTCATTATAATACATTCATTCCCAAACGTAGATCAACAAAGACAAAGTTGTAGGATGGTCTCTGCTCATTCATTACAGAGTCTGAAGAGCTTATTCGCCAGACTACAGTTTAGAAAACAGTCCACACTGCCTAAATAAATGTTTGATCAACGCATGTTGAAACCACTTGATTGCCATTTACCAACACATTTTCAAAATGTGGCGACAGCAGATTCCTCCAGCAATACAAACAGTGCACAGGTGGCATATTCTTCTCCCCTGGACCTTGGGAGAAACCTGAACCTGATTCAATGCAGTCTTGTAGAATGTCTACTTAAAGAGAAGCCAAATGTTGCCCCTGTTTAATATTTATTTAAAAGGTAACACCAGCTCACCTTTTATCATTGCTCTGCCAGTGAATCCTGCTAAGAGGTTCAGCAGCCCACTCCGTGCTCCTATGGATGTGGTAGCTTCTAGCAGAGCCCCGTTGATGTGATCAGAGATGGACGTTCTTTGGAGAGTGGCGAGGTACTTAGGCAGCACACTGCGGACACATGGCTTTATATCACAGCAACCTCCATCTCTCCTCCAGGCTACTGCCGAGGCCAGGAGCTTTCTGGAAGGATGGAGCAGGTTCTCAAGAGCTTCCTCCCCCCTTTCTCCTCTCAGTGCATTGTGGATCTGTGAGCACAGCAAGAAGACAAATTGATTAGAACTGGAAAATGCCCCTGCTGGAAAGTTGCCAGGTAGGTTTATAACTGGAGACTGTATTTTTTATTTCATGCATAATTATAAAACACTAAACTGTGGTGCAGCATGTATAGAATTCAATGGCAAAGGCTTTGACAATGATTTTTTTCAATGTCTTTCATCGATGAGAATCCTTGCCCATTGCTAGGATACAGGTATCAAAGGTTTGATAGAAACCACCTTTATATTGAGAGCACAGAATATGTAAAATAAACCAAATTAAAATAAGTTTTAAATACCTGTGATGTTAGTATAGCTATTTTGATTCCGTGCTTGGGTACAATTGTAGCAGTACAAATTTGACTTGAAGAAAAATCAGATCAGCTTGCAATCCACAATTTCCTTGTGAGAACATAAAATTAACCTTATTCTTCAAAAGGACAAGAACCAATTACAGCTATTTAAAAGGACAACCGCCCCACGATATGTAACTCATTTGTTTCTAAATTGCCAGCATAACCCTATTTCTTTTCATGTCGTAGGGTATTTGCGCTGACTAACTATTCCAGCAAATGTCATTTTTTAGCCACTTCAAAAGCTGAATTTGAAAAAAGCGAAAATCAGTTTTAGAAATGATTTTCACTTTGGGGGATTAGAACATATATTGTTATTTAAATCTTTTAGGTTACTTTATTTATTTTTTTTGTATTATTATTTAGATCAAGCTACACATAACATTTACCCTGAAACTGCCAACAGCAAAAGGCTCCCTTTTCAACAGCTATTCAAGTGCAGAAAACAGTCCAAAAATATATCTGAAGAGCAGCATTTAAGTGTATGAAGTCTACAGTTGGAGTGGTTATGCCTTCAGTCCTCAGTTATAAGGGAAGGAAAGGAAAGGTTGTCTTCTCCCAGTGAACTGGAACTCAGAATACTAAAAACATTTCAGGTTTCTTTTATTTGTCTGTTATACTTGCTGTACACCAACCAGGAAATGAGCTCATTGATCACCTTAAACAGGTTCAGCCACATTATTATAATTTTAATTGCAGCACTGCATAAACAACTAACATATACAAATTAAAAACGTTTATAACATTTACAACAGTGTCTTAGTAAGACATTCTAAGAAGCAATTTAAGGTCATATCTGTCATAGGGGTACTTTATGATCTGAGAAACACTGATTCACATCATTGGTTACAACAGTTAGTGAAGATATCAACTGGTATTCTGAGATGTCATTATTTTAACCCCAGAGTTGTGTTTTTAGCTTGCGTCCCACTACTCTTCCAAAAAACAAAAATCGAGGTAAGTTTCCATAGAGGTTTGTCCACTTGTGTGAAATGAGGACAGAGTCAGAACAAAGGACATGAGTAAACAATACTCCCTAGAAACTGACCATGGTTCTTTGCTTATTAGCCATAGCGTTTCGGAGTTGCACAACGGTTGATTACATATGTATCTAACAAACTGAATACAACAACATCTCAAAGCTAGATGCATTCAATGATTTACTCTAGCCTATGTTTCCCTTTCAGGTTGCTCAGTTAGAATACTTTTCTCTGATATTCCTGTCCAAAACATTTGTGAAGTCCTTTCACTTTTAGTTACTTAGCAACTAATTCACTGCTGTACAGCTTTGGAAAATTACTAAGGCTCTAATAACTAGGAGCCAGCAACTCACTGTATCTGACATAAAAGGGAACACATTCAAGACATTTGTTAAAGCATTTCCAGGTGGTAGACCATTCTAATGTCCAGAACATTCATCAGCAGATACACTGGATAAGAACCAACCTGTGGTACACCAGCTCCATTTACACAAGGATATGGAAAAATAGGGCTTTGAAGATACAGTCCGGCATTTGTAATGCAGGAAACATTTAGCATTTTTTTGTAAATTGAAATCAATGACCTGCAATGCTTAGGCAAGCAGCTGCAAGAGTTAATCTAAAATGCAGTTACAGTAAACTTTACAATACATTAACTACATGTAGTTACACTGTATTTGTGATGTACTATTATTTTCTACATGTACTTAGCATGCAAGGATGGAACACCATACACTACCACACGTATTTAACAACAAACTATCACTTTTAGTTTAATAAATAATGCACAAGGTAATTGTAG
Source organism: Polyodon spathula (assembly GCF_017654505.1). Lineage (NCBI taxonomy): Eukaryota > Metazoa > Chordata > Actinopteri > Acipenseriformes > Polyodontidae > Polyodon > Polyodon spathula. Next base: position 12,507,728 of record NC_054546.1, on the reverse strand, counting down.
GTATATTACACAAGTTCAGGAACAAACCATCCAGGTAGTAAAGTAGGGCCAACATTAAACTGACACTTTAAGCAATACCATCATAAATTATGTGCAAAACAACAAAATATCAGATTGCTAATCCCAATGATTAATTTAGAAATGTACACTACATACACGTGTCACTGCTAAAAGGGTAAAACTCTGCTTGCGTTGCAAATGTTTTGCGTAAAATCGCAAGTGAGTAAAATCTGAGAGTGGCTGAGAAACTGTAATTATCGCAGCTCTGCGGAAATTAATAAATTAACATTAACACAGGAAATAAACCGCAACTGTCTCAAAGTATAGCCATCGCAACCTTTTGCAAAACGATGACGCATTATTCGAGCTTGACGAGGTATATCCCCAGCACCTCTTCAGCTACGAAAATGTCATTAAATGTTTTGCTCTCCAATACGTTTTCTTACAGTTCTCAAATTGTCCATTCTGCAAGTTATAAACAGAGACAGTCCACTGCCAGGGACATTTACTTTACCATATATGTGACACAATGACGCTGGCTGCGAAAGGACTGCGACTCTATTGTCGTTTTTTATACACAAATGAATTAAGCTTACTTGATTTGAAAAACGTCTTGAACGATACAAACAAATTCCTATACCACTCGTAGTTGTACACAACAAGCTTCAATATGAAAGCTGAACATTAATTTCAATAAACAATATGTTTTGAATGAAAAAAAAAATTGTAGCCTACTTCACTGAAGTGAAACCTGGCTCTGTTCTTTTTAAATACCACTGCTTCCGATTATACTACTGCTTAATAACAGGAACATCACTTTATTTAGGGTTAGTGTTGAACATGCCTGCTCTTACACCCCCCGACCCGCCTCCCCCGCCTGCACGGCGACTCAGGAACATTGCCTGCTAACTTCCGCTATTCAAATAAAATATAAAACCAATAATACCTGTCTGGTTTTCTCTTTCCTTTTTTCAATGAATATAATGTAATTAATAGAGAATAAAAACAAACCAAACTAACAACTGTCTAGCCTAAAAAGAAATATATTATTTATGTATTAATTAATTTTTTTTCAATATCTACAAACTGCAGGCTCTGTTGCATTCACAACACTAATAATCTTAGATAAGATATTACTACAGCGCGGACCATGGGTCAAACCAATGTTTATATAGGGCGCGTGTATTTTTTATTTATTTATTTTTAAATCAATGTCAGCCTTCTGGAGTCATCTGAAAGCTTTTCCACTTTATTTCATTTTAAACCGTTTGCCACACCATAACAAAACATAGAATAATAGTGCATATACTGTACACAGAGCAAAAAGATTAAACAGACGAAATACATAGTTGTGTACCCCCATAGTATTATTTAAAATAAACCAAATAAATTAAATGTTTGAGTTGTAAATAAACCAAAATGTTATTATGTTTAATCAAAAGTATAAATTGAACAAGTCAAGGAATGTTTCACATTCTCTCTATATTCTGCCCCCACTATATTTCCTTTTTTCTGTTGCTCTGCTAGCATTTGCAAATACAGCTGTCTGAAATCCAAATTCACTCTAACTAGAAACAGAGATTGTCCTGAAATACTAGTCATCTAACTTTCTCACATTCTATTATGATTAAGCCAACACCCCTTTAGACTAGTTAAATCTTATGAGTCATCACCAAATCCAATTACATTAGTTCTTTCGTGTTTAATAATTTCACAACATTAATATTGCAGCAATACATTTAGGTGCAATAGAACACTAGTCTCTAGCTGGAATGTTAACGTTAGTTAATGGGCATTATGTGAGCAAAATCCACAATTTGTGCAGTGAGAGTGTGCTAAAATAAGGAGAGAAATGTGCTCGTGCCATGGGGCTCCTATTTGTTCTCCAATAATAACTGATCAACTTAAAGACATCTTTTACAACCGGGACTATAATAATAAAAAACAGTACCACTCTCAGTGTATATCATTAAAGACAAAGTAACAAATAATTGAAAAAAATACTTGAGTTCAACAGTATCCCTAGCTGTTTAATCACAGGGATGTTTGTGGGTTACAGGTACTATATGAGTGATGCTCTGCTGTCTGTCCACATCAACATGTGCTACTCTCTGGATGAAGTCAAATGAAAGGTTTAAAAGCACCTGTTAATTTGAAGGAATAAGAAACCTGATCATCATACATTTTAAAAAGCAATATAAAAACAAACAGACCTACTGTAAATAAATAAATAGTTAGGACAGTTACAATTCTACCAATTAACTTTTTTTTAGGAGAACCAATATCTCTATATCTATCTATCTATCTATATATATATACACACACACACACACACACACACACACACACACACACACACACACACACACACACACACACACACACACATATATATATATATATATATATATATATATATATATAGTGGGAACCCAGCAGATACACAGGTCAACCTAGCCTGAAATTATTAACATGGACATGACTTATTTTCTACAGCACTGGTTCTGCCCTTACTCACCCACAGAATAATCCTCAAAAAGAACACATTTTATAAGCAGATCAAGTATTCAGCTAGCAGCACATGCCCTGAAAAAGCACAATGCAGTTTTATTCCCTACCTGCAAATTGTATATTTTTTCCCCCCCAAATGCAAAAAAGAAAAATGAAAATAAGTTATATAAGGTTGGAAATAGGGTTATACACACAATTCAGATTTTACAGGGACTGATTGTAACTTGTTATTCAGTCCCCCAGTGGGATGACTGAAATTGCTGTACCGTATTCACTATCCAACAGATGCAATTCAAAGTGTGTGTGATCCCAGAGCACCACTATGGCACAGCACCACTATCACCATTTCCACTACGGTGGCACAGTGTACCATCGTAAAATCCCATTTTAAGGAATGTTACTTACAACATTTGGCCATCCTAGGCACTGTTTCCTATATAGAAAAAATTTTGAAAATGAAGAGACAAAAGAGAAGGTGATACCTTTTATTGGACTGACCAAACAATAATTAAGCTTTCAAAACCTCTTCAGGATCTGAGGTCTTAAAAGCATGTGATTAATTACTGTTTAGTCAGACCAAGAAAAGGTATCACCTCACCTTCTCTTTGTCCATCATCTCTGGACTGATATGGCTACCATTTCACCTATAGAAAGAACTAAAGAAAATTAACAGAAATACAAACAGCTGAAAAAGGGAAATCCACAGACAAAGTCTGGAAAAATCATTGGATTTATGTTGTGATCCTTCAGGAATGTTCCCACCAGCGATAAGTTATAGTGGGAATGCCTCTCATCTGGGAAATACCACAAAGCTCCAATATATATACATTAAAAAAAAAAAAAAAAAAAAATACAATAATCTGGAGTCAGTGTAAAAACATACCCCTTGGGTGACCAAGACTGGGATTCAACATCAAACAGCTTTCTCACTACAGTGCCACAGGAATGTTTTGGTCCTTTATCACCTCTACAGCTGTGTAGAAAATCCCTCTCCTATAATGTCATGTGAAATTAGGTAATGTGCACATAGATTCTCACGAATGTCTTTATGGAGTCGTTTACATTGACGCCATTGAAATTACAGAAACAAAGGGAGTACGATTTTCCTGGACATCTGGGAAAACCTGGACTAAGATATAGCGCCAGCCCTCATGAATTATCATGGCACTATAAGGACTGTGATGGAGGGCCAATGAAATACTCTGTGTCTTACTGAATAACAGACACAATACAGTAAGTGCTTCAAAAACATGGGCTTTTCATGGCTATTTGAAACATACTACAATATTAAATAATATTTCTGTTGTAAAATTATACTCCTGTAGACCACCAAACTATTTTTTCAAAACAAAGAACAGAAGCACCTTATTGTACAGCAGAATGTGTTTTATGTATTTCTGACATCATTTCTAACATTATACATTAAACTTGGTGGCAGTGATGCTTTTTCTGACAACATCTCTTTGGCATCCTAATGTCTTTATAAAGAAACCACAAGTTGTGTGGCCTTATAACGTTAGAATGGAATGTCAAAGTTGATAATTGAAAGAGCGCTTAGTGGGCTTGTTGTACTGTTTTGTTTCACAATGTGGTAACAGATACACCAATTCTTATATGAGCCTGTCTGACCACATCGTCAAACAAAACCCTCCCACATGTGGCGTCCTCTGGTGGATAGGGTACAGCGCCAATAGGCCCATCAGCTTCATTGTCAAATATGTTTTATTTAACATCTCCTTCAAATTTTATGGCCACAAAACTTTCATTTGTATCATTATAATAGCCCTTTGTATAAATTATCTGTGAAAATTCTGGTGAACATGAACAATACATTCATTTTTTGAATATTTCTCCAGCACTACAATACTGTGGTAATAAAAGTATTTTGAAAGGTAATTAAAGTGATTTTCATTATCACTTAAATGTTCTAAACAAAAAAAAAAAAAAAAAAAAAAAAACAGACACCATTTCCCAGAAAGATCTCAAATTATTTGTCACATTTAGTTTCCAAAGCATCATCCTACTTTAATATGCTTGTTTTACATTCTCTCTCCATGGTAGGTCTAAATTGTAATTTTGTTGTACTGATTTCATTTTTTGTTTATTGATGTTCTACACATAACATGCTACATAACATATCATAGTTTAACTTGTAACTTACAAAGGTTCACTACACCGTATGTGTGTAAACAACTATTAAAAAAACATAGAAAAACTAAAACTATTAAGTGAATTTGAACCCCATCCCTACAATTTAGCAATTACCACAGATAGTGATGATAAGGCTCACATTTGGACAGACTTGCCCACACATTCCAAAACCTCATACTCCCAAGTCCAAACACTAACCAATAGGCGACACCACTGCTGCAATTGGTTTGATTCCATTGTTGTATGCTGTAGTAAAGTAGTATAGCAAGGTTGGGAGCCTTTAAAGTCCATTACCTTCAAACAGTGCTTCTCAAAAGCTGGCAGTACAAGCACTCAGAAGGACCAAATCAAGAACATAGTGTTTGTTCGCATATGCAATGACAAGAGAGGGACTTCAGATAGGGATTCCACCACAAGACCCCTATAAAACAAATCCATATTTGAAGTAAAGTTGGCCCAGGCATAAAGAATGCTTCAGCTGTGCAAGTTTAATGGTTATAACACAAGAGTAGCCAACATTTGCTCTTAACACGGAAAACAGACCTGCTTTAGCTGTTCTCTTATGAAAAGAGAAAAGGATTGATTCATGCATTTTTAAAATTACTTTTCATTATTAATAATTTTTCTAATTATTATTTTGGAAATCCAGACAAAGCTCCACAACACTAACCTATTACTAGCCTCTCTCCCTTAGGTTAAAATGTCATATCCGAAACATCTCCTTGTGGTCCTTGAAATCTTTCTCTTAAAGAAACAGGAACACATTTTTAAAAATACTAAAAAGGAACCCTGATATACCACTAAACCTTAAAAAATATATTGGGGGGGAAAAAAAACAAAAAACAAACAAAAAAAAACAAAAAAAAACCTTTTCCACATTACTTTCAGTAGGACTATAGAGTAAAATCTGAATGCATGGACGCAATACTGAATAACACTACAGAACAGTTGATGTGTACAGTACCAGTGTCAGTGTCACAAACTCCAGTGCTCAGTGATATATTTCTTCAATCTTTTATATCTCAGAATACAATACTAAATCAAAAAGGTGTTCTTTTTTACCCTTCCTGAAATTCCTTTCTTTCTGAGAATCATATGACATGCAGGACTGTAGCTATTAATTTTAAAAGTACAGTACATGGCCATTTTTGAAAATGAAAAGTTGAAAAAAAAAAAAAAGTTGGACACTCAACCTATACAGTATCTGGACTTGAAGAAACAGATCTGCAAAGTGACCCCTCAGATGAGGGCATCCCCAAACTGCTCAGAGGATTCACCCACTTAAAGGTTTCACACCTGCTGAAACCTCTAGCAGTTGGATCTGTCACATCTCAGACATCCAAATGAGACTGGAGAGACCAAGCTTAAATTAGTTTCAGGGAGCTCAAAGATTGTTCAGATACTTGGCTAGAACTGTCTACACTGCTCGGTGATATTCTTGAGAACAATTTTTTCAATTAATTTCATCCAAGCCCATGCAACTTCTGGCTCTCTGAGTATCTGCCTACTGTATAAAGTACTGAAGTACTGACTGATTGTGATGGTGCATTTTTATTTTATATTCTTCTTGATATAAAAATGTGTTAAGGCAATCAAACTATTTCAAATATGACTCTAAAATCAAGCAGCTCAAAAGCACTATTACTCTTCTTACTCTTACTAAGGAATCAAACTTGCAGCCACCATTTAATGTACAATATACACAGTTTCTTGCCATGTGTCACTTTTTTCTCTTCTCTGTTGAAACACGACACCAAGAATGTCACAAATTCTAGGAGTATCACTCACTGCCTGTTGCAGATACATTCCTTAATACACTAAATTAGCCTGCTGCAAGACAGAATGCTACACGTATTTCTAGTTTTAAAAGGTCTACTGAACTATAGTCCCATTTTAAAGAAATTACAAAGGCAAATTTCCAGAGTGACAAAAACAGCATAAATCTTGCAAGATACTATTCTTTTAACTGCTTCTTTCTGCAACAAAGTTGTCTTTTACTAGTTTTATACTGTTACACGCCCTTATTTCGAAATACAGCCCTAGGTGTTCTATTTACAGTGATAATGAAAAGGTTTAATGGGAGATTTAGCCTCAGTATTCATGTCTACTATTTCACAATGACAATAAAAAGACCCTGCACATTAAACAAGACAGGTGTCCTCCCCATCTCCTGTTATACAATACAGGTGAAATCCCCAGGATACAACCCATGCCTCAGGTGTGCTGGGAGACATGAGGCACAGCAGATTTAAATATACTCCCTATACTTTTGCTGCACAGGGCTGCTAATTGGCTTAAATAACTTATTACAGCTCAATTAATTACTTTGTAAATATTCAAATGTATTTATTTAATATACTACAGCTTGAATGTAGTTTTTCTCTAAAGGAAATTAAAAAAAAAAACTGCCTTTTTGTATGTTTTATACACATATACGTAAATTACTGTATGCAAATGTGATGTTTGAAATGAATATTCCCCTACAATAATCACACTCTAAACCTTTTCTTTTAAATGTCAAGCCTTCGTTTATTCTCACCATCAGTTCTTCAGACTCATCCGCTGAACTCAGAAAGGCGGTGGCCAAGGCTGGCTGGCTGGCTTGCTGAAAGCCACTCATAGTGCCTCTCAATGCACCAGATTACTAATACAGCCAACGCCTTCTCATGTGCTATTGTTTTTATAGTCTTTTAGTAAGAGCCCATCGCATATAGTGATCAGCTATTTATTTTCCAAGCAATACACTGCTGTGCACTAGATGATGCCGCCACTTCCTATTATGAAGACACTTGATCTAGCCCACATTACATATTTCTATGGAAAGTAACCAGATCTAAAGAGTCACATCTGAAGTCAAAACACCTTACCAGAAAAAAAAAAAAAAATATTCCAGTAACTTATACTTTAAGGTTTACAATAAATAAAAGCATTGCTTATTTGACTAATTATTGTTTGTCAATAAAGTATTCATACAAATCGACTGGATGAAGTCAGAAAGCTCAGATAATTAGTTAATTTAGTATTAATTAGTTGAGCGTGTCCAGCAATGCAAAGAGGAGCATTCAGCAGTCATACTTGCATCTGTCGTTGTGAAGTATCCCATAAAGGGTTTTTCTAAATGTATTTTCTATTTTACATTTGAAGTAGGTAAAACATCAGTACAACTTGCAAGTTTTTCTATATAAAGTTGTGATACAGCTACTGTTGCATGTCATTAAAAACCCAGTCAGTTTCGAAGGAGCATGTGTCGTATATTTGAAGTCCTCATATTGTAACACAGGAGGCATGGCATGTTAGATCAACAGTAGCACGACAATAATTAACTACTCATCCATTTCCATTTCCACATGAAAGACAAGTTTTCCTGGTTCCTGACTGGTCAGTTTCAAAGCACCTGGGTTTGTGCTGTATAACATGTTTTGCTTGCTCATCACATGTTCAGTGTGAAGAGAGAGATAAGCAATGGAAGAGCAGCTTAGGTACCTACAGCTGAAACCTCCAACTGGAAAGTGTACCAAAGACTAAACAATAGAATAATGTAGTATAAATTATAGCAAGCATTCATAATCCAAGTGCACCACTCTTGGACAATGCTCATTTAGCTTCATGGCTTAGACTCTCTGGAACTCTCTCCCAGCTTTGGTTCGTGATGCTCCGACCCATAGTTCACTTTAAATCAACTCTCAAAACCCACCTGTTCTGTCTTGCTTTCCATGCTCCTTAAGCCTGATATGGCTTAAGATACCGTCATGTACTCTGCACTTTCCATTGTATTTAGTGTACTATTTCATGTATTATGCTACTATCATGTATTTACTTTCCACTATATATAAAGTATAATGGGGTTTTTTTTGTTGTTTTTTTTTTTCCCACTGTATCATGTATTATGCATTTCTCTATTTGAAGTATTATGGATTTTCTTGTATTTACTGCATCTTGTAAAGCGCTTTGTGATGGTGTTACACTATGAAAGGAGCTATATAAAAAATATTGATTGATTGATTGATTGATTGATTGATTGATAATAGACTTGTTTTCAAAGGTAACTTTGAGGAATTGTGTGGCTTTAAGACCAATAATGCTTTAAAACCACAATTTATCAAATCCATATTTGACCCTTTTTGCTTTCCTGGCCCTTTTATTTTGTTTGTGGCACACTGGTGTCTGGCATGCTAAATAGCGCTTGCCATGGATTTTAATAACATTTACAGTTGTTAGCCTAATGCTTGCTTGCTTTACAAACGCTTAGTGGAATAAAATTAGTGTCTGTTTACGCGGGTTTTGCTGTCTGTCTCCACGGCAGTCCTGGTACATCTCAATGGGATTATTCTTCATGATAGCTTTATTTAAATAAAATTAATAAAAGACAGAGGCATGGTGCAAAAGAGTTTAAGCTAATGTAGGAAGAAGCAGGCTGGGAATACTTGGATTATCTTCAAATGGGCTGTGGTTAAACAACCTTCTCCTGTTTACTATCAAAACTATTGGTTTGTGTTATTTTTGTAACAGGAACGTTTAATGCAGTGTACAGAATTAAGTGCTTGTATCACTACTGGCTTGAAAGCAAATGAGACTGAAGGCCAGCTATAAAACAAGAACGAAAAAGGATGTGAACATACGTTGGTTTTATTTAAAATACTTTGCCATCCACAATAACAGATAAAAACACTCATGTGAAATTGTACCTACAGTTGCAAATGCACGCCCCTGACTGGAATAGAACTTGAAGAAAGAAACTGTAACCTGATGGGGGCATTTTACCTTTAACAACCTTAAATAAAAGTGCGAGCCAATGTAAAATGTTTCCTTTGTTTAGATATTATTCTCTGTAGATGGTCTTTTAAAACTTGAGTTGATGTTACAGTATCTGCAGTGCATAGATGTGTGCTACAGACATACAATACAGTTTAGGAGAGCAGAGAATGTTATGCATTTGACAAATGCTGAACAGCTGTTGGCAGGACACTGAACTGATCTTTTCTCTGGTTGACACCATCAATCCCCAGATATCAGTTTAAATGGGAACTGTAGCATTAAGAACGCATACAGAAATTCGGCTTCCTTTTTTAACTACTCCAAAAGTCTACTGTAAATGGTAAATTAAGATTAACACAACAACCAACACGTATCCATTCAAATGACTTATGTTTAAAAGTATAGTAGGTTTAAACAACTGTATTCACAGATCATCAGTTACAGCAAAGCTACTTTAGCAATGGCCCATAGTGCACAGACCACCCAGGTCAGTTTAGACATTCTTTTCTATGTTGGTATATATGTTACACATCAGTACAGTATTAACTGGTGCACTAAATTGTTCATATTTGGGTCCTGACAAATACTACATACTACTACTAATGCACTACACTACTTTCCCATCTGTACAGGCACACAGCATTTGATTATGGCTTGCACTTTTAATAAAAAAGTAAAACACAACAATTCAGTAAATGCATCTGAATGAAATAGTAATTAACAGATATCATCACAACTCACTACCAATGCATGCCTAAAAAACAAAAAACTTGATTATCAGTAGTTTCTATGCAATTCAAGTTCTTTCTCATCATTTCAAAAAGACAAAAGCTACATGCCTTATATAGAGCAATCCAATCAGCCACAGGTCATGAGATCACAGTCAACATTATCCATAAAAATTGATCAAGGTTGCCTCATTGGCCAAAAATAAAAGTATTCTCTTATGTGTTGAATTATCATTGGCAGAAATATAGACACAGATGGCGACTCAAAACATTGAGTTGACTTCACGTGGAAGACATCACAGCAACAGAAGGCCAGCCGTACACTAGTGTGCTGACAAGTAGCTCCCTGCCTGACAGCTAGAAAAAGGAAGTACTTTGCAGATAAGAGACTGCTATAATTGCTTAATCATTTAGTTGTAAAACATACAATAAAAAGTTGAGACTGAAGACATTTGTCTACTTAGTTTTCTCTCAGAATTTATGATTTAGAATTAGAATTATATAGTAAATACATTCATTGATTTTTTTTTTTTTTTTTTTTAAATCAGAAATATGCATTTGTTGCTATGTTTTGGTCTAGTTCATCTCCAGAAGTGAATCTATCCAGGCTGACTCCTGGTTAATAACCCATCCATGTACCAGTTGGTTAGTGTCATTAAACACTGAGGAAGAACTTAAAAAAATTTAATAAAAAATATCCTCTTGTCAAACAGTGTGCATTCTAATAATTTATGACCTATAGTTGTTAGCCAAAGAATCACTCTTCACACACTGACTCAGCTGCCAAGATATTCGGATGTACTGACCTCTAGTGCAAGCACTGCCAGTGTTCTAAACCCAGGTCATGTGACCCAAACACCACCCAGCTGTCACAGCAATGAACTCTCTCAACCGTTGTTCATGAGACTGGGAATGGTTGCATTGGTAAGAGGGTACAAACACGGTGGTCTATTATTTAAAGACTCATTGGATATACACACAGCCAACATACAGGGCTGTTCAAAAGTCACTTTATATACCAGTACATGGATATGCCTGGGAAAAAGCATGCACCTTTGAGTAATGAATGCAAAGTGACAAACATGCCATTACCTCAACGTGGTCTACTATTGCTAAAAGACAGTACATACTGTACATATAGCCTTGAGTGTGGATATGTCACATTTTGTCATAATACAATTATATATATATATATATATACACACATACACACACACACACACATATATATAATTAGATGTGTATGAATTAACTCTGGCTAAAACTAAACTAGTAGTTTCATTCAGCACAAAAAGGTAGAAAAAAAATTGCAAATGGTCATATTATGTATTTAGTCAGATGTAAATGCTAATTAGAGGGAAAGTTGGAGTTTTAAATTACTGAACAAATTCCCAGCCCTTAAACTGTTACAAAAGATAACGTACAGCAATACACGAATAGCAAGAAAATCTTAGCCTTTCATCAAGAATTATAAAACAGCGGTATATGCAATAACACTAAAATAAACTTCTATAAAAGACACTGAGAAAGACTTTGTCACGTCATTTTAAATGTTTCTTTTAGTATTACTACATAACCTAAATATTTAAAATTGTAAGAAAGTTGGCATTAGCATTCTTACTCAAACTGGTTGTTCTCAGTCCTCTTTCAAAAGTCTGAGTACTGATTCCAGTGTTTTGTTCAAACATAGTTATTTCTCATTCTCGATTTATCATACATCCGTAAGCTGGGACGCAGGAAACAACAACAACAATGGAGCTCTGGATTTGAAGCAGGTCTATAAAACAATATTTTAATTCAACTCTCATACACCTAACCTACTGATGAAGCATAAATATCTTACAGTGGATGATTTGGTGCTGTTTTAAATGGTCAGGTTTTAATGTATGGGAAGTATAAGCATAGCATTCTCAGTTAGTTTAACATTTCAATAATAATAAAGTAAACACAAATTCAGACATTGGAGTCTATTTCAGTGGGGAGTGCCATTCAAATTTGTAAAATGTATTTTGTCAGAACATTTGTCTACTACTATCTGGCTCTCATAGCTTTTTAACTAAGAAGAAAAATCATTTCATATTGGCTGATTAAGAAGATTCTGCATTAGTAAGACGTAAAAATCTTAGTAAATTTTTTTTTTTTCACTTTACATGATACTAGATATATATAAAAAAATATATATATATATATATATATATATATATATATATATATATATTCTATTATATATATATAATATATGTATAGACATTTATATATATATATATATATATACTATATATATATATATATATCTATATATATATATATATATAATATCCACACACACACACACACACACACACACAGCACTGTGCAAAAGTTTTAGGCAGGTGTGAAAAAATTCTGCAAAGTAAGAATGCTTTCAAAAATAGACATGTTAATAGTTTATATTTATCAATTAACAAAATGCACAGTGAGTTAACAGAAGAAAAATCTAAATCAAATCCATATTTGGTGTGACCACCCTTTTCCTTCAAAACAGCACCAATTCTTCTAGGTAAACTTGCACAAAGTCAGGAATTTTTGAAACAGAAAAATTTGTGTAGGAGGAATAAAACTGGGTGAGGAACAGCCAAACTCAGCTAACAAGATGAGGTTGCTGAAGACAGTTTACTGTCAAAAGTCATACACCATGGCAAGACTGAGCACAGCAACAAGACACAAGGTAGTTATACTGCATCAGCAAGGTCTCTCCCAGACAGAAATTTCAAGGCAGACAGGGGTTTCCACATGTGCAGTCCAAGCTCTTTTGAAGAAGCACAAAGAAACGGGCAACATTGAGGTCTGTAGACGCAGTGGTCGGCCAAGGAAACTTACTGCAGCAGATGAAAGACATACTTACTTCCCTTCGCAATCGGAAGATGTCCAGCAGTGCCATCAGCTCAGAATTGGCAGAAAACAGTGGGACCCTGGTACACCCATCTACTGTCCGGAGAAGTCTGGTCAGAAGTGGCCTTCATGGAAGACTTGCGGCCAAAGAGCCATACCTCCGACATGGAAACAAGGCCAAGCAACTCAACTATGCATGAAAACACAGGAACTGGGGTGCACAAAAATGGCAGCAGGTGCTCTTGGCTGATGAGTCAAAATTTGAAATATTTGGCTGTAGCAGAAGGCAGTTTGTTCGCCGAAGGGCTGGACAGCAGTACACGAACGAGTGTCTGCAGGCAACAGTGAAGCATGGTGGTTCCTTGCAAGTTTGGGGCTGCATTTCTGCAAATGGAGTTGGGGATTTGATCAGAATTAATGGTCTCCTCAATGCTGAGAAGTACAGGCAGATACTTATCCATCATGCAATACCATCAGGGAGGCATCTGATTGGCCCCAAATTTATTCTGCAGCATGACAACGACCCCAAACATACAGCGAAAGTCATTAAGAACTATCTTCAGCGTAAAGAAGAACAAGGAGTCCTGGAAGTGATGGTATGGCCCCCACAGAGCCCTGATCTCAACATCATCGAGTCTGTCTGGGATTACATGAAGAGAGAGAAGCAACTGAGGCTGCCTAAATCCACAGAAGAACTGTGGTTAGTTCTCCAAGATGTTTGGGCCAGCCTACCTGCCGAGTTCCTTCAAAAACTGTGTGCAAGTGTACCTAGAAGAATTGATACTGTTTTGAAGGCAAACCGTGGTCACACCAAATATTGATTTGATGTAGATTTTTCTTCTGTTCACTCACTTTGCATTTTGTTAATTGATAAATATAAACTATTAACATGTCTATTTTTGAAAGCATTCTTACTTTACAGCATTTTTTCACACCTGCCTAAAACTTTTGCACAGTACTATATATATATATATATATATATATATATATATATATATATATATATATATATATATATATATATATATATATATAGAGATAGAGAGAGAGAGAGAGAGAGAGAGTTTATATTTTTACATGTTTGGAAATGAATATCAGATTATCAGGGTTCTCAGCAATGACAGGCAGTATCTGTGTATCAGGACATCTGCTAATAATCAGCTTAACAATGCAGTTAGATCCAGCCTCCTTCCTTGTTTAAAATAATTCATCTAACTCTCTTCCAATTTTCTACATTGGGAAATGGCTACCCTTAAAGGCATGTTGACAGCAGTGTATTGCATGTTAAAATACTGTAGTCTGTATAAGATATGCTCACAATATGAAAGCCCTAACAAGTTTCACATTATAGGAAATCATGTCATTCAAGTAGGCACAGTGTACATCGACTGGAATTAATGATTTACTTCACTGTGTTTCCAGCTGGTATAATATCAACTTTTTTCTTAATGAATTACTTTTTTTTTTTTTTTTTTTTTTTTTTTTTTTTTAAATGAACAAAGCAATAAGCTACTGACTGATGCCTCATTGTTGGTACTTTTGTATCAGAAAAAAATAGCAGAATAATGACTTGACAGCCATCAATGACTTTTTCATCACACCAATGTGTGTAATGACTGTATTGTATATATTTTAGGCTATCGTAATTAAGTCAGCAACTTGTGTTTCTTTTAGTTTGTTGCTAGATTAAAAGGTGGCTGCATCTATTCAACTGAATTATGTGGTTAAGACTTTATAAAATACAGCAGGGATACAGAATATAAGGCACTATTTTAACCACAACCTACATAGTTGTGAAGTAAAGTAGTTCACAATGGGATATAAATCCAAAGAAATATAATGTACCGTAACAACCAGTCTAATATACGTCAAAACTGTGAGCTAGGCTGAAAGAAAAGGACATTTTTGAGCTCATACTGCAACCCTGAGACTCCCTGTACAAGGTTGTAGTGTTGACCCCTTACCGGGAACTACTGTACTGGTAACTCGATGTGCAATTACATAAACAATATCAGACTTATAAAATGCTGACTGGAATTTTCCATCTTAATGCTTTCAACACCTTCTACAGTGCACTGGGAGACAGACTCCAGAATAGTTTTCCATATTTCCTCATTAAGTTATTTGTCTCACGGACCAAGAATACATGAAGATCACCTTTAATCCCGACGTGATACAAACACTGGTTTCTGACAACCACTATAAATGATAACCGATGGCCAAAATGGGCTCTTTCAGCAGTAACTTTGCAAAAAAGACAACTCTGATAACTAATTAAATAGAATATAATAGTATATAATATAATAGAAATAAGTATGCAATACAAAATGATGCAGGGCTATACCCAAGACCAAGACAGGTCAACATAAAACTGCATCTAGGGAGTGCAGAGCAAGAGTAGTTTATCTTAATGCCACTGATATGGATCATAAAATCTGGGAAAATATACTGACTTGCCTCACTTCATTTGAAAACATAAACCTCTAAAACGACAAATATGTTTATACCACTGAGAGTAGTTTGGCATTCATAAGTTTTAACAAGGCAAACACTTTCTCTAGTTAACCATCACACTGCAACAGTACCAAGAAAATTAGATATATAACGTAATGTTACTACAGCAAAGCAGCGTGCAATTTATTGAGGCCTGCAAAAAAGAACTGGTTTCCCATTGAGGATAAAGCAGAGTAGAGACGTCTCTAGCTGATCTGGCAGCCTGTCAGCCAATATACTCGAACCGTGTTAGATTTAGACTCAGAGGATACATGGAGAAGACCAGAGATTACTTTGCACAACAGCAGTGCATTCCCATTTTTTGGACATTTTGAATCGAATAGCAAATGGTCCAAAATCATTACCTTTTACATAAAATGCGTGTGACAAGAATACTTCGGAATTCATGTTACCTTATATGCTGTATCTTAATATGCCCCTACATCCTTATTAACAAGTGCTTGCGAAAGTTACATTTGAAGTATAACATGGCTCATATAAAGTAGTAGAACAAATCATGTAAAATAAATCAATTAGAAAAAAAAAAAAAAACACTATTGTACATCAAATATTGTAGACTCAATAATTAAATTCTAAAAAAGCATCCGCTTGATTTTATCACCAGGAGCATTGTTATGGGGTAATCACATTAAAAGTATTATATGAGATCCCAAGATTAAAATGTAGATTAACCAATCCCCAATACTGTAGTTTAACAATCAACACAGATTCTCACCATCAAAAAAAGTCAGTCCACATTGCAGCGTTGTTTTTCAAAACATATTGCCAACTTTTAGATCACACATCATGGTTAATAAATCATTAACTTGGGAGCATTCGCCAGGAGAAACAGAATTTCTCTTCTAAACATCGCAGTGTATCCAGTTCATGCTCTCTCCTGCAGAAATGCTGTGTTTCTGTTCCCAAAACACACCACTCATTTTAATCACAGCACCAGCATTGTTGCTGGAGGATGATCTGGAAACACTAAGATATTTAGAAGAGAAATGATATTTCTCTTGGCAAACATTCCCAAGTAAAAGTTAGAAAAAACCTAAAACAAATCCATTGTCGATGTACCTATGATGTGTGAATAAAAACATTTTGCTGCAATATGAACAACATAGGATACAGTAAAGATAAAGTTATATGTTTCTTGTGAAAACCACAGGGGGTTGTGCAACAGTAAGATCTTCTGCACTTTCTGTATAACATGAACAATTCCATTTCAAACCATCTGCAACCCTTCCTTTCACAAACCCTGTGCTATAATCCATTCTCCAGGGGGGAATTTTTTCACATGCTTGGATGTCTGGTGTTTTTCAGGTTTGACTAAATATTTTGTTTCCAAACCATCTGCATCCTTTTGTGCAGACAGCGTTGGCCTCATTTTATCAATTAATACAGACATAGTTTGGAATTTGGTCACCTCTTGTTCCGAAATGCTTCATCAAAATCTAAGAGCCGGCATAAATCAGAGCCTTGAAGAATCTGACAGATTTGCATTATGTAAACAAGTTAGAATGGTGACAAAGTGTATTGTTCATTATCAAGAAAATGCGGCATTTCAGCTAAACACAATATACTGAAAAAGGAAAACAAAGTAAAAAACACAAAAATAAAGGCTACATAACACTATTGCGAGTTGCGTATTCTTTGATTCAAGCTTGAATAGTCTGGATTCAGAATGAAGTTGAAAAAAAACACATATATTTGGAATGCTTTTGATAAACTATGCAGCCGCACCAACTTCATTTTAGTACCGTTTATATGAATCTGGCTGTAAAAGGGTAGACACTCGACTTAATCCTTTTGTTCACAATGAAAAAAATGCAACATTTCCAAGAACCAGCAGCAGCCTGCAATGTCAGCTTCTCACAACCTACAAATAAACCACAATTAAAACTGCTGACAACCATCCAACTCTCATAGTGATGACTAACCAGGTCTAGCTAACGATAAAAACATAAACTACTTTCCACTGAACTATATTGTGACAATTTCTCACACACTAGGCACTGGGGCTATGGAAATAGCATTACGGTATATGAATCTGGTTCTGTGCCTTTCAGGGGCATGCTGGAGTCTCTACTACTGATCCATTGCTGCAGCTCAAACGGTTTGCAGACTATTTAAAACTGAGTCATAAAGCAGATTTGGCAGGGATTTTACTGGTGTGTATACTGGATGCAGGCTGCAACAAAGGATTATTCCATCTTTTTGCTGCCAGAGTGTAGACATTGTCCTTTCACAGCAGTAATATGATTTAAAGCACCAAGGCAACCTGCAAGTAGTATTTACTTAGAGGCTTAGGCTTAAACTATCAAGTACAAATCACAAGTTCAATTAACACATACTTAAGGAATAGACAAAAAAAAAAAAAAAAAAACACGAAGGCACGCAATGAATGGATTTTAGGAAATGCTTAAAAAAGACAATATTGAAGCCAATTTGTGACTATTGGTACACCATAAACAGGTAAACTACTGATAACATCACTTAAAACATTTGCACTTCAATGGTCTGGACACTTCTGTCTGTCAATAGTGAGTTACTCAAGATAGCACCAGCTGGCAGACTGAAAACATGTTTGTCTGTTTAATACATTCAGCAATCACTACCAATAATATGTGCATCTCTTACAGTTCTTGGGCAACCTTACCTATGATGTATTGTTTTCTATGTAAAAAGTACCTGTAGGGGATAAAAGCTTCATAAAAATAAAAGGTTAGAGACATCTACATTTAAAAGTTCATCAGTAACCACAATGATTCATTGCTTTGGGCTTTTAAATAAGGTAGAACAAGGCAAGATCTCTGCTTCCATAATGATTGTGTTGGAAGGGAAGGCTACAGGAAACAGTGATGGGAACATTTGGGGGAGTATACAGAAAACAATTTAACAAAACAGAGGGCAAACACGCAAAAAACTGAAGTGGGGTAATAGGGGGCATAAAGCTTCCCATCAAGGAGACATTTGCAAATGTCAACTATGACTAACATTTACTGTTGTATTGCATTGTTATATTAAATAAGGACAAGGCAATGACTTTTTTACTGATGTGATTAACTGCACTGTCACTAGCAGTGTATTTATATCTGGCAATCAAGCTCATTTTGAACAGTCATTAACTCAGACATAAAACAGCTAAATTGGCTGTGTCTAATAAATGCACACTGTGAAAGCTCAAGCATCTATTTTATAACAGCTACATTATACAGTACAAGTAACCAAAACTAGCAAGAGTATTCCTCACAGTTGCACCCTCAGGTCAACCTGCAGGTGTGTTTACCTGTCCTGTTTTGCAGAAAGCAGACATGTACTTCTGTTTACAATAAATTGACGATTTATTAGTGTTCTACAGCACACAGCAAGAAGATGAGGACATACAAAAACTGTGGCAGCCTTTTTTTTTTTTTTTTTTTTTTTACATATAGTAGCACTGCAATAGGACCTGGTAGCAGAGCATGAAGTATGAACACAATATGAACAGTAGACATTAAGAAAGGCATAGTCCAAAAAGTTGTGTTGGGGTCAAGGAATATAAAGATTAGGGCTCTCACTCGATTAATAATTTTGATCGATTAATTTATGGGCATTAGCCGATTAATCCGTGCACATTTTTAATAAAGGTAACGATATTATTGCGGCTGTCCTGCATAGCAATACTAAAAAAATCAATCGAAAAAGAAAAGCCCAATGCGAATTTGGTCTTTTAAAAAGCATTATTATTTTTATTTTAGTAAATGTAACACATTTTCACAGAACCATTCTTTCGGGCCACTGTGTCAGTCACAGAACTGAAAAAGCAAGACAGCTGAGCTGCGTTTCCATTGTCGGTTACAGCTACGTGCCTGGCTTCCTGTACTTCTGCTTTTATTCGTTCTGAATCTCGTTAGGAGGTACCTGAGAATAATGTGACTATTGACAAGCGATCGCTAAACATGCTGTCGTAGTCAGAAATGAGACAGTAATTCCACATAACTACCTCTATTTGAGGAATTGGTGCCTTCATCGTGCCCGCTGAGAGACAGTTCTTTTTTGCCAAGGTAAACAGAATCAATCAAACGTTTAAGAACCTCACAATTCTTTCTTATTTGCTCATTGCGATGTATTGCATGACTAAGCTTATGCTCATCCAGTTGAACATCGATCCGGGTTTGTCCAGAGGTTTTGAGTGTTACAATGGCTCACAAGTGACTGTGGGAACGCTTGTGTTTTTGTGCTGACTTCGACTGTAGCCAGTGCTGTTCCATTTGCCTTTTCTGTACTGAACAAAAGAAATACATTTCCAGCAGTATAATTTTTTTAATTGACAGCTACCGGAAAGCTACGGATACCTTTCATAATTTGAGTGTTGGAAGTGGCGAGTATATCCCTTCGCTTCCTGTATCAGGTCGGGTATTTGTGTTGTATACCTCCCTTTAACAATCTCCAATTTTTCTGAGAAAGTTCTTCTTGAAAACTGATTTATAACCAAATTGACTACAATGTCTCCATTCTCTGATATTTTTTAATTTGCAAAAACTAATTCTAAATATTACTTTGACGTTCAATATAAATCTCAATAACAGTCTATAATATTAGCAATATCTTGTGAAATTCAGCTATTCTTACACCGATTACCCTAGAATATTTATGTCACGCCTCTGCTCACGAACGATTGGACAGCTGCAAAACCAGGGCAGATCTTTGACTTTCCCATTGGCTAAACTCACAAAACCTTCAACTGAAACAGTGAATACCTTCAGCTGTGTATGTCCCGCCTCTGCTCATTTATGATTGGACTGCCGTGGAGAAAGTGCATATTGATTTTATTTTATATTAAAAAAATATATTTCAGCATGATTAAATTGTAAAAAAAAAAAAAATAATAATAATAATTATCTGCGATCAACTTGGAGCAAGCCCTAACAAAAAACAACCAGGCCTATATCATTCTCAAAACTAAAATATTCCCAATTCCTTTTTCAATTCATCGTTTTAAATATTGTTTTAAGTATTTATATATTGATACATTTTTCAAAAAAAGTCATTATGATTTAAAAAAAGAATGAACAACATGTTCCATTGCATATACCCTATTTTTGTTTATTTATTTATTTATTTTTGTAAATGTAGTCATTGCCAATACTTTTACCTCATTTTTCTCCCCAATTCGATTAATCCCGGGTCACCGCTGCAACCCCCTGGCGACTCGGGAAACGGCTGCCGACACACGTGTCCTCTGAAACGTGTACCTGTCTAGCCGTCTTTTTTCGCACTGCAGATCCACAGCGAAGCCACCAGACCTATAGTGCCAGAGGACAACACAGATCTGAATGGCTCCACTGCAGACCCGCAGGCACCCTATCAGCCACAAGGGTCGCTCTTGCACGGTGAGAATTTGAGAAGTTAATTTCTTTCTTTCATTACTTTTATTACTAATGATGGTTTGAATTAACAATGTATAATTACTAACAAAATATAGTTAAGCGTAACAGTTAATGAGCCTGCAT
The DNA here is from genome assembly GCF_017654505.1 of Polyodon spathula. Taxonomy (NCBI): domain Eukaryota; kingdom Metazoa; phylum Chordata; class Actinopteri; order Acipenseriformes; family Polyodontidae; genus Polyodon; species Polyodon spathula. The sequence continues at coordinate 12,486,721 of NC_054546.1, read as the reverse complement.
GTTAGATTAAGAAAATACTGTAAGCAGAAGTTGCTTGGAGTTGATAGATGTCTCAAGAGAGAACAGACAAGAAAGTGGGGTGTGTGGAGGCTAGTAGATAACGGGAAAGTACTAAGAACGAACAGTTTGACAAAAAGCACAAACAGTTTGTGGAGGGGGGGGTGCACTGATGTTGTTTTGCATGCATGTATAAAAATGTCGTGTGAACTCTGCTGCATTAGAGAATTTTGAAGTTTTCTCCAGCGCTGTAACCTCGTTCTTAACCTCACGATTACAACAAAGCACACTCTGATTTTGAAACTGGAACTTGGTGGACAGTAGATTGCCCTGCCGGCCTAAGCCCTACAGAGGTGGCACACGGCCAATCGTGCACCACCCCCTGGCAACTCCCAGTCACGGTCGGCAAAGGTTCAAATTTGTGATTTCCTTGCATCCTGCACTCCATCTGTGATTTCCTTGCTATAGAGCACATCCTGCACTCCATGCAGGACGCCTGTACTGGATGCTCCACTCCGGAACCACATATACCCTACTTATTCAATATTTTTATGCTACAGTAGCCGAGTACTAGCTGACCTCATATTAAAATTAAGTATTGAGGATTTTAAATAAAATTAATGATTTGCCATGGCATCCTAATATAAAAGCAAGTTGGACCACTTCCACATCCATCACAAATAAAGCAGAAATACTGTACCTTATGAAGAAACCTCAAATAAAGCTATCAGGTTTAGGATTAAAGAGAACACAGCTAAGACATGGGAATACCGTACATAGACCAGGCACCGCCACTTCTAAAACTAAGCTCACTGCTTTGTTTAGGTGCCCTAAATAACATTTTTATTAACAAAATGAAAAAAGGAAATATGCCAATGGTAATAAAAAAGAGGAGGATTATATATATATATATATATATATATATATATATATATATATATATATATATATATATATATATATTAATTTAATTTGACATTGAAACAATTTTGATTTAAATGATAGCAATACAAACTAAAAGCTGAGATCTGCTGCTGAGTGACTCGTGACTTTCTAAAGCCACCTTTTTAGAGAACTGTTTTGTGAACCAGTTACTGGCATGAAAAAAAAAAAAAAATCCATAAAGATCTCAAGTCCTTTTAACACGCTGTGATTCCTGGAAGAGGTTCTATTTGCATAACCTCAACACACAACCACTACAGTAAGTGTGACTGCTTCCTCAGACAAATTAAGGACTGGCGGACAAAAACGTCAGTAACAAAACATCCATCAGTTCTGAATTTACCACATACACACCATCAATAAATGCACAAAATCCACCTCCTCACCTCCGCTAATAAGTTTGAAAAATGCAACACATGTATTTAAGAACAACAAGTTCTAAATCCCAGAGATCAGCAGAATATAATAAAGCACAGTTAACTGTAATGTTACAATCTGCTGTGATAAATTATGCCTTAAATCCCCCTGGAATACAGAAAAGCACACAATATTGCATGTACAGTATAGAACTGAAAGTGAAGGCTTTACCACATCTAGCAGAGGCGATAGTGAGACCCATTACCCTACCTTCGTGCTGCCAATGCCTTTGTTTCCCTTGCACCCTGTTATTTGCTTGAAACACCCCTGAAATGAAGTTGTTAGCTGTACTCAACTCCACAAGATGCTGGTCTCCCTTAGTCTCCCCTGCTAAGACTGTGCCTAACATCCTGTTGGGAAGTGAACTCTGTGCCAATTCATAATCCCTTGCTGAATTTCACATGGGGCTGTTTCACCTCTTCTGCTTAAAGGCATCACTCCGGCAGATAACTGTGCATAAGGACTTTTTTTTTTAACTTAAAGTTTGAAAAAGAATGAATATGTTGGAGGGGGAGGTTAAAGAAAAAAGTAGAGAAAGTACAATATTGAAGCTATACAGAAAACAAGTTCAAAAGAGAGGACAAACATTCAAAAGGTTTTTAGTCAGTGGGGCAAGAGGGGCCGATTTCAAGTAGTTAAATCTAGTGTTTTAGTGTTGTATCATGGCTTTACTGTTGTTTTGTATTGTTTTTATTGTGTTCCTCACAAAACAGAAACTGGAACCCTCAAAAAACATCTTTAGCACTTTCAGAGGGTGTGGCCTGGTACTACTTGTAAAGACTTAACAGAATGACCTTGACTCCCTGAAGAAAACCTGGAAATCATTAAATAAGACTGACAGTACCGGGCAAGCGTGTTTCTGTGCATGACATATCTCATCCCACATTCAATGATGCAATGCATACTTAACCCATTGATAAATGCTCTACTTGGATTTCTTTCTTACTGAACTTTTAAAGAATGTGGAGCTTAAAAGCAAAGTTCAGTCTAGGTCCTTTACAATCAATTTAATGAAAGACACTATAATCATTTAAAACATAAAACAAGAAGCATTACCAGTACTATCCTGCCATATTGTAATCTGTAAGGCTTACAGTGTGAGGGGTTCATTCTGAATCCCAACGTAAGGTTTACACATCGGGGAGCTATTTAATATTAAGGCTTCAAACCTGTATCAGTACAACGCATCACTGTAGTACAAAGCAATAACTTCACACAAGCAATTTTATCCAATAAGATACACTTTACAAAAACTCATCTTATGAGAGTCCAAAACAACAACATAAAGAGAGTTACACATAAAACAAGAAGGGTGTTTACCTAATATGGCCAATCACACCAATATGCAAAAATAATGATGTTCATTGATTAATAGTCAGTTGGTGGGTTTTTGGACTGTTTAAAAATGAAAAATAAAAATAATATTATAAGCTGCAACGGTGCCCATTTCATTCCCCCATCAAGTTAAAAGCCTCACAAGCTTTCACAAAGACAAATATCAAAACATACAAATAAGAAACCGTAAATGTGACGCTAGAAGACTGAACTACTTTATGTTCATACTCAACCATGGAGGAGGACGCTGTACAGAATATTATGGGGGTTTCAACTGGTTTCTGGGGTTCAGTAAACAAGCCAATACACTACATGTACACTGACCTGGAAGATGTATTTTGCACTACTATTTAACAGATAAAAAGAGCCGAGGTGTTGACAAACGTCATGTCCTGCAGTCCCCAGGCCCATTGCCAACAGAACAAACTGTCCTCGGTCTGATGGACCTCAAAGCTTGCATTGTGCTTGCCAACCAGGGATTAACGCTACAGAGAGGACGTTCCGGTGAAAGCAATTGCGCACATGTTGATTTGCATGCACCTTTATGCCTAAAGATATGAATCCCTTATGTTGTTTCCATTTTATGTGTTAAACTAACACATTTTAGATGTGCTAATTAATGACATTAGCAGTACCAGACAAGAAGACTTTAAGGTTTAAAATAAGAGAAAACAAATAACATTTAAACAAAAGATTTGAAAACACCATCAAATCTGCATACACTGACAGGTAGAGTAAGGACATGGTTTAAAAAAAATAAAAAAACATACAAATGACGATTTAGCTCTGCTGGCATTCAAACAGCATGTCTCAAGTGCTATCACTGTTAAAGCACTTCAGCGGTATATAACTGAAGTATATGATACTGTAATAAATTATTATTATTTTGTATAGTGCCTAAATGCAAGCATCAAAGCACTGTGCAGTTTAGAACACTAAAAATAACAAAACAAAGTACAAAAACAAAATAGTTTACAAAATAGCCTTTGGAATCCTTAAGAGACCCGAATTCGTAGAGTGAAGGTATATTCCTACTCGTAACCTCATAAACAATTCAGAAATATAAATTGGGGCCAAACTATTTAGAGCCTTATACTGTAAGTTAGCAGTAACATTTTAAAATCAATCCTGCTCTTAACCGACAACCAATGCAGAGAGGCAAGAGCTGATGTAATATGAGCATTCAATTTGGAGCCAGTTAAAATGCGAACAGCAGACTTCTGAATGTATTGCAGCCTGCCAATAGCAGCCTTGGAAGCTGGAAGAACCTGCAAGCAGAGCACTACAATAATCAAGCCGGGAAGAAACAAAGGTTTGCACCAGCCTCCCTGCATCGGGCATGG